>NC_085141.1:238083162-238435350 GCF_024139115.2 Armigeres subalbatus | reverse complement strand
TGATTCATTACGCGACGAGATCTCATAACGTTTAGATGATCTGACGGAATATCTCCAAATATGGAAATCATAAAATAAGAATCCACAGATTTAGCATACATTTAACCGGTTTCATCGCAACTGCATGTACTCCTATAGCCTGTAGTCCTTGTATTAAAAAAACAAAGTATTAAATGCATGATTTGATTCGCACTACAAATGATTCGTGACCATTCGTTTGAAACATCTCATACCGACAGACAAATAAAAACTATATACATGACTCTTTCAACAGTGGCATTGACAAGCATTTCAATTTATCGCTCTAATAGCAACAACTAAACATCATTCCGTCCCCTGGCGAGACACCACCCCAGCAAAACGTTATTGATTGGTGCCAAATATGAACAGCATCGAGGATTCCCTATAAATATGGATGGGTGATGGATGGATGACAGGACTAATAGACAGACAGTCATCTGAAGGTTTCTATTGAGCACAAAATTCCCGAACCATTACCATCCATCTCCTGTGAGTGAGGCTTCCTGCGTTCAATGACTTTTCATCAATTTATCTTTCTCTTGGTGGAATGACGCGATGAAAAGATCAAAATGTAGGGGAACTGCTCCTTGAATTCATCTCATGGCTCGATATTCATCCCATCATTTCTACCCGTCATTGCTGTCTGCTGTCATTCGTCCATTTCCATCTTCATTGCGAGCTGCCAAGGAAATAAAAAGCTTTACTAACGATTTTTTTTGGCATACAACGGGAAAATAATAAGCGAAAATTATTCTGTCTGTTACATACGAATGGGCCTTGATTCAATTTCAGGTCGATGCTTATTCATCATTCAATAAACTGGAGAGAACAATAACACTTTACTATGCCTGCATAACAACTTCTGAAATCATATAACACATCCCCCATCTCTCCTGCCTTAATCACATTTCGTTCTGCAACAGGACGAACTAAATTAATTTCTGTTGTTAAGAGAGCCTCTCAAACATCCAAACCCATTTTTGCCAGTATCAATTGAATTTTATTATGCACATAGTGCCCAATTCGGTAAAATATTTCGTCTACCAACCAAGCCTCGTACCAAGCTCGATCGTACCAAAACCGCTTCCCTGTCTCCCATACTTCTACGGAATTCGTAATCCAAATGTCAATTCCAAATTCATTACATCTTTCCATCCAGTTGTGCCTTGCCTTCATTTAGCTGTCAGATTTCCGCAGTCTGCTTTCCTGCACCCAGCGTACCCACTTCATTCAATGCCTGCTCAATGGTGCGGAGTAATTTTCCGAGATCAACGAGGAACGGTCCGGGGTGAAGCTTCGTAAGGAAACCTACTTAAGAGATTATGAAAGCAAAACGAAGTCAATTTAAATGATAGGGGGATAGGAAACAAAAAGGCGACATCTGTCGTCGTTGAGCCGTCGGCAATGGAAGTTGTTCTCGTCCCAGCAGTGGCTTACATACCTTACTTGCAGTAGGTGATGCGAAGACGGCGCGAGGACGAGGACCGAGAACTGTCACGTTGGCACCAGATGTAGACCGATGTTTAGCAAGCTGGACTTTTTGATTTGCTTGATGAGTTATGCAAAACAGCGACAGTGTCTCGTTTGATTAGGGATTGTTGTTTGAATTGAGAGAAAATGGATAACTTCCGTTCCGCCCATTACTCTCTGGTGTTCTAATAGGGCGGAATTAATCGCTTCCCTTAGGGCTCCTGATTTGAATGATTGGGTGTTGTCGGATTCGTTTGCAATCATACAACACCTATGGACATGAGTGCCAATGGATTTAGTATGGTGAGTCTCTGAAATACGTGCTAGCCTAATCCCAACAAACAATCCTACCATGATTCCGAAATTTGTTGCTCACAAAGATTCAGAAAGATAATTAGAGGATCAAAAATTCTATCGCACCACAGTTGTCTATTCAAAATCACTTCATTGACTTTAAGCTACTGGTATCGATGTAGGAAAGTACTGTACCTATATTACCCGTTTTTTTAATGAACGAAAAAATAATCTCTTAACACAAAAAAATGACATACACTTTATGATCTATAGTTGATCATAATTACAACTGAACTATTTTGTTTTCTGCTGTTATCTAATTTTTTTATTCAACCTTTTTATGAATTATTGTAAAAAATCCAGAAAATCTAGAAAACATTCCAAAAGCTTACCATTTAAATTTTATATTTTCCAGGTTTCTCCGGAGATGGAGTATCAATGAAATCAAACCCTCTTTTGGATACTACGGATTTTCAAATTTAATCACGGTATTTGAAAAATGCATGAAGCTCATGGATCTTATGAAGGTTAACCCCTGCAAATGGATCCCACAAGTAGGTGTGTATATGCGGAAAAGCATCCCTAGTTTGACCTAGAACTTGTATTTCAAAAGGATTCACACGTTCCTCACGAGCACCACCCACCGAAGCCCCAACGTGGGAGCTCGGGTAAAGGGTAAGAGGTGATATCGCCCCACCTGGCCAAAACGCCCCTTTGATTTCTAGAAAACTATAACTAACTAAGGTCAAATTCGTTGGTACCTATAAATATTTGTAAAGCCATCATCCTATGTGAATATGGGAATATTTATGTATTACTTAATGAAAATATTTCAAAATACGAAAAGCCACAGTTTTGATGTAACTTTTATGTTTGTTTGCTGAACATTCTGGAGCGACTTGGCATACTGTCCGCAAAACTTGCACTGAACACCAGTTGGGCAACAAAATTACTTTTCTCAGTGGTTAATATGATATAAAATTGTTTCCATCTTCAAAAATTTAACGATTTTCGAAAACATGTTTCATCAAAACGCCCCAGTGTAGGCAGGACGATATGCCCTTACCAACTGGACACAAGCAGCGAGCTCTGCAGGCAGTTGTTCCAAATTGTATGGAAAATATTGAAATGTAATTCACACCTGCTTGAATGACCTATGTTGGTTTTTAATGTCGCTAAAGGATTTGTAGCCTTTATTATGGGATTGATAAAATACTAATGAAGGGCATTAAATGACTTTGGTTGAGGTGGGCGTATTGCCATGCACTTTTTAAAATTCATTTTTTCACGACTTTCAAAAAAGTTTATTACGTGTTATCTGCAATATTTTGTATGACTACTCACGGGCAATGCATTTGCGACTTCCTGACTACCAAAAACACAAAGTTTGCATAAATTGCGTTGAAAAGTAAAAGTTATCATGAGTTGCCTTACGGGGGATATTATACCGTCTTACCCAACGCTTCTCCAATAGCATTCCGTTCGATTGCTGCTGCCAGTCGTGTGTGGCGCTTTTTTCAAGAACAGCATCGCCTTCCAACACAGTTTTGATACCCCCTGCGCCTGCTTGGGCCTCACGCTCTACTTTTCAAGGTTGCCCTGAGTCGAGAACGGTCGCCATCGCAGCACCATGTGGTCGAGTTTCGTCCGGCGCCGGTGCCTTTTGGCTGTTGGCCAGCTGTTCGTGTTTCGGCCGGCAGCGCGTTCCCGTGTTAGATCACATCGCCGGTGGGTCGCAACAACAGCAGCACCAGCAGTCCAGTTTGTCCCAAAAATTCTACAGACCGGACTTTGTTTGGCCTGTTTCGAACCATAAAGCCCCGTTAACTGCGAGCCGAGATTGGGATTGGATTTCTTTATGACGGTTTTTTCCTCGTTCTGAAGATTTTCTTTCTCGTCTACCTGAGGCCTTCGCCAGCTGTCGCGTTTTATCGCAACTTTCGAACCTACATGGCAATCAGGCACGAGGTTTGAATTGATGAACTTGGTTCGCTTTTGTGCTGTTTGTTCGTTTCGTGCTCGACTTATCTGCCATGCGTTTTGGGCCCGTTCTTTCGGTCTTTCAAGAGCAAAGGAGACCGGTGGTCGTATGGATGCGAAGATGCTCATCTGCTCATTGAAAAAAAACATGTTATCAGGCTTGTTTGTCTGAGATCAGGTTTCGAGTGGGCGCTTGATGTATAAGTGATTGTGGTGATGCGAAAAGGCCATCATTTGTGTGTGTATACATTCGACGGGAAGCCTATTCACAAATTGTTCTGAGAAGCGGAAGATGTTGGTGAAGGCGTCTAGACGGTAATTAATATCTTTTTTATGATGTTCGAGGCTAAAACAAGGCCCGATTTCCAGGCAACTGTTGATATTATTTGTGTAATACACATACAATGAAGCTGTTCCCTTTAATGTCGTATGATGAAGCGTATACAATATGAATGGAAACTATTTATAAATTAATGAATTTATAGACTGTTATGATGTTTCCATTTTACATATTCAAAAATCCTAGTGTGAAATATGAAGAGTATTGTATAAAAATACATACATCATGTTCGGTAGACGTAGAACGATGGATGGTAGAAAGATTGTTCGGAATCTTTAAATTTTGAATATTTGAATGAGGCAAAATAAAACTCTCATTGAAAAATGTTTCTGGAAGGTCACTCGGTTGGGCTAAAAGATATTTTAGTTGCAAGATAAAGATAGTCGTTCAGTTCCCTTTGATCTGCTGTCCGAAACATGTTGTACTGAACTGTCAAATGAATGTATTTTTCTTCATTGACTTTTAGCACCCTATCCTCGTCAGCCAAAGATGTTCCGGACAGCGACAATTTTATCTTGTAACTAAAATATCTTTTGTTGGGCTAGGTTCCTCGGTTAGGACTAAGAGTAGTTCTAAGAGCCTCCTCCTTTGGCAGTAGCCGAATTGACTCCTCAAACTCTTGACCAGTATAGAACCGGTATATCTCTAGGGTCGTATCTTCAGAAGATTGTGAGGTAAACTCAAACTTCGGACGCTTGCACTTCTGATGTACAATCATTCTGTTAACTCACATTTTGAATCACACCGTTTAAACACCATTGCAATCACTAAGTACAGTATTCATCTTTAAACTACCACCACGTTCCGAGACACACGTCCTGTTCGAGATAGTTCGCGCCTCGAAACAAACAAGGTCATTTTTCCAGTTTTCATGACCGCGGCGGTCGAAACGTAATTCGATCAGCATATCAAGTGCAAAGTGAGCGTGAGTAGTGAAGGTTTGGTGAAAATCGCCCGAAAAAGTTGATAAAAGTGGAAAAGTGTACGCTGCGTGCTTTGTCCGGCGTAACAAGCAGTCATCATCCGGCTGCCCGGCTGTTTTTATTCAACCGTCGATGGTGTGGGTAGCGCCGTGTATGAAGGAGAGAAATATAAAAAAAGCGCGAAAAGTTTGAAAATCTTATAAAATTCTGAAAATCTGAAAGTGTCCGATCGCCACAGGAATACTACAGTGTCTTCGCAAGTGGAAACAGGAGCGATCGCGTACAGCCAAGAAAACCATACGTTGAAGGGACAAAGAAGGTAAGATCGTTCCATTTTTACCTTCCTTTCGTTCTTTGGGGCAGGTAACGGTGACCGTGCCACTAGTGAGTCCAACGGTAATAACATGGCGGCGCAAGTAGCGGAGACCCGGAGTTTCAGTGAAACGCAGACTACCGACTTTTATGGATCCAACGAATAAATTGAGAATTGACATTTTGCAGCTGACCGGCAAAAACGAAACCCGCTCCCTGAAAAACCCGTTTGTCATCGGAAAGTCAGTAGAGGGTAGTGGGGTCCGATTGAGAATGCCAAACGGAGGCACAAGGACCAAGTACACCCTGAGTGTCCGTGACCCGGTCCGTTGCCAAACCATTGAAATTGCAAAGTTAATCGATGGAACTGAAGAGGTTGCTCCGCACCCAAACTTGAATGTCAGCTGATGCGTCATCTCGTGGACTTAATCCAAATGGAGGAGAAGGACATACGTGGAGCTGAGCAGGAAAAGTCGTCCAGTTCATCGAATCACCAAGAACGATAACGGAAAAGAGTGAATACACCAGCTCTGATCTCCTAGTTCAGTAAAACAACCCATCCGAGCACATCAAAGTAGGTCTGCTGCGCGTCGCCACCGTCCGTACTTCCGAACCCTGATGCTCTGTTAGGTGTTTTTACGGGCACACTCGTGTTCGATGCCCTGACCGCAACACTGCTTCAACTGTTCCGGTAATTTCACGGGAAGAAGAGGCAGCGAAGCACCTTCTGTCGGAATTGTAAGGGAAACCATCGACCGACCAATCGCCAGTGCCCAGTCTATAAAAAAGGAAATAGAGGTACTAAAAAAGGTGCATAACTTGAGCTTCCTGGAGAAAACGAGCCAACAGCAAGCAGGAGGACCAGTGCAGGCAGTAGCTCAACCGAACGCTTGAGAAAAGGCTCAAAGAACTCGAAGCAGCCATGAAACGAAAAGACGAAGAAATCACCAAACTGGGAGGAAATCAAACAAAAGGATGAACGTAATGATCAGATGATGGCCTTCATAAAAAAAAAAAAGCAATATGCCAGCCAAGTAAAAAGAGCATGCTAACGAATCCCAGAGATGCAACATAACCGTGAGCAACGACCACCAGTCTCAACAACAGGCCCTACCACTCGATCCAGGAATAATTCCTCAGCCGTTCAGAGACAAAGCTGGACGAGTCTCAAAATCAAATCCTCCAAAACTACTACCCCAGTCCAGACCCACCACCGAAAAAACCGCTGTCACCCACGACCTCACGGCAATGGACTTCCAGCGAGGAGTCGGAGATACCGAGGCTAACTCCAATCAAGGTCTTCGATAGTTTCTTACCCCAACATCGCATGGATTACAATGACGACCAAGGCATGAACACGGATAATGAGCTAAATGGTGTCGGAAGTAGGAATTGTAGTACCTCTTCCGACGCAAGTACGCAGAGTGAAGGAGTCATCCGGACGTCTTACCCAACCCGTTGATGACGAATTGCTCTCCGTACCTGATGGAAATATTGATCGCACCAGACACCGAAACTTGGATAGATGCAGGAGAAGGTAGCCCCTTTGTTCCGGCCTGCCGCCCCATACAAACGACATCGAGACCGTATGATAGACGGAGGGGAGGATAGCCTTTACTATGCCCTCGGCGCCACACCAACCAGTTTGAAACATCCAACACCTACAACCGACGGAAGCGTCAATATCGGAGCAGTTGATAGTACTCACAAAGCTCTTTCAGTGCCGGCTTGCCGTAGATCTGGAAGCGTGTAGTAGTTTGGCTAATGGCTGGTACTAGTAAGGCATCCTACAGGTCAGTCCACAATGTTCTTTTCAGCAAACAGATACTGTCTGCGAAACTTTACAGGTCAATACCACCCACAGCACTTCTCTCACCGGAGAAGGCCTGTCCTGTCGAATAAATATTACAAAAGCGCATCTTCAGTGCCGGCTGTTGTCGGTATTGGAAATACTAGTGTAATGTTTCTTGATAGTGGTCATCGGGGCAAAAGCGTCCCACAGGCAAGTTCCAATACAGTACAAACACTTGCAGAATTTACGTGGACAATTTTTCTCTACAGCCGACTCTCCGACGCGTAGGCATCCACACGTCGTCGTCCGTCACGGATAGTCACGGTGTTTTCGCCCTACAGTGGAATCTGCGTGGTCTCAGGGGCAACATTAGCGAATTGAGTCCTTATCGCCGATCTCGAGCCTTGCGTCGTGGCACTTCAGGGACAATGGTTAATCAATCCGTCGTCGCACCAGATTTTGTCGGCAAGCAACGTTACTCCTGGAGTCAAACAGCGGATTACTAGCAACACGGGGTTGGTTAGCTATCCGGGAAGGCATACCGTTTGAGCGTCGTTCAGATCCACACCACCACTAGCTTATCGCCGTACGCATCTACGCACCGATCCAGATAACGGTAGTGTTCATTTACATCTTGCCGAGTTCTGTGCAATGTCAGGCTGCATTGGGTGAGTTGTTCGAATAGCAGAAGGACCGGTGATGCTTGGGGACTTAACGCGCACCATCTCGCGTGGGGTCCCACAATCGAATGCGCTTGGTGCTTCATCGCCGAGACAACTTTGGCCCATCAGTTGGTAATCTAAACGACGGCTCCACCCCTGCATCGACCCGGCTACGGCAACACCTCGGCAATTGAGTGACCATCTGTTCAGAGAGGTTCCAGGTTTATATGGCGAACTCTGGACACAATAATAGCGACCACCTCCCAATCATCTTATCCATCCCTGGTGACAAATCATCGAACAGCACGACATAAGTGGCTCTACGATCGCTGATTGGCCACTGTACGAGCGGGTTATTGCGAAACTATTCGGCCGAATGCCGAGGCGCGTTGTCAGTTCTCACAGAGAAGATTATAGCAGCAGCGACAAAATCCATCCCGAACCAGCGGCCGAATTGGCTCAAAAGCAGCACCATGGTGGTGCCCAGAAGCAAAAGCAGCACTGATTTCTGAAAGTGTCTTCGATCCCTCCCGACGTCTACGGCAAGTGATCCGGCCATCCCGAGGCGTTAACGAAATTCCAGGAAGTGAGCAGCGGCAATTGAAAGGCGATCTGTAAGGCAAAGGAGCAGTCATGGAAAATTGTAGCGACGACGACCGAACTGTGGCGGACGGTGAATACTTACGCGGTAACCGGCAACAGCGCCCGGTGGTCCCCAGCGAACGGACGGATACACGACAATCCCGAAGAAGCTGGAAGAACTTTCAAGTGTATTGCGAAAGATCGGCGACTTCAGCACCTCCATCGTTCCAGATGGCGAAAGCGGCAGCTGAACGACGGTCCATAGATTTTCGCACCACAACGATGATGGTACAACATCGATATTACCCTGAGCGAACTTTGCGGGCCCTCGACAAAGGGCGAGGTGCCCAACAGGTCCAGACTCCATCGGATCTATTACAACGTCTTCCGCCATCCGTGAAACGACACTTCGAGCTGCTGAACCTCATCTGGCGCAGCGGAGAGTTTCCGCCAGCTGCAGCTGGCGGAATGCCATCGTCGTTCCTATCCCGAAACCGAACTGCCACGATTCCGGACCAAATGCTTCCGGCCAATCTCTCTCACCAGCTGCATGGAAAGCTCCTCGAGAGAATTATTAATCGGCGACAGATCACCGAACTCGAATCGAGGACGGGTGACAAGCGCCAACACGCTTTCGTGTGACACGGAACCGACACGTACTTTGCCGAGCTTGAAAGGTCACTCCTCATTACCGACGAGCACTGCCTGATAGCATCCCTGATCTATACGAAGGCGTACGACACACTATAGCGATACGGTATATTGCGAACTCAAGTCTTAGGATGTGGTCGGATGCTCAATCTGTTGCAATGTTTCCTCTCGAACGCACTTTCCAGGTGTCCTAGCAGCACAATTAATTGATTTGGCTGCAGTAACTCGCGTATAACCAAATTTGGTCGTATAGGTATCAGCAACTGATTTACAACATGTGTGTGTCTGGGGTCCATAGGGGACACATGTCTCAATAGTACCTTCTGGAGAACGGAGTACCTAGGTTCCGTCCTGTCTGTAACGCTGTTTCGTCGCGATGCAGCTTATTTTTTCGGCCTGCAGGTGTTGAAATCCTTTCATACGCGGATGACATCCTCCTTGTGGCACGTGGTGCGAAAGGGGAAGGTTTACACCGCCGACTGCAAACCGCCGTCAAAGCTGTGGACAAGTTGGCAATATCTGCGACGAAGTCCCAGACATTTTATTGCAGCCCGAATGCGCGTCGACAGCCGGCGCAAGAGATCACCATCGATCGAACCCCAGTTCCGAAAACAAACCGCCTGAGGATCCTAAGCGTTCTTTAGACCGAACGCTCACATTCAAACCGCTACTGTACAGTCGTAAAAATCGTGCGATTGTCGCTTGCGGATTCTTCAGATTATTGGAGCGAAACTCCTGCGGTAATCGTACAACCCTACTGCAGGTTGGCTCGGCACTGGTCACGCAGCTGATGTATGGATAGGACCAGTGGAGCGAGGAGGTCCTAGACCCTGCAGACTCGCCTCCGTATAAAAAATGGTACGCTAGCTTCCGGAGCCTTGTGACCAGCCCTATCATTTCAGTCATGCGCCAAGCTTGAACTCTCCCTTCGAATTCTCGCAGTTCAATCAGCACGAACGGCCATCCGGATCCTAGAAAAGCCAAACATCAGCATCCTTCCTGATCCGCGAACATAGATCGACTTTTGAACTTACGGGACAGCACATCGGCCGTCGGTCCTTTAGTGAGACAAAGCAATCGTGTGGCACGCACGAAAACCCTCGATAGTAGGACGTTAAGAGAAGTGTAATGAGCGGCGACCCGCCGGACAGAGTTCGTCCAATTATCACAGCTCATTATCGACCCGCTTTCATGGGTCGACGGTAATCTACACCGACGGTTCTAAGCAGGATGAAACAGTTAATCCGCATTTTACGCTCAAGGAATAGTCGGAACATTCAGCCACCGAAGGAATGCAGCGTTTTCTCGGCGGAGGCGTACGCCATAAAGATGCGCGATAGAATCCGGAACATCAAAACCCAGATGGTGATCCTTTCGACTCGGCCGCTGTTTACTGGCGTTAGAATCAGAGCGTCGAAAACACCCGTGGATCCAGGAAATTGAACGTTCAGTACAAAAACAAACCTGTCCGATTTTGCTGGATCCCGGGACACGCTGGTATCAAGGCAACACTATGGCTGACCGACTGGCAACGAGGCCAGGGACAACCACATCGATATACCCATCCCTGCAGATGATGCGTTGGTGATGGTCAGACAGCAAATACGACAAATGGGATCATCAGTGGTTCAATTCAAAGAAGTGAAATTGCGAGAAGTGAAGAAAGACACACAGATGGATGGACCAGGTCAACGCCGCTGATCAGCGTATACTAACGCGTTCAAGGATTGGCCAAACGAGATTGACTTGCTACGTTTTGTTAAAGAAGGATCCCACCCACATGCGAATACTGCGGAGTCAGAAGTGACGTACGGCACCTGATCCTTCATGCCGACAGTTCGTGGAGAGAGGAGGCAATAGAATCAGTACAACAAGTCTGAGAGACGCATTGAGTTACAACGAGGAAAACACTAAAAGATTAGCAAACTTTTTACACGAAACAAGAGTACACGAAACTGTAAATGGCAAAAGAAGGAATGAGAGCACATCGACACCGGAGAATCAGGACCCAACACCGCACCCAACATCAAAACCGAGGAAAGCAGTATATCCAACAACGAAGCAGTCGACTAAACTACACAAAGTTCTTCAGTGCCGGCTGTTGACGGTATCTGAAGGAATCGTAGTAATTCCTGAAAATGCACTGGCACGACTCACCAATATGTCGTTTTTCAGCCGCAAACATATACTGCCGCGCCTGTTATTTTTCCAGGTTGCCTATACCAGACATTTCACCCGAGATGCTGCCCCCCAGAGCTCGTCGCAGGAATATCACAAGCGCATCCCCAGGCCGGCTGCTGTCGGTATTGAGAGATCTAGTGTGAGTTTGATAGCGGTGTGTACTGTGGGCAAAGCCTCATAGGCAAGTATCCATTAATCCTATCCGTATGCAGAAGCTAGCGGTACATTTTACCTCACAGCCAATCCAATCGTAAAGCGCCTCATCCTCGTCCGAACGCCATGGGATAGTCGACGACCAATACTTGACCGTAATATTTCGGCCTCTCTCGCCGTTGAAAATTATGAGAAGAATATTCAGAAGTTTCAGAAGGAAAGCAGATGAAAAAGAAGATACAGTAATACGAACCAAAAATAATGTAAATCACGACACACTAAACCCTTATTCCCTGAACGAATGCATCTATCCTAGTGTTAAAGTGTCATAAATAAACAAACAAAAAACAAACATCTTTAAACTACGTATTTAATATGCAAGATATGTGAAAATGTCGCTCTGTTTGATTCAAACCGGACACCGGCGGGGTATTCATATTTCGACACAAAGATTCAAACTTCGGACACTGATTACACCGTACCGGAAAATTGAAATAATTGAAAACAATTTTCACTGCACAGTTCTGACTGTCTTTATATCATTCATCGCATTGTTTTAATCATGTCTTATTAAATGTAACTATACTAAACAAGCGAAAACTATTAGTCTTTCCGATCCAGCTTCACGAAAGATTTGATGAAATATTTCAGAAAATTTCCCATACGAATTGAAGCGTCCGAAGTTTGAGGTGTCCGAATTTTGATTATCCACGGTACTACATTCTTAACCCTGAGTGAAGGAAAATTCAAATTTCTTTATTTTGTCATTTTGTCGTATTGGCCTGGTTTCATAACTGCTCTGTCGGATTCGAGAATCTAGAATACATGTTGGTTTGACTCTGATGAGCTTCCATGTATCCGAGTTATTCCTGTTGTGGTGCGTGGGTCATTAGATGCGTAAATTTGACCACAACTTCCTTTTTTGACGATATAGTTCATCAAAATTTCACTTTTTCCGTTAGTATATCATTTCGGTAGATTTGTATATATAGATTATACAGAACCAGAAATCATGGTGATACTTGGTCCAGAAACGACCAAAACAGGTTTCTTCGAAGTACCTTTGGGCAACTGACCTTAAAAGGCCAGTTCAATATTTTGCTCCATATTAGATATGGGTATCAAACTTCAGCATTTTGCAAGACAAGTTGAATTACGTATTCTGATATGACTTGGGATATTGTAGCTTCCTAGGATTGAGGGACAGGTTGTTTCTGGTGAATTCAATCTACCATTATCAAATAAGAAAAAATAATAAAATTGGTATCAAACTTCAGCATTATTGGCCCATAGTCTAATATGTGCCATCAAAATCGTTTATTTACAACAAAATTACTAATTGCTCGAAATGGTTTGAACTTCAGCACTGAAGAAGACAGTTCTGAGGCCTTTGGAGGATTAAAATCGCTCGATTTTCAAAATACTACAAACGGGTCATATATGGGTATCAAAATTAATATTGTAAAACACGAAAATTACGATATCTGATATTGATGTTTCGTGTTTTTTTTTGGCGTAGAGCTACGTCTGTCTTTTTTCTATATTGGGGTACATTTTACGATTGAAAAAATTGAAAATCGTCAGAAAATATGATTGACTTTTGATCGTTATTATCTCAGCGTTTCTCAATGGATTTTCAATTTCTTGGACCATTCAATCAAGGAAGAGTCAACGCTTCATACCCGATGTACAGAAGTCGTTTGTTAGCGATTTTTTTTACAGGAATCGTTTTTACGCGATTTTATTCACGCGAGTTTCTGATTTCGCGGTTCCTTCCAGATATACTTTGAATTTACGCGGTTTTACGTTGTTTTAATTTACACGGCACATATCTTCCGCGTAAAAACCGACTCGTAAGTTACAATATCTTGTATGGTAATATTTACTATTAAAAAACTCTGCTAACAGTTTAGTACTTGGTTCGTCAATCAGTCAATCTAGTAAGTGCATCGCAAGCTTCTTCTTCCATAGCACCACATTCCAACTAGAACTTGGCCTGCTTTTCAACTTAGTAATTTATCAGCATTTTTAATGATATGGAAATGCACATCTATCTTCCATATCATTGTAAATCGTTTAACTTCACGAGAAGCAACACAAAATCATTAATTTAGCATTTCTTTAGTTATTCATTGAAAGTTTTTTATGCCTGCCATTGCCGGGTTTTAGTTGTGCAGTGTTTAGCTAACTTAAGGCTTACCTGACAGAATCTCGTTGAAAGTGTGCGTTTGGAGACACTTGATACGGAGGGGTGACAACTGCATTTTTTTGATTCAGCTTTGCTGCATCGCAGCATGCGTGAAAACATGAAGCAGCGTTGCTTCCGTATCGAGTGGTGGTTGTGCCTCGAAATGCGAGCACTTTTGAAGTTGATTTGCCGTCGACTTAAGGTCATCCGGCGAACCAGGTTTCAAAGTGTCGCGTTCAAAACACACGCGATACGGAAGCAACGCACAACCGTCATTTTTATAAGAAAATTATTTTGAGCTTTTAGTGTAATGTTTTAAATATGACGATTCATCATTTATTGAAGAGCTGATCCCCAGCAAGGCTGTCTTCAGTGTCTCTGTACTCGAGTAAGTACTGTAAGTCGAGCCATGAGACACTGAAGACGGCCTTACTTTTGAGGTCGAAAAACGTATCTGTCAAGATACAATTAAGTGGTGAATCTAATGGATTGTATAAACTCGTCTTATGACAGGTGTCATTTTTATTTTTTCACGCATGCGCGACGCAGCAAAGCTAAATAAATAAAATGACAGTTGTGAACCGCCTACGTATCAGTGTGCCGCCGAAAACGCGAGCATTTGAAATTGGATTCCGTCAGGAGTGACCTTAAACTGCGTTTTCCTTGAAAGTCTAGCATGACGAAAGCTTGCTTACGTCTGTTGATTCAGAGGAGCTCGAACTTCTTCGCTGCAGTGAATGCGTTCTGGTAAACTTTGGCCTGTTTTTGCTGATTCGTAGGTGTCTGCCGAGTAAACGCTAAGTCCGACGTAATTCACGTGAAGGAATAATTATTATATCAATAACGCTGTTGAAATGAGCACCAGGGGCTTAGACTGACTTAGCGATGGGTGTAAGTCTCTGTAGTAGTTTGTGTCGGATGGTGTAGCTCTACACTACGCCAGCCTTGTGCTTTTCAAATTGTGTAATCGATATCATTTAAAATAATATAAATTTAATTAATACCAATTTAATGTCAACAATGAAGTTCAATCGGATGTTTGGATTGTTACCAATGCTTCTGAATCGAGATACCAATTATCGAACGATTCTTACTCTCTAGCGAGTTTTTATCAATTGGTAACGGATATGTGAACGCTTGAGAGTGCTGTTCATCCTCGACTGTTTGAAAATTTTATTTTATCTTCATTTTCAAATGTTGGTCCAAAATTATATACATCACATGATTCAGGGCTGGCTGAAAACGCTTGCTTTGGTCCCATCGCACAGAATAGTCGAAAACCTGTAGATTAATACAGCTCGTAGTTCAACGCCACCTTTGCGTACAACCGATTGGCTGAACCTTGAGTTTTTGCAAAATGCTGAAGTTTTATACCCATTTGCCACTTTTTGATATTTTGAAAAGGCTGATTTTGATGCTCCAGAAGCTTCCCCACGGACCTTGAACTGACCCCAGGGCAGCCAATATAGCCAGAATCACATCCGAATTTCTACTTCAACTTGTCTTGCAAAATACTGAAGTTTGATATCCATATTGCTAGTTTGTAATATGTTGAAATGGCCATTTTTGAAGAAAATGGCTTTGCAGGCTTTTGAACTGACCCAGGGTGGCCAGTATCACCAAAATCATATCTGAAATGCTAATCAATTTGTTGCAAAACCAAAGTTTGACACCATATTGCTAATAAGGTGTAAAAATATTGAGCTTGGCCTTTAGAGGCCGATTCCCAAAGGGTCACATGGGAAACCTTTTATCATTATTGTCTTTATTAGGGAGATTCAGCCCGAGGCTGGCCTGATCCCTCGAAGAAACCTGTTGTTGGCCAATCTACGACAAAAATGGAGAAATGACAACAATTTGATTTTGTTCTGATAGGGTTAAGTCCATATGGACTGTCAAAGGTTCTAATGGGATTTTCTTGAAAACATGAATCAACTAAAACACCACAAATTTTATCAGGTTGCAGAATTTGATGAAAATATTTTATTCTCCGTTGCTTTCAACCAATTTCTATAGTCAACTCATACGAAAACCTTGTTTTATTCTTCCCATTGATTTTTTTTCAATCTAAATAAAATCAATAATAATCGCTAAATAAAATACTTACTCTAATTATTTTATTGTATTCTTATCTCCTATTAAGTGAACCTATCTGCTTGAATGTTTGTTGATTCAATATGTTTACCTGAAAGAACACAAAAAGAAAATAATCAGTTTACAATCGCTTTAATAAATATATCAAATACAGTGGAGGAGATAAGGTTGGTCATTTTCGTAGCCTTGACACAATGGATGTGCTGTCATTCTGATAATTTCACTTAAACAGCTTTTGTCGTTTTTCATAATTCACAACTCTACCAATATCAGTATGAAAAATGGGTATGTATTTATTGTATAAGATTCTATAATTTCTCAGTTCTTATATAGATTTTGGTAAATTCTCATGCAGAATTGTGAGAATACATTCAGCATCCGCTTGTTGGTTGGGTTCCATTATCTGCTATCGTGTTACTATTTTTGATCACTAAACTCAAATAGATGCATCATTTGCATCTGCTTTGTGATACAAACAATTCACTTTATGTGCAAAAAAATTTCACAAAATTATTTTTATCATCTACCAGTGTCGTATATACTATAACTGGTAAATCTGTCTAAGAAAGATTAGTGTTGGAAGGGCGTTTCACGAAAGACGATTCTCCAGAAATTCTTCCGGAAAGATCATTTGGCGAGTAGGTCATTTAGCCTATTAGGTCTTTTGTCGGACTTAGGTCATTTACCCAAACAAATTATTCGGGAATATACATCCTAGAATAAGTTGTTCGGCCAAATATGTCATTGGAAGAACAGGTCATTTCATTGAATAAGTCATTTTCACTGAATAGTGACACGTCTCCCTGACTTCCCAGGAATTCCGAAGGATTTCCCGAAGGGTTTTCGAAGGATTTCGGAAAATTCCTGAGGAATTTTGGAGGAACTCAAGGAGGATTTCTGGAAACATTGCCTGAGGAATTACTGAGGAATGCCTAGACGAATTCCAGGAGGAAAATTTAAGGAATTTAGAACTTCAAAGGGAATTCCGAAGAGATTTCCAAAGGATTTTCCAGAAGTTTTACCGAAGACCTCAGCAATTCCTGGACGAACTCCTGAAGAAATTTCCCGAGGAATTTCCAAAGCAATCCGGAGGAATTCGAAGGGCTTCAAAGAGAATTTCTGAAGGACTGCCAAGGAATTCCGGAGGAGTTTCGAAAAGTTTCAAGGATTTCGAAGTAATTACCGTCGCAATTCCTAAAGTAATTCCATCGGAATTCCTAAAGTAATTCCTAGGAGATCTCGAAAGAATTCCTGGAGGAATCTGGTGGAATTTCCGCAGGAATTTCAAGGAATCTCAACGTAATTCTTGGAGGAACTTCCAAAGAAATATCCGGAGGAATTCCCAAAGACTCGAGTAGTCCTCGAAGGATTTTCCGAAGGAATTCTGAGGATTCCCAGAATTCCGAAGGAACCCAAGAATTCTGGAGATTCTCTGAAGGCTTTGCCACAGGAATTCCCGTTGAATACCCAAAGGAATTTTCAGCGTCCAGCTTTCTCGAGAAGTTCCTGAGGAATTCCAAGAAGTTCCTGAGGGAATTTCAGGAGGAGTTTCAGAACGAATTCGCGAAAAGTTCTCGGA
This sequence comes from Armigeres subalbatus, assembly GCF_024139115.2. Lineage (NCBI taxonomy): Eukaryota > Metazoa > Arthropoda > Insecta > Diptera > Culicidae > Armigeres > Armigeres subalbatus. The sequence continues at coordinate 238,418,128 of NC_085141.1, read as the reverse complement.
GGAATTCCTCACGTAGGGAGGTCCTCAGCGTAGTTTTGCTACACGTTCGCCTTGCTGTGAATAGCAAGGGTTCGCTGCCCAGCCCCTCTACTAACCTCGTCAGTCGCCGGATGCGCAGCCTATGCGGTGACGAATTGGGGAGCACCTCGCTGTTACGGACTGCTTGATGACGACTGACAAATTGTTCTTCGGAGGCATTCTCCAATGTACCTGGATAAATAGCAACCAAACAATGCAAAGATCTCTGATTCACGACACGGACAAATGGACAATGCACTACGATGAGATAGACAGGTTTAATTAGAGTAAGCAAAATCTTGTCACCCATGCAGGAAGAGCCCTTGGGAGCTGTTGTTCCAGGATGACGTCTTAGAGGTATTTTAGAAGGAACTCCTGATTGAATATCTAGTGGAATCCGGGGATGAATTTTTGAAGGAACTCCTTGAATTATTTAAAATAATAGTATAATTTGTGTTACGTAAGACTGTCAAACATTTATGACACGCTTTTTTTTACTAAATTCGTTACCACAATGGTTTTTAAATCAGATGTAAAATTATTACGTAGCATATGAAGGACACCACGCATGTGCCACGATCAAAACATATTCAAATTTTAACAATTGCAAAATTTGCGCCGTGTCTGGCTCCCATGCAGAAATATTGTCCCACCGAAACATGTCTCACCAGTTTCTCCATATATGGATGACGTCTCAACTGCAAGAAAGAGCTTTTGTGCGTGAAAAAGGCAGGAATGATGTTTTGGGATTGTGCTTCGCTAATTTCTATACAATGCGACGGTGAGCATTTGTTTTGGTATCAAAATTTGGTACTTTAGTCTATTCTTCGGCGAGAAAAGCAAATAAAATCGTACAGAAAATCAAACGAAAAAAAAAACTATTTTATTGGTGCGTACTATCGAGGTAAATGTGCAATAACGAAGGTTACGCAATGTCTTATCGAGTAGTATACCGTATTTTGTAGAATAGTTATTTTCACTGCTAACTTTCCACCACACAATATTAGGTTATGGTGGAAAGATTCACCTGAAATCTGACTTACACGGAAAATGGAAATTAAACCATAAATTCAGGTCTTGAATTTTGTCATAAGTTTTTTGACATGTCCTGTCTACTATGCATCGTTTGTCCTGTTTTTTTCACGAAATGATTCATTGGCATGTATACAGATCGCTCTAATATCTATCTAGATAGATACTGAAGATCCGCACGTTATATCTAGAACTGGATCGTGTAATTGACAGTACATGTAACACTGCAACCATATACATATGGAGCAATCCTATCCTCCGAGGATATGATGCCAATATTTCAACACATAACAACAACAAAAAATTTGTTGGGGCTAGAAACCACTGTGTCCATTAGTTGAACTTTTGGTAAACCCTCTAACATGCGACATCAAATTAGCTGAAAATCAATAAATAAAAAACGGCTAGCCATCGTGACGCATCCTCCATGATATAATAAACTAAAAATATGTATAATGTAGCGTCCAAAAACGTTTGAAAACTGTTCCATTTTATAAGCATTGAAAATCACGATATTAGAATATTGTTGGTACAATTGAGATCAGTACCATCTCACCTTAATTTATAAACCACTCTGATATCTCCCAGGCCCAGCTAATCAAAAATAATATGCGTATCCTACGCAAAATCGGAATAATTTTAAAATGTCAATGAGTAGGTTTGCTCCGCTGTCTGAACGGAGTGGAACTCAGAAAAAAAATGAAACTCCACTTCCGAAGGGGAAATTAACAGCCTAAAATAAAGTCAAATCCAGGTAGACGCACATGTGTACCACTTTTGTCCACCTCCAAGTTCTCTACTCCACAAAAGAGGAAATTTGATCAAGGAATCTAGTTGGTAGCCGGGTGAGAAGCAAGTAAAGTGAGATCCCACCCAGCAAACAATGTGGATTATTTAATAAAGGCTGCCTTCTACCTTTTCTGGTCCACGCGGAGCACTTTGTTCAAGGAGGCAAAAATTAAACCTAGTCAACCAGCGCCCGGTAGGGCGTACTTCCTCGAACTCACCGGGAATTGAAAAGCAAGGGCGACTTTTTATATGTGGAGGACCAGGACCAAGTTTGCTGCCTACCTTACCATCGCTATCTCGGTGGAGGTGTGAATAATCATATGCTTGATATGAATTTGTTTGCTTAGGCCTTCCAGTCGGAAAGAAATTGATACAAAAGCAATAATGCAACACCTCCGATGTAGAAAATATTATTTTGGATGGGGACCTTTTCCCGTTGTGGTCCACTGAGTTCAGTAAAAAGCCAGGGCAGCACGGTGGCAGGTTTGATTCTGGCTCAATGAAGCGTTTTATTGGCTAAGCCAAATTGACTATCGGGGAACTGGATTGGTCGTTCCAAATTTCGAGCTGTGTGTCGTAAGGGTTTGGAACTCTTTTTTGTCTGCAAAACAAATTTTAATTTATGTATTTATTTTGTAGCTTTCTCTTTTTCTTCCTTGCATGCGATTCAGTCCGAAATGATTTGAACCAAATTGATGTTTTCAATTCACCTTCTTCGATAAGTTACTACACATCAGCTCGGAGCTACGGACGACCCAAAAGTTGTTCATTATTAGAAGTAATCGATTGTGTCAAATATAAAAATCGAAAAATAATGTTCCCATCATTCGTTTTGAAATCACTTTTAAATATTAACCACAAATATGAAGCGTATTTGTTTAATAATTGAAATGGGTTTTTGTAGATCCAACATTGATTACATTTTCACAGAATATTTTTTAAGTATACCAACAATCATGGTTTGCCTCATTTGTAGCCCAGCACATTCAGAAACTGTTCACTGAAACCGAACCGCTGAATATAAATATTCTATACGGTATACCATTTAACGAAACAATTGCACACCGATCAATTCCACCTCCCGCGCGTATCAATTAGACAAACCAACGATGATTCGGGCGTCCGATACGTCGATCGAATAACACAGACCCACGCCGTCGCCGCGCTGGTGGGCATTTTGACGGATCAGTCAGCACAAAATGCTCTTCGGGATGGAGTTGCACTTTGCAACCAACATTGCGCTTTCATCGATACAAAACATAATAATGGCTCGTATCGCCCGATTGATGTACCACGTTTCAGTGTTTTGTTGTGCGTGCCTGAGCGGTAAATAAATTGATCACTCCACCCTCTGCGGCCAGTTGGTTCCATATCGATTATGTGTTGCTGCTGTGCTGCCGCTGTAGGCAGAAGGAAGCTCCAGGTCAAATTGAATAATCAAGCCAACCCTCGGGAAGGTTCTGTTCTTAGGTCGGTTAGCGCGCCGCAATCCGATATGCAGAACGAGCAGATAATGTTTTCCAAGGACCAACCTTTATCTCGATTGTCACGTGCTTTATTCGCATTCGTTCCGGGTTTGAACTTCAATCGGCCCATTCTTTCATACCGGAAGGCAAGAGCGGCTTCGTTGCCGTTTATTTTATGCTCATTGAAGAGTGGAAAGATTGTAGGATCACATAAAACACAAAAAAAGATTCCAATGTACATTAGTATCTAATTCTTCGAAGAGAGGATGTATGTCACGTACTATTAGCATCGTTACGTGTGGCTAACGATCTTGCTGATTGATTCATAACTCTGAAACTTTTTTCATTATGAATTTTCAGCCTGAAGGCAGCCTTGTAACACACATTCGAGTGAGTACTAGCTATATCACATGAGTATGTTGATAAGAAACGTCATATACATAATTTTCAGTAGAAATTGAGTCTTCAAACTACAAAATCAAGACAAGAGCTATCAAGAGTATACCACACAAATAAAATATTCGTGAAATGCCAGACAAAGGAAAGGTTTCAATAGGTTAACAGTGGAAATGCCAATAAAGCCCTATTTTGAAAAGCAGGCTGAATTCCGGATGGAATGTAGAGCCATTGAAGAAAAAGAAAAAGGTAGTACTGCGATACTTGGAGTTGAGCCTCAATAGTTTTAATGAGATGCTAGTTAAAAATGCATTTTTCATCAGCATGCACATTTTGTGTTAATTACGAGCGTTGTAAAGTGGAGCTATGGAGTCAATATATAAATTAAATTTCTCTGGTTATGGAGGTGAGGGGGGGTGATGTGAGATCTCCTGTTGATGGCCATCCTTGAATGAATGTCGAGAAGTTGAGTCATTCCTAAGTGATGACTTAACGGAAACTTAACCAACCTAAGCTGATTTTCTTCATCACTGTAATCGTAACTTTTTACAACATAGTAAAAGAATCTGCTATTCTGAAGTTTTGCGGCATAACTATTCTTTGCCCATAATGTCGTCAAATGTCGTACCTGATCATATTTCGTTGAATAAACGCAAAATATTGTCCAATCCAGTTCAATCAGACTTTAATTTGAAGATTTGAGTGATGATGTGGTGCTTGACACGCGATTAGAAATCAAAGATCATGGAACAATTGACAACTCCAATCCTGTTGATTTATGGCGATTGGTAAAATGGTCGAGTCACTGCTGCTATTGAGCCAGGTATCAATTTCAGAAACATTACTGCAACCTGGGGAACATATTGATCAGTTTCACCATTTTCAAGAAATGAATAAAATATTATTTCATATCACATATTACTTGTGAGCTAGGTATCTCAATCTTGACTAAATTTGCTACTGAATGATATAATCTTTGGATGAATTTGCATTTATTTTTCATCAAAATTTGGAAAATAAAATCAACAATAATTTTTGAACTCACAGAAAGCTGCCAAAAACACCAAAACAAAATATATCCAAAACCCAGATTAATCCACCTAGCGGTGATAATGCCTTTCTCGAAATAATCAATCTCGAAACATAGACTCCGTGTGAGAGATACCAAATATAATTGCCTACCTTAAGGCATTTTCAGACGCTTGCTTTATAGACGTTACAAAGTGAAAATTCAACAATTTCTGATAACTTTAAAATAAATGGCCGTGTCTGAAAATTGTTACGAGAATATCGCGAAGGGCACTTCCACATTATACAGTACACAAAAATACAACAGCAGAACAATTTGCTGTTCATACTAAATCGAACAGCAGTTGAAAGTGTGACGGTTCCAATCATGATCAGTGGTGACGTGTCGATTTACGGTTTGAAATCGATAAATGTCACACGAAGAAAAAGGATGAGAACCACGTGCTTTGTTTTGAGCATTTTTCTGAATTTTCTATGCAACTTCTTGCATTTTCTCCTTCTAAATTATAGCCAAGGTTTCTGATGACCAACTACACAACTTTCTCACACATTTATTTTCTTCAGAAAATATTATTATTTAGTGGAATCTGGAACAAATTCGGCAATTGTTCACACGCAATAAAAAAAAGTGTGATTATAGAAGTGCATCGATAACCTATGCTTCAATGCAAACCGCAATAAATGTAAACCAGGGTTTTTTTTTACTATCGATCGTTTCAGTCGTTCAAGACCTTCAGCATCAATGAAAAAATGAGTTAACCTCACGAAAAATTCACAAAAACCAAGAATATCCAGGGGCTTAAAAGCTCGTGAAAATCGTTACCGAGAAACTAATGAACTTCAACCGTAAAAAACGTCTGGTGTATACTAGTTTTGTACGTTTGTAAAAGTTCCAGCACCACTTTTGAACCTTGACCGATTTTAGGGTCTGATGGAAGGTTTTCGTAAAAGCACGTGTAGCACTCTGACAGATAAAATGCCAAATTTGCCTTGCCAAATGACGCTGTCAGTGTCCAAATTCTTTCATCATTATCCAGTTTACAATTCTTAGAATGCTGCAAATGGAGAACAAAAAGAATTGGCAACAATGGGAAGAAATCATCACCATGCAGGGTTCGGGGAGAGAACAGGGAAGTAGCGCTGTCAACCCATACAGATGCACTCGTAGTAAATATGAATTTGAATTTATGAAACATGACAGTTTTGGGATTCTGACATTTTCGGTTTGTAGCCAATCTAAAGTTAACTTAACTGTAAACGACTCAGTTATTTTTGATGAGTAACTGAAAACCAAACTACCCAAAAGTGGTTGTTTGCACTCAAAACCGTGGTTTGGGCTATAAAAACTCAAATGAGTAAATGATTTTTTTTCACTAGGTATTTCCTTTAATCCATGTAAACAATTACCAAAGCTGAGTTTAATTTATCCAAAGGGATCTTGATCAACCCAAAATAGAGAATATTGAATTACTCAATTTGGGTTATTATGAGCAACCCTGAGGTGTCATCTTCTCGTTTTGATAGCAATCTGTGGAAGAAAGGAAACCCAATTTGTAAAATTTTTCATGATATTCTCATGTAGTATATTGAACTCAAAGTTTAGTGATTTATCTGGTCGTACATGAGTGCACACACGACCAGAGGAATAAACTGCAATAAAGCTCATCAAATGGTAAGCAACCAATAAAAGAGTAATCATATTTAGTATAGTGCTATGTGATTTTAATTTTGTTGCAAAAGAAAAACTTCTAATTTTGCGGTACAAAGAAGAAGAGGTAATCATGAGAACTGATAAATGGATCCAGTATCAAATTAACAAGACCGTGACATCTCAACTCATATTCAATATTCTGATGTGCGTTCAGTGAAACTCATGAAAGTGCGGTTCAAGTCCTGTTTCTTCGTTCGAAACACGATCGAGCGATCAACTGAGAAACACGAGATCGCCCATGCTGAGCTTCAAAGCAGAAATATAAGGAGGAAAGCAGATCGCTCAATTGTCCAAAGGCACGTTTTCAACTCCGAGTCGCCTCAGTCCGGGAATTTTCACACGCTCACCCCTTGAAACGACGTCGTGATGAAAGCATACATACCAGTAAATCTCTCGTTAGCGAACTAGAGTGAGGTGTCTGCTCTGTTTCGGCAGAGGTTCCACTGTCCCTGCACTCAAGAGCAGTTCTGGTATGTACTTCCTCAAGAATACATCCCAGTGTGCAGTCCGCGAAATCTGTTTGAAAAGAAAGAGTGTGTCTAATGTGGAAGATCCTGTAAAGCGTATTCCGCTAGTCAAGAAAGGTGTCGATATAGCAGAATGAGTCTGTCAGCTCCAGCTCGGAATGGCAGTAAGATTGAAGAGGAATTCTTAGTCCAGACATTGCCGACAGGAATACCGCTCAGCAAAAGTCTTGTTGAGCTCTGATTGCCCTAATCTAGTCTCGCCTCTCAGCCTCCGTTCACATAAGCCGTGTGGGTCCTGAGATTGGTGGTGGTTCCATTTGCTGGAGCGTACGGCATCACAGAGCGATCCGTTCTTCATCCGTCTTCCCTCAGCAGTTTGTCTTGTCAGCAGCACTTGAAAATTAAAGCCAAACATCGACGCCTATCTTGTTAGCTCTGAGGAAGCCCCATCTCCCAACGCAGTCGAGCCCCTCCTGCCGAGGACCAACAGCCACCGGTCCTGCGTCTGAGTTGGAGATGAGGTCTTCCGAACTCCATCTACAGGCAAGTACGCAACATCCAGGAACAATCCGCCTCTGATCCGTTTTTCGTCCTTAGCATCAACGATCCATTCTCAAGATCTGTTAGTTTGTCACCGAGATCTAACCCAAGCTCATCGATTCGCACCGTTAGCAACGCAACGTCCAGCTCCGGCTGACTATTCATTCAGTTCTCTACCAGGACGCACACTTAACACCGGTCGGGGTTTCAATTCCACTCATCGCAGTCGAGCCATCCCTACCAGCGACCAGCAGCGTCCGGCCCCTGCGTATGAGCTGGAGACGGGGCTTCCGAAACCAATCTTCAGGATTATCAACCATCAGCTTCGCCTTCGTCTGAAATCCCTCCGATTTGGTGTAAATCAATGCGCACGCAGCACCTGCAAGCACCACTTACCATTCCTCGACATCACGTCAAGCTTCGCTGTTTATCCGTCCTGTCTCTGCACCGGACGCATTCGACACAAGCAGGAGGAAGCCTCTATTCCACTCCATCGCAGTCGAGCACCCCTGCCAACGACCAGCAGTCGTCTCGGCCTCTGCGTTTGAGTCGAGCGGGAGCCTTATCCGACCTTCAATGTTTGGGGCATGATCAGCGACCAACTATTGCTTTGCTTAAGATGTCTCAAATTCCAGTGACAACAGCATCGCGATGAGAAAGCAACAGACATTACCATCTACTATCAAACGTAGGTGGTCTGAACACCAGCATCGACGACCACCGCCTCGCTATTTCCAGTTCCTGCTCATGACGTTATAGTAATATAGAGACATGGCTCGACTCAACACTTCTCCAGCCAAATGTTTGGTCACGATTACGAAGTATTTCGTTGCGATTGAATCAACACAACAGCAGTGAAGTCTATGGCGGTGTCTGATTGCCGTGCGTTCCGGAATCAAAGCAAAACCAGCTGAAAGCGATTCTTGAGGAGTCCGTACAAGTCTGGGTATCAATCGAGATGGGTGACTGAAAACATGTTCGTGCCTGTAATCCCTCCTGATCTGGTCCGTCAGACATACAACCGATACTCACTGCCGGTCGTCCACGCCGTCTTTGAAACGGCACACTGATCTCGACGAAGTGCTTGTCCCTAAGGATTTCAACCTGACTGCGCTCTTCGAAGCAGTCCCACAGCGGTTTCTTTACCCTGATCCAGAACATTCGATCCTGCATACTACAGCTCAGCCACTCTTAGCCAAATAATCGGCATTGTGAATGAAAACGGTCGTTCTACCACTAGCAATTTGCGCTTTACTTCGTAATATCACAACAGCGCCAGAAGGATGCAAAACCGATGTTATTCACACCGATTCGTCGCCGCATTTGACAAAGCAATGGCGCAATCGGAACGAAGCACTGATAAATTTCAAATTTTAAACCTAAATTCTAAATTTCAAATTTAAATTTCAAATTTCTAAATTCTAAATTTCTAATTTCTGAAATTCTAAATTTCTAATTTCAAATTTCTGAATTTCTAAATTTCTAAATTTCTAAATTTCTAAATTTCTGAAATTTCTAAATTTAAATTTCTAATTTCTAATTTCTAAATTTCTAAATTTCTAAATTTCTAAATTTCTAAATTTCTAAATTTCTAAATTTCTAAATTTCTAAATTTCTAAATTTCTAAATTTCTAAATTTCTAAATTTCTAAATTTCTAAATTTCTAAATTTCTAAATTTCTAAATTTCTAAATTTTCAAATTTTCAAATTTCTAAGTTTTCAAATTTTTTAAATTTCTCAATTTCTAAATTTATAAATCTCTAAATTTCTAAATTTCTAAATTTCTAAATTTCTAAATTTCTAAATTTCTAAATTTCTAAATTTCAATTTCTGAAATTTCAATTTAAATTTCTAAATTCTAAATTCTAAATTTTAAATTTCTAAATTTCTAAATTTCTAAATTTCAAATTTCTAAATTTAAATTTCTAAATTTCTAAATTTAAATTTCAATTTCTAAATTTCTAAATATCTGAATTCCAGAATTTCTAAATTTCTAAATTTCTAAATTCCAATTTAAATTTAAATTTCTAAATTTCTAAATTTCTAGAACCCTAAATTTCTTAAATTTTAAATTTTAGAATTTAGAATTTAATTTTCAGAATTTAAATTTTAGAATTTTAGAAATTTTAAATTTTAACTTAGAATTTTAGAATTTTAGAATTTTAGAATTTTTAGAATTTTAGAATTTTAGAACTTAGAATTTAGAATTAACCTTAGAATTTTAGAATTTTAAATTTTTAAATTTTAGAATTTTAGAATTTTAGAATTTTAGAATTTTAGAATTTTAGAACTTAGAATTTTAAATTTTAGAATTTTAGAATTTTAGAATTTAGAATTTTAGAACTCAGAATTTTAGAATTTTAGAATTTTAAATTTTAAATTTTAGAATTAATTTTAGAATTTTAGAATTTTAAATTTAGAATTTTAGAATTTTAGAATCTTTAGAATTTAGAATCTTGAATCTTTAGAATTTTAGAACCTTAGAATCTAGAACCTTTAGAACTTTAGAATTTTAGAACCTTTTAGAACTTACCCTTTAGAATCTTTAGATTTTAGAATTTTAGAATCTTAGAATTTTAAATTTTAGAATTTTAGAATTTTTAGAATTTTGAATTTTAGAATTTTGAATTTTAGAATTTTGAATTTTAGAATTTTAGAATTTTAGAATTTTGAATCTTAGAATTTTAGAATTTAGAATTTTAGAATTTTAGAATTTTAGAATTTTAGAATTTTAGAATTTTAGAATTTTAGAATTTTAGAATTTTAAACTTTAGAATTTTAAATTTTAGAATTTTAGAACCTTAGAATTTTTAGAATTTTAAATTTTAGAATTTTAGAATTTTAGAATTTTAGAATTTTTAGAATTTTAGAATTTTAGAATTTTAAATTTTAGAATTTTAGAATTTTAGAATCTTAGAATTTTAGAATTTTAGAATTTTAGAATTTTAGAATTTTTAAATTTGAAATCTTAGAATTTTAGAATTTTAGAATTTTAGAATTTTAGAATTTTAGAATTTTAGAATTTTAGAATTTTAGAATTTTAGAATTTTAGAATTTTAGAATTTTAGAATTTTCAAATTTTAGAATTTTAAAATTTTAGACTTTTAGGATTTTAGAATTTTAGAATTTTAGAATTTTAGAATTTTAGAATTTTAGAATTTTAGAATTTTAGAATTTTAGAATTTTAGAATTTTGGAATCTTAGGATTTAAAATAAAACCTTCCACTTTTCAAAATTTTGAATTCTAAATTTCTAAATTTTCGAATTTTAAAATTATTATTTTTTTTAATTTTTAAATTTTCAAACTTTTAATGTTTAAATTTATAAATTTTAAAATTTTTAAATTTTTAAACCTTTAAATCTTTAAATTTTTAAATTTTTATATTTTAAATTTTTATATTTTTAAATTTTAAAATTTTAAAATTTTAAAATTTTAAAATTCTAAAATTTTTAAATTTTTAAATTTTCAAATTTTTAAATTTTTAAATTTTTAAGTTTTTTAATTTTTAAATTTTTAAATTTTTAAATTTTTAAATTTTTAAATTTTTGAATTTTTAAATCTTTAAATTTTTTAATTTTTTAATTTTTAAATTTTTAGATTTTTAATATTTTATTAATTTTAAATTTTTAAATTTTTAAATTTTTAAATTTTTAAGTTTTTAAATTTTTAAATTTTTAAATTTTTAAATTTTTAAATTTTTAAATTTTTAAATTTTTGAATTTTGAAATTTAAAAATTTTAAGATTTTATAGTTTTTAAATTTTAAATTTTTTTAATTTTTAAATTTTTAAATATTTAAAACTTTAAATTTTTAAATTTTTGAATTTTAAAATTTTAAAATTTTAAGATTTTATAGTTTTTAAATTTTAAATTTTTTTAGCTTTTAAATTTTTAAATATTTAAATTTTTAAATATTTAAATTTTTAAATATTTAAATTTTCAAATTTTTTAATTTCTAAATTTTTAAATTTCTAAATTTATAAATTTTTAAATTTTTAAACCTTTAAATCTTTAAATTTTTCGATTTATAAATTTCTAAATTTTTAAATTTTTAAGTTTTTAAACCTTTAAATTTTTAAATTTTTAAAAATTTTAAATTTTTAAATTTTTAAATTTCTAAATTTTTAAATTTTGAATTTTTTGAATTTATAAATTTTTAAATTTTTAAATTTTTAAAGTTTAAATTTCTAAATTTTAAATTTTTAAATTTTCCAATTTTTAAATTTTTAAATTTTTTAATTTTTGAATTTTAAATTTTTAAATTTTTAAATTTTTAAATTTTAAAATTTTTAAATTTTTAAATTTTTAAATTTTTAAATTTTTAAATTTTTAAATTTTTAAATTTTTAAATTTTTAAATTTTTAAATTTTTAAATTTTAAAATTTTTTAGATTTTAAATTTTTAAATTTTTGAATTTTAAAATTTTAAAATTTTAAGATTTTATAGTTTTTAAATTTTAAATTTTTTTAATTTTTAAATTTTTAAATATTTAAATTTTCAAATTTTTAAATTTCTAAATTTTTAAATTTCTAAATTTTTAAATTTCTAAATTTATAAATTTTCAAATTTTTAAACCTTTAAATCTTTAAATTTTTAAATTTTTATATTTTTAAATTTTTATATTTTTAAATTTTTATATTTTTAAATTTTTAAATTTTAAAATTTTAAAATTTTTAAATTTTTAAATTTTTAAGTTTTTAAATTTTCAAATTTTCAAATTTTTAAATTTTTAAATTTTCAAATTTTTAAATTTTTAAATTTTCAAATTTTTAAATTTTTATATTTTTAAATTTTAAAATTTCAAAATTTTAAAATTTTTAAATTTTGAAATTTTTAAGTTTTTAAATTTTCAAATTTTTAAATTTTTAAATTTTTAAATTTTTAAATTTTTAATTTTTAAATTTTTAATTTTTAATTTTTAATTTTTAAATTTTTAAATTTTTAAATCTTAAAATTTTTAAATTTTTAAATTTCTAAATTTTTAAATTTCTAAATTTTAAAATTTTAAAATTTTTAAATTTTTAAATTTTTAAATTTTTAAATTTTTAAATTTTTAAATTTTTAAATTTTTAAATTTTTAAATTTTTAAATTTTCAAATTTTTAAATTTTTAAATTTTTAAATTTTTAAATTTTAAAATTTTAAAATTTTAAAATTTTTAATTTTTAAATTCTTAAATTTTAAAATTTTTACGTTTTTAAATCTTTAAATTTTTAAATTTTTAAATTTTTAAATTTTTAAATTTTTAAATTTTTAAATTTTTTAAATTTTTAAATTTTTTAAATTTTTAAATTTTTAAATATTCAAATTTTTAAATTTTTAAATTTTCAAATTTTAGATTTTTAAATTTCTAAATTTTTAAATTTTTAAATTTTTAAATATTAAACCTTTGAATCTTTAAATTTTTAAATTTTTAAATTTTTAAATCTTTAAATTTTTAAATTTTTAAATTTTTAAATTTTTAAATTTTTAAATTTTTAAATTTTTAAATTTTTAAATTTTTAAATTTTTAATTTTTTAAAATTTTAAATTTTTAAATTTTTAAATTTTTAAATTTTTCAATTTTTCAATTTTTAAATTTTTAAATTTTTAAATTTTTAAATTTTTAAATTTTTAAATTTTTAAATTTTTAAATTTTTAATTTTTTAATTTTTAAATTTTTAAATTTTTAAATTTTTAAATTTTTAAATTTTTAAATTTTTAAATTTTTAAATTTTTAAATTTTTAAATTTTTAAATTTTTATCCTCAAACCTTTTCAAAAATATGTTTTCATTATGCATTGTTGTTCCGGATGAAACCATTATTTGTGTCTTGAAAAACAGTACAAATGTCGAGTCTTTCATTTCTATTTTTACTGGAAATATTTTCCAAGCTGTTTTATTGATTGATAAATGGCATAATCATTAGTTTAGGTAAAAAAGAAGAAATAAATTATGGGCTCAAAGATTCAGACAATAAAACGTTTTGGCGAGGAAGGTCGAGCACCAAAATTACAACCCACCACACCACTAGCTCGAATGACGCGATGCCGTCATTGCCGTGAGACAATCCACCGTGTTGCGCAATAATTAATCGACGTTCGACTTTTCGAGTGCGACCCTGGTGTCAGTTTTGCATACGTCTCTCTAACCTCAGTCAGTGAGTCAGTCGTCAGTTCGATGATTGATTAGTGAGTATGATTCGAACATGCATTTCGCCGCCATATCAAGTGGATTGGACTTCAAGACTGGAAGCGATTTACTGAAAGAAAAGCCGCTGCTGCTGGTTGGTTGGCGAAAAATAGCAAATGACTCTCCATAGGCGCATAATAAAGCAATCAACGGGTTGAGTTAATTATTCATCGGACATAAAAGGCCTGCCAAAGAGACGACGGCGGCTACGGCCGTGACGAAGGCGGCGGATTGATTTGACCATAAGAAGGCGAGTGCAAGCTGCTGCCATACCAGTCGGGGCCAATCACGGTTCTCTTGTAATCCAATTCACTGATTGTTGGCTTGCGCAACAAGCGGTCTCTATGAAGTAGAAAATTGAATTAGGGTTTGATTTTGAATAAAATTAGGTTAGGCAAAAGCATGAGCATGTTAGCCGTGCCATTCGTAGCTGCTCTTCTGTGATTGAGCTGAACTGGCGAAATTATACAGGGAGCTAACACATAGGGCTTGGGATATGCTATCCATTTCCAAAGTACACGTTTCGAAAGGTCAACACTTGACAGTTACATGGATCAGCTCACCTCGGTAGGCGATACGATAGGAAAGCAGGTAAAGTGAAAAAAAAAGAGCAGCAAAAATACAAACAAACTTTAAAATATTATAACGTTCATTACTGATTGATCAAAACATGCCTTAATTTTGTGAAATAATTCGATGAGGTTTAAAGTTTTTCAAAATCTAAATATATCTTTAGTATCTAGCTTAGGTCATAAAATTGCCTGGATATTGCCGTTCCGGCATTCAGCCTTCCAAACAACTCCGGCACAAATTATTACAAATATTGGTCTTCTAAATGTGAAAACAAGGGCGGCACATAATTATCATCTAAACTTCGCTTCTAGATATGTATCGTTAGAAAGAGCAACGATGGAATTTGTTATTAGCCAATGAATTGTAAAATTTACGCATCAGATATTTGCAATCGAACTATAATTTGTTTGCTTATTTGTCCCAAGGTCCAGAACCAATATTATCTGTTTTCCCGTTAGCAACCAACCCATTGGTAAACCGGTCCGTAAATGAATGGCCCCTTGACTATCATAACAGCATAACCTGTCGAATGTAATGCTGTAAAGAGGCCCACTAGGGAAAACAAATGGAAACCCGATTGTAAACATCCACTGGATAATGTCCCGGTACTTCAGCGGGATTGTCGTGATATGTTTTCTGTGCGGGGTTTTGCGGATGAGCTGAATATCGCAACAACAAAAAATGCATTTTCCCGGTAACTCATTACACAAACCATGTGTGCACCTTGTAAGCACCTCCAGCTTGCGGTGATGCACCTGATGCAAACATATATCACCCTTAATGGCGTGCCATCCAGTGTTCTACTCCATCACCCACTCCAGCTAGCGCCACCCAAGAGCATCCACCTATCCGAGCACGTCTAACGATGAGCCACATTCTGAACACGGTGTCTTCAATCAAAGAAACAGTATAAAAGTTTAATTTTTGACAAGATGCAAATTTAAGTAAGAATTTAAAGAACATTTTTAAATTTATAGATATTTGAATCAAAATTAGGAAAATTATTCTAAACGTGAAGATGTATAAGCTCCCGATAACAAGTTGTTTTAGGAATAATATTTTTTTGTTAAAACATCTATCGATAGGAACACCGCGTGAAAGCGACTGAAACAGAGATGGCAAACAGCAGCGCCACCGGAAACGGATTGTTTACGCATCGCTTGACATGTTGGAATGTATTTGTGTAGCCTCTGCCGTTGGCATCTCCCGGGCCAGGGCTAGGGCGTGCGATTGCGAATATATGCATTTGCAGCAGCACGCAGAAATGGCACAGCCCCGTACTACCCAGTCGCACATTTTCCGAGCTTAATCGTTTATGTTTACTCAATTGATTTCATTCCTCGAGTGCGATTACGCGCTCGCTTTCGTATTTAAACATCATCAGGCGCTGAGGCCTCTCTTATCGCAATCAACGCCGCAGGCGCATCCATACACACAACAGGTCGCCAGGTCAGGCCTCGATTCGAAGACAAACGAAGCTGTACGGATTCACTTGGGGCTGCTGCTCACTGTTCGGATCCGGATTGTTTAACGAACTAAACGAACTGTGTCACGTGAATGAGTGAAAGATTAAGGATGCGGCCGTTTATTGCTGGCTTCAGTGTTGCTGACTCGAGGATATTCGACCGGCAATCAGAAGAAGTGTTTGCCGATTTAATGTTGCACATAGAAACACTATAGATCTCTGTATTCAATACGCATGAACAGGAAATTAACACTCAGCCACTTCATGTTTCTGTTATCAATTGATGGTTGGCTCAAGATCTCTTAAGCTCACAGTCACATATGACACGAATCTTCTATAGCTAAACAAAGTGGTAAAACAGTCAAAGGATGAAATCGTACTAATGTGTCTTCCAGATTTCTCATAATCAGTGCGAGGTTGTTCGGAAGCCAATTGGAGGGTTTGTCCTAAATTGATATTCTCTGTTAATATAACTGTTTGATGACCACGTGATATGAGACTGCCGTTTTATTAGTGAATGGAGGATTGCACCGCTACTGGTCGAAATCTGGCACACCGCTGATCAATAATTATGGATAACTGTAACTCAAACCGTTTCAAATTCGTGGGAATTGACATCATTTAAATCAAAACTGTATCATAATAACTTCGAACAATTCAAACTTATGCATCCGCGAGATTCGTCTTCTTCTACGTTCCAACTGTAACTTGGCCTTGCTTATCAACTTAGTATTCACTATGGGTGTCAAAAAATTTCTCACCCGAAAACATCCTAGACCGGAACGAAAATCGAAGTCGTCATCTCCGGATTTGAAATCATACGCCTTATTTGCTCGCAAGGCTAATTGGAGACGCAAGTTCGTGTGGATTTCAAATTTTTATTAGAATCAAGGTAATTTTTACCTATTGAAATCTTTGGAAAAAGGCAAGGGTTTCTTTACTTTCAGACAACGCAAGCGACAAGTTACTGTAAACAAAACCCGTTTTGCTGACTTCTGATGAGAACTCAAAAATCCAGGCCTTCCTTCGTCGTATGGAATTTCAGACTTCTCTGCGCTCAGTTGTCCATTCCATATGCTCAAAATGCTTCTTCAACTTGGCGTTTTTGATCGGTGCTGCCGCGCGGAGACGTTTCATATTTGTTAAAACATGAAAATGACATAGGCTAAGAATACGTCAATTGTAGTATGAGCATTTATGGGAAATATGTTAAAGATCTTTGTCTTCCATGCACATGTTGTGAAAAAATATAGAAAATATAAACTGCTGTCTGCCATAATCTCGATAAGTGTGGAAAAGATTCACCACACTCGTGAAATCGCCCAGATATCATTTATCGAGATTATGGAAGCATACGCCACTCCTTTTTCAATTTCCTGGCATCATTCCAGAACACATCCAATGCCGAGATTTATGATCCAACCGAAATATTCAATCAAGCTCCATTATTCACTGTCAACACACTTTCCACTCGTGTGGGACATCCCACTCTTTTACCTTTATTGCTTTTCTTATCACTGCTGCTGCTGCTGCTGGTGGTGATGGTGATGGATATTCTTCGCACATGGGTTTTGTTATCTATCCAAACACATTCCCACCAGCGTGCTATCAACACAGAATCCATTATAATCGAAAATCATACGAAGGTACCCATTTCTGGAGCAGTCCCCAATCGAAATGGAAGACAATTTCTGCTAATATTAAGGGGAGGGTGAATGCCTTGGATATCAACTGTAGAGTAACCACATTTTAGAAGATAGACGCCCCTCACAATTGGTTTGCTTTCTGTCGTTCTGTCGCCACATTTGCTGACTCAAATTGAATCTTCTCGCAAGTAGCGCTACAAATTTATGTCAAATAATACAACCCCTCGGATAGAGAGCTGAATCGCCGCCGCCCTGGAAAAGAATTGGTTGACATCATAGCGTGCGTTTTACTGTGGGACAAAGACTTTGGGGCGATAAAGATCGCACACGATGGTAAACCGAAAGACATTGTACATGCTTTCAACGTTGGGACGATTCTGTTTAATCTCAGATTTTAAAGAGGACGACTCATCTTAGGCCTAAAGTGGCTGTTTAACCGTTCTTTTAAGTGTTTAGTCTGAGACAGCAAGGAACCAATAAAAATGGGGTTTCGATCTTGTGAATGCTCTGTGATTTTTTCAAATACTCTCGGTTGACAACAGCTTGTTTGTAAACTTCTATTTAAAATCATATTGTTTCTCAACCGATTTTTTTTTTTTTTTAAGAAGATGTCGTTTTACACGTGTTCATATGGGATCTTTTGCTTTATGTTTACTTCAAAGCTATATGTGATGTGCTTCTCATCGCAGCCTTATACATATTTATGCTTCTTCAAATTCACACCATCTTAATATGTATAGGAGAAGAATTTGACTCGTAACAGCTTCTAATTTTTCAAAATGGCCAAATTGGTAACTCAAGCTGACTTTGATTCTGATCACCTTCCTGTGACTTTTGAAATCTCACAAGAAGCCATTTATAACCCAATTAGGTAGTCTTTTAATGACTACACGGAAACAAGTGCATACCCACAATCATGAATAAAAAATCATGAAATCATTAATCATGCCAGTTCATGAAATCATGATTATAATTCATGATTTCAGGAACATTATTCACGGTACTACGCAATCTTCAACAGTCGACAAAATGCATAACCAGTTATACTTCGAACACTCCCTTCCCAAGAAGTGAGAACGGCTGAAAGGTAGCACGCCGGACTCTCACTCGGTGTACTCGAGTTCAAACCCTTGTTGAACTTTTTTTTTATTTTTCGATCTCAACAACCAAATCGTAACGCATTGTTTGCATTACGCGAAAATAAATCATGAAATCATGATTTATATTCATGGTGTATTTTCATAAAATGAAAATTCATGATTCATGAAATCATGAATTATTTTCTCATTTCCGGGAACGGATTTTTACCCGTGTACGTGGCCAATAAGCAAGACCATGCTGAGGGTGGCTGGGATCGATTTCCGGACCCGGTCTAAGACATTTTTGGGTTGGAAATTTTCTCGACTTCACTGGGCATAAAACTATCATCATGTTAGCCTCATGATATACGAATGCAGAAATGGTAACCTGGCTTAGAAACCTCGCAGTTGTTGTAATGCCAATGAAGAAGAAGAAAAAGAAGAAGATTTCTTTGAATACCAAATGACTGAGCTTGAGCCTGGTGCTAGAAGTGGGTCTGGAACCGGGACTAAAGTTGGACTGGGACTGGAGCTAGGCCTAGAACTGGAACAGGGACTGTTACCGAAACCAGGGTTGGGAACGGGATTTGATTTGGGACCGGCACTGGGACTAAACTATGATTGGGGACTGAGATTGGTACCGGAAATGACATTTGAACTGGGATTTGTACTTGGGCTTGTATCTGAACCGGGATGGGATTTTTATTAGGACCGGGACTGGGACTGAGATTGGGACTGAGACAGAGACTGGGACTGGACTGGTTCCGGAACCGGAATTCGAATTACGGTTGGGACTAGGACTGCTACCGCAGTGGATTGAAATTAAGATTGGGACTGAGACAGGTAACGGAAGCGGAATTAGGACTGAGACTGGAACTGCTACTAGGACTGGGGCGGGTTCTGGAATCGGCATTTGAATAAAGGCCGGGACTGGGACTGGTACCGGGAGTGGAATTAAGACTGGGACTGGTACGGGTACCGGAACCGGGATTTGAATTAGGGCTGAGACAGGAACTGCGACTAGGACTGGGACTGGGACGGGTACCGGAACTGACATTTACAGTGGGACTGGGACTGGGACCGGAACCGGGGTGGAATTTTTATTTGGACCGGGACTGGGACCGGGATCGTGACTTGGACTGAGACAGGAACTGGTACTGGGACTGAGACAGAGACTGGGACTGGGACTGGTACCGGAACCGGATTCTGAAATAAGGTTGGGTCTGGGCCTCTGAATGGGGCTGAGACTGGGACTGGCACCGGTACGGGGACTACGACTGGGGCTGAGACTGGGACTAGGACCGGTACCGGACCCGACATTTGAATTAGGGCTGGAACTGGGACTGAGACTGGGACTGAGACTGGGACTCTGATTAAATTTGGGCCGGGACTCTCATTGAGATTGGGACTGGGACTGGTACCGGAACCGAGATTGGAATTAAGACTGGGACTGAGACTGGGACGGGTACCGGAACCGGGATTTGAATTAGGACTGAGACAGAAACTGCGACTAGGACTGATACCGGAACCGGGTTTCGAAATAAGGTTGGGACTGGGTCTCTGAATGGGATTGGGACTGGGACTGGTACCGCAGCGGGATTGGAATTAAGACTGGGACTGGGACGGGTAATGGAGCCGGGATTTGAATTAGGGCCGGAATTAGGAATTTGAATTAGGGACTGGAACTGGTACCGGAACCGGGAGTGGAATTAAGATTACCGGACTGGGACGGGTACCGGAACCGGGATTCAAAATAGGACTGGGACTGGAACTGGTCTGGTACGGGGGCTGAGACTGGGACTGGGGCTGGGACTTGGACTGGGCCTGAGACTGAGACAGGAACCTGTACCGGAACCGACATTTGAGTTAGGGCCGAGGCTGGGAATGAGAATGGGACTCTGATTGAGATTGGGACTGGGACTGGTACCGGAACCGGGATTTGAATTAGGATTGAGACTTGGACTGGGACTGCGACTGGGATGAGTGCCGATACCGGAGAACGTCTTTGAATTAGGGCCGGGACTGGGACTGGGACTGAGACTGAGACTCTTATTGAGATTGGGACCGGGACTGGTACTGGAACCGGGATTGGAATTAAGACTGGGACTGGGGTTGGGGCCGAGACTGAGACTGGGACGGGTACCGGAACCGGGATTTGAATTAGGACTGGTACTGGGACTGGGACTGAGACTGGGAGTGGGACCGGTACCGGAATCGGCAATCGAATTTGGACCAAGACTGGGACTGGGACTCTTATTTAGATTGAGAATGGGACTGGTAGCAGAACCGGAATTGGAATTAAGACTGGTACTTGGACTGGGTCTGGGACTGAGACTGGGACTGCGACTGGGACTGGTTATCACTTTTCAGATAGTTTTTCTTTCCCAAATAGCGATTTCTCGCCGAAAACTTTCGTGAGTCAACATCCCAGGTTAAGTGAGAATTACGATCTCTGACATGTGCTGAACTATGTTGATCGAATACAAGTGTTAGTCCTCTGACTGCTGGTACGTACAAACTTTACTTATTCGTTTTATGGCGCAGCCCTTTTTCTCCTCTTATACACACGACCAAACATTGACTTCGCCCCCATGAAAGTGGACAAGCTGATGCCATGCTTCATCGTGCTTAGAGCTGTTTGGCGAACCTTATTAATCAGCTCGGTTTGTCTACCCTTTTTTTATTCATTTTTTATTTTGAAGCAGGGAAAGTGGAATTCATACTGAAGCACTTCTCCCAAAGGCATGAAACCTCCTCTTCTTTTCGTTTTTTGTACAATTTTGGTGCATTTCTAGTGAGAAATATTCTCTTTTAAGGAAGTGCAATAGTTTATTTACAATTCACATATTAATTACTAAAAGCATATAAATTATACTACCAACAAATTTAGAAAATTAGAATTACTCACTATACATATAACCATATTCAACGAAACATTAACATTAAAAACTGATGATGAGATGGCGATATTTTGGCAGTAAGCAAATGGACCAATGAAACTGAGCTATTACAGATGGAGCTGAATAGATCACAGGAGCCATGACAGGAGAGGCTACCAAAACCATGTTGTGCTGGGAGAGAAACTGGCGTTTCTTGTTGACCGAGCTTCTACAGAATGTAGCTGGAGGGACCATAGGAGCCATGATGGGAGAGGCTGCCAAAACATGTTGTGCTGGAACCATTCAATATTTTGAAACACTTGATAACACATAGCGTCACCTTGTCTTATTATTTTGGGGACAGAATCAATATTTATCAGATAAGCATACTCAACCGTGCGTATGCGGGGTAACGAACAAGTAACATCTAGAGTTTTATCATACTCTATTAACAATTTTGGAGAGAACACTTTCAAGACTAACAATGAAACTAAGATCTACATGACAATCTTTTGAAGACCTTTACTAAGAGTAAGTAGCCCACTATTGAGAACGTCTTCAAAGCGAGTTCAAGACCGATGATGAGGTTATCATAGCACCGCTGTTAGAAAAAAAATCTGTTAAGCATTTGTTATTGTTTTGAAAGAAAGGGAAGATGCAGGCATGAATTAAGAAGAAAATCATCGGTGACGCAAACGCTCAAAAAAACTGTGGGTCGAAAAGGAAGAGTTCTTTTGTCCAGTCATTTGAAAGGAGACAATTTGAACGCATTGTGGCTACAAGTCAACAGCCATAGAAGTACTTGGTACCACACAAGGAAACCAACGGAAAGGCTGGTTTGATGTGGAGTGCCAAAGAGCAATAGATGAGAGAAAAACCAGGCCAGGAGCCACATGCTAGTGGCGGCTACACGCAAAAATAGAGAACGATATAAAGAACTAAGGGCAGCTGAGAAAAAACTTCATCGGCGTAAGGAACAAGAAGTATGACGAAAAAGTACTCTCGAAGGCAGAGGGAAGCTTTGCCAGAAACGACGCACGGAAGTTCTACAAAACTAGCAAAAACGCAATGGCACCAGTCATTATCAATGACAGCTCCGGAAATCTGTTGACTGACCGAGTAGGGGTGGCTGCTAGGTAGAAGGAGCACTTTGAGTTATTGTTGAATGGACAATCAGAGAGGGCACAAAGTAGAATCATGTTTGAGGATGGTGGACAAGCAGTGGAGCCACCAACGCTTAACGAAGTGAGAAAAGCTGCTCGAGAGCTGGAGAACGGCAAGGCGCTGGGAAGAAAGGAATCGCGACCGAGCTTCTAAAAGTTTAGAGTGACCTCGCTGAACGAAAAATCCACCAAGTGATTGACATCATTTGGGAAGAAGAAGAAATTGCCTTCAAGCTGGCTTGATGTCCTCATCTGTCCTATCTACAATAAAGGGCACGGACTCGATTGTGCTAATTATCGAGGTATAACTCTCCTCAATTCCGCCTACAAGGGAGTCTTCCGAATTCTATTTAGCAGACTGCGTCCGTTTGCGGAAACCTTTGTCGGCGAATATCAAAGCGGTTTTCGAGAAGGACGATCAACAACGGACCAGATGTTTACTATGCGACAAATCCTTGATAAATACCGAGAATACAACTTGTGGACACTTCATCTGTTACTAGTTTTCAAGGCAGCGTACGATGCAGTGACATAAAATGAACTGTGGCATATAATTCTAGAACATGGCTTTCCGGCAAAGCTTATTAGGCTGATTCGTGCGACACTGGATGGATCCAAATCAAGCCTCAGAATATCTGGTGAGACATCCGATTCATTCGTGACGATAGATGGATTGAAGTAGGGTGATGCCCTCTCTTATCTGCTATTCAATATAGCTCTGGACGGTGCAATTCGAAGATCTAATCTAATCTACTCTTGCATGCTCCTTGGTTTTGCAGATGATATCGACATCATTGGTGTAGATCGCAGTGTAGTGGAAGAGGCGTGCCAGGAGACTGAAAGAATAGGACTGATAATAAACTATGTCAAAACTAAGAACTTGGTGGCTGGCAGAGAGCGTGGCAGCCCAAACGGTGTTGGTTCCGAGAGTTGAGTTTGTCCCAACATTTACAAAAGAGGACAATGTTGTTGTCATTGGCAATGTTGTTATTTTACATTCCTTGCTCATGATATACGAATGCAAAAATGGTAACCTGGCTTCAGTGGCGTAGCCAGAAAATTGGTCTGGGGGGGGGGTTTTCTGAACAATTTTTTTTTTCAAAAAAAAAATTGTTCTAAAAATTTTGTCTCTGGGGGGGTGGGGGGGTTTATGCCCAAAACCACCCCCGTGGCTACGCCACTGCCTGGCTTAGAAACCTCGCAGTTAATAACTGTGGAAGCTGCGAGGCGGCTTTGCCCCAGTGTGGGGATGTAATGCCAATAAGAAGAAGAATAAGAAGAAGATGTGGTCGAAAGGACATTTGGTCGAAAGCGGATTTTCGAATGAATAATGTTGGTATATTTAGTCGAATGACGTTCCGTGGAAATTTGAAAGGAAGAAACTTTAGTCAATAATCAATGATAATACATAATAATAAAAGATTAAGAATGAACGATTGCTCGACAATATTGTCCAAATAATGATGGGTTCATAAAAAGAATAAATAATAGGAGAACGGTAAATATGTTTTGTCAAATGACACTTGGTCGGAAAGACATGTACGTCGAATTGGCATTAGGTCATGTGGTCGAAATCAAACAAAAAAAATATTGCATAAGTATTGAAAGGAAGAAAGAGTAGATATGAAAAGTATAATGAAACCATTTCCATTCAACCAAATGTCCCTTCATCTAAACGTCCTTTCGACGAAATGCCATTTTATCAAATGCCATTCGACTAAATGTCAATCTACGAAATGCCCCAAAGTCGACTACGAAGAAGTATTGGCGAAATAACATTGATAAAGGCTAGATCATTTAGAAATGGGGCACTTCATTTTAGAGATAGTGACGTTCCTAGTGGTCGGATATGCAAGTTTTTCACAGCGTTTCATGACTAGTAAACCATTTTTTTGGGTCTATTTTTTCACAGTTTGAAGAGAAACGCCAAAAGCCAGATTTCACCCTTCAAACAGTCCCATGATGGCCCATTTACGTTTTGGCTAGATTTAGCCAGCTGTCATTGTAACAAGGAAGTGATACAGTGGTACTACAATATAATATTGACCTGACAATTGTCCATAAAATTGTCCTCAATTCCATACAACAGAATAATTTTGGGTGATTATTAACCAGAAACTGAAGATGAAGGGAGCAGTTACCACTGACATTGGACGTATGAAGAATTGGTGGAGTTAGCTAGCCGACTGACAAGCGGCATCGACAGAAAACTGCGAGAATTTCTTCGAATCAACGATGCATAATTCGTTTCAGTCATTCATATGAAATAAAATGATGTTTCATTCCTAGAAAGTTTTCCGATCAAAAAATACACGCATTTTAAGTGTTCCATTTCTAAATGATCTGGTCTTTAGTATTCGTTTTTGAGCTTGTGTCAAAAATAGAGTTCACCATTTTTCACCATCACGCATTTCACCATCAGTACCTATTATTTTGCTATTTCTAATCAAGTTTGCTCAGGTGAAAAATCTTCATTAGCTTTTCTTCCGCTGCTGTTGAACTTCCTCTCGTCCACCAAATTCCTGTTATAAATGCATCAATGCTGGATTATGGATTATTTAATCAAATTTAACCAAAATCCTATTTCCTAATTATAAATTTACCGATCGAAATTTAATTTCGACATTCCTTTCGATTAAAAGTCTAATGATTTATTGTCTATTCAACCAAAAGTCATTCGACGAAATGTCATTCGACGAACTGTCCTAAAGATCGACAGCTTGATATAATACGGCAGACTTCAGTGGGCTGGACATGAAGTACGTGTGCAGGAGAAGAGACCAGCAGAAGTGATGTTCAGCAGATAGCCTGGACGAGGCCGTCGGCTCCGGAATAGATCCCGTACTCACTGACCGTGTGCAATCGATGAAGATGCGTGTGTGGCCGTTGTCAGACCGTTATTTTATGTCCGAGGCCACTTTCACTTACAATAAGCCCCGCTTTCTTATGCTATCATTATCAATTGGACTGTTTAGATTTTTATATATTCTAAATCCTACAAAAATACGTATTCTGGCAAAACAAATGTTAGGAAATCTATATATCTGGCAGATACCTTCAAGTCATATCAATCTTCTACGTTTTTACGGAAAACATAAGGAGAAATGGTCGTTTGGCCGAATGCCACTTGTCTGAATTACTCGTTAGCTCAAAAATCATCCCATCGAATTCCATTTGGCCTAATTGAACGTTTGGCCGTTTGGGCAAAATCTAGTTAGCCGAATATTTTGTTCGGCCAAACAAGCCATTTTTTCGAAAGAGAGTTTTGGCAGAAAAAATCATGGATGCACTTCCCAAGTAACAATTTTCATGCTTGTTAGATTTATTTAATTCTTATAGCGGATTTATGACAGCAGTCACCATGGCTAGTTGCTAAGATTTTTTGGCGATCTTATTGCTGTCAATAAACCTCTAATAAATTTGCTCGAAAAGCTTCAAACGTCAAATGCCGACTGGTTTTGTTAGCAGCTCCAGGAAATAATTTGAATTGATCTTAAATCAATGTGCTAGGTATTTCTCGGGTACTTATGCAAAAGGACGTATGTGATTTTGTAAACAAAGATTCAAACGTCGGTTTGTTCAATCTGTTTGCTCTCCCACGCAAACGAGCACCACTAACAGGTAGCCGAAGGCCTGCCTTACCTTTCTGTGGTGATGGTTTGCGTGGGAGTGCTATCGGATTGGACAAATCGACATTTCAATCTTTGTTTACAAAATCACATACGTCCTTTTGAATAAGTACCCGAGATTTGTTTATTTTTCAATTGTTTTTATTTATTTTCTGATCAATGTGATGTTAACCTATTCCAAGTGAAGTGCTCCGCCGGACCCGCATATGAGAAGCAGGTGAAATTCCGGTCAGTTTCCGGTCAATTAAAACACGTACGCACTAAAAATTTAGAATCTAAAATTAATAATTTTAAATTTAAATTTAAATGGAAAATCATTATTTTTTAATAAAAACCAAAAAAATCAGAAATTTAAAAATGTAAAAATTTGAATATTTAAAAACTTAAAAATTAAAAAATTAAAACGTTCCAGAATTTTAAAATTTTGAAATTTTAAAATTTAAAAATTTTAAATTTTAAATAAAATAAGTAAAAGGCATATCTGCACCAGTTGTGGCACTATTCTTATTTGGCAAATCCCTTTGTTTTCTTATGGGACTGACCAAATTGGGACCACTAGTGCGACAACTGGTACAAAGGACGTAAAAAATTAAGCAAAATCAATTTTTACAATTATGCTTTGCTTGTTTTGGAGGAAATCAAAGGTGTTATCGTATCATATGAATATGCTTTATCGGTATGAACTTGGTTTGCGGTGATTTGATTGGTTATTTGGCATATAAAGCACTAGTGCGACAACTGGTAATATAGCCACAACTGGTACATCTAGCCTACCAAAGTTTAAAAAAATTTAAAAACTTAGAGATTGAAAAATTTAAAAATTTTAGGATTTAAAAATTTAAAAATTTCAAAATTTCAAAATTTCAAAATTTCAAAATTTTAAAATTTTAAAATTTGAAAAATTGAAAATTTAAAAAAATTCAAATTTTTAAAATTTTGAAATGAATTTCTTCTGAAGTTCTTCCAGAAATTCCTACGGAAGTTCTTCCAGGAATTCCTTCGGAAGTTCTTCCAGGAAATCCTCCGGAAATTCCTCCAGGAATTCTTTCGGAAGCTCCTCCAGAAATTCCTTCGGAAGTTCCTCCACGAAAGCCTTCGGAAGTTCCTCCAGGAATTCCTTCGGAAGTTCCTCCAGGAATTCCTTCGGAAGTGTCTCCAGGAATTCCTTCGGAAGTTCCTCCAGGAATTCCTTCGGAAGTTCCTCCAGGAATTCCTTCGGAAGTTCCTCCAGGAATTCCTTCGGAAGCTCCCCCAGGAATTCCTCGGAAGTTCCTCCAGGAATTCCTTCGGAAGTACCTCCGGAAATTCCTTCGAAAGTTCCTTCAGGAATTCCTTCGAAAGTTCCTCCAGGAATTTCTTCAAAAATTCCTCAAGGAATTCCATCCGAAGTTCCTCAAGGAATTCCTTCGGAAGTATCTCCAGGAATTCCTTCAGAAGATGCTCCAGGAATACCTCCGAAAATTCCTCCAGGAATTCCCCCGAAAGTGCCTCTATCAATTCCTCCGAAAGTTTCTCCAGTTATTTCTCCGAAAGTTCTTCTGAGAATCCCTCCGGAAGT
Organism: Armigeres subalbatus; assembly: GCF_024139115.2. NCBI lineage: Eukaryota > Metazoa > Arthropoda > Insecta > Diptera > Culicidae > Armigeres > Armigeres subalbatus. Next base: position 238,390,518 of record NC_085141.1, on the reverse strand, counting down.
TCCTCCAGGAATTCATTTGGAAATTCCTTCAGAAATTTTTTCGGAGGTTTCTCGAGGAATTCCTTCGGAAGTTCCTTCAGGAATTTCTTCGGAAGTTCCTCCAGGAATCCCTTCGGAAGTACCTCCAGGAATTTCTTCGGAAGTTGCTCCAGGAATATCTCCGAAAGTTCCTCCAGGAATACCTTCGAAAGTACCTCCAGGAATTCCCCCGAAAGTTCCTCTAGCAATTCCTCCGAAAGTTTCTCCAGTCATTTCTCCGGAAGTTCTTCTTAGAATCCCTCCGGAAGTTCCTCCAGCAATTCCTTCAGCAGTTCCTCCACGAATTCCTCCGGAAGTTTTTCCAGGATTTTCTCCAGAAGTTCTTCAGAAATACCTTCGGAAGTTTCTCCAGGAATTTCTTCTGAAGTTCGTTCACCATTTCCTTCGGAAGTTCCTCCAGCAATTCTTCAGGAAGTTTCTCCAGGAATTCCTTCAAAAGTGTGTACAGAAAATCTTTCGGAAGGTCATCCAGGAAATCTTTCGGAAGTTCCTCCAGGAATCTCTTCGGAAGTTCCTCCAGGAATTCCTTCGAAAGTTCCTCCAGGAATTCCTTCGGAAGTTGATCCAGGAATACTTCCGAAAGTTCCTCTAGGAATTCCCCCCAAAAATCCTCGAGCAATTCCTCCGAAAGTTTCTTCAGTTATTTCTCCGAAAGTTCTTCTGAGAATCCCTCCGGAAGTTCCTCCTGCAAATTCTCCAGCAGTTCCACCAGGAATTCCTCCAGAACTTCCTCCAGGATTTCCTTCGGAAGATCCTCCAGGAATACCTTCGGAAGTTTCTCCAGGAATTCCTTCAGAAATTCCTTCACTTATTCCTTCGGAAGTTCATCCAGCAATTCTTCAAGAAGTTTCTCCAGAAATTCCTTCAAAAGTTCCTCCACAAATTCCTTTGGAAGTTCTTCCAGGAATTCCTTCGGAAGCTCCTCCAGGAATTCCTTCAGAACGTCCGAAGGAATTCCTTCGGATGTTCCTCCAGGAATTCCTTTCCGATGGAATATCTGAAGGAGCTACCTGAGGAATTTTAAGGTATGGAGGAACTTGTGGTGGAATTCCTGGAGGAACTTCTGGAGGAATTCCTAAAAGAACTGCCGAAGGAATTTCTGTAGGACCTTCCGAAGGAATTCCTTGAGGAACTTCCGAAAGATTTCCTGGAGGAACTTCCAAAGGAATTCCAGAAGAAACTTTTGAAGGAATTCCTGGAGGAACTTCAGAAGGAATTCTTGGAGGTACTTCCGAAAGAATTTCTGGAGGAACTTCCGAAGGAATTTCTGGAGAACCTTCCGAGCGAATTCCTGGAGGAACTTCCTAAAAATTCCTTGAGGAACTTCCTAAGAAATTCCTGGAGGAATTTCCGAAGGAATTCCTGAAGGAACTTCCGAAGGAATTCCTGGAGGAACTTCCGAAGGAATTCCTGGAGGAACTTCCGAAGGAATTCCTGGAGGATCTTCCGAAGGAATTCCTGGAGGAACTTCCGAAGGAATTCCTAGAGCAACTTCCGAAGGAATACCTGGAGGAACTTCCGAAGGAATATCTGGAGTAACTTCCGAAGGAATTCCTGGAGGAACCTCCAATGCAATTCCTGAAGGAACTTCCGAAGGAATTCCTGAAGGAACTTCCGAAGGAATTCCTGGAGGAACTTTCGAAGAAATTCCTGGAGGAACTTTCGAAGAAATTCCTGGAGGAACTTTCGAAGGAATTCCTGGAGGAACTTTCGAAGAAATTCCCGGAGGAACTTTCGAAGAAATTCCTGGAGGAATTACAGAAGGAATTCGTAGAAGAACTGCCGAAGGAATTTCTGGAGGAACTTCCGAAGGAATTCCTGGAGGAACTTCCGAAGGAATTCCTGAAGGAACTTCCGAAGAAATTCCTGAAGGAACTTCCGAAGAAATTCCTGAAGGAACTTCCGAAGGAATTCCTGTAGGAACTTCCGAAGGAATGCCAGGAGAAACTTCCGAAGGAATTCCTGAAGGAACTTCCGAAGGAATTCCTGGAGGAACTTTCGAAGAAATTCCTGAAGGAACTTTCGAAGGAATTCCTGGAGGAACTTTCGAAGAAATTCCCGGAGGAACTTTCGAAGGAATTCCTGGAGGAATTACAGAAGGAATTCGTAGAAGAACTGCCGAAGGAATTTCTGGAGGAGCTTCCGAAGGAATTCCTGGAGGAACTTTCAAAGAAATTCCTGGAGGTACTTCCGAAGGAATTCCTGGAGGAACTTCCGAAGGAATTCCTGGAGGAACTTCCGAAGGAATTCCTGGAGGAACTTCCGAAGCAATTCCTGAAGGAACTTCCGAAGCAATTCCTGAAGGAACTTCCGAAGCAATTCCTGAAGGAACTTCCGAAGGAATTCCTGAAGGAACTTCCGAAGGAATTCCTGTAGGAACTTCCGAAGGAATGCCAGGAGAAACTTCCGAAGGAATTCCTGAAGGAACTTCCGAAGGAATTCCTGGAGGAACTTTCGAAGAAATTCCTGGAGGAACTTCCGAAGGAACTTTCGAAGAAATTCCCGGAGGAACTTTCGAAGGAATTCCTGGAGAAACTTCCGAAGGAATTCCTGGAAGAACTTCCAAAGGAATTCCTGGAGGAACTTCTGAAGGAATTCCTGGAGGAACTTCCAAAGGAATTCCTGGAGGAACTTCAGAAGGAATTCCTGGAGGAACTTCCAAAGGAATTCCTGGAGGAACTTCCAAAGGAATTCCTGGAGGAACTTCTGGAGGAATTCTTGGAGGAACTGCTGAAGGAATTGCAGGAGAAACTTCCGGAGGAAATTCAGAACTTCAGAAAGAATTCCTGAAAAAACTTTTGAAGGAATTCTTGAAGCAATCTCCGAACGATTTTCTAGAGGAACTTCCCAAGGAATTCGTGGAGGAACTTCAGAAGCAATTCCTGAAGGAACTTCTGAAAGAATTCCTGAAGGAACTTCCGATGGAATTCCATGAGGAACTTCCGGAGTAATATTCTGGAGGAGTTTTCAGAGCAACTACTGGAGGAAGTCTTGGAAGAATTTATGGAGGTTAATCTGAAGCAGTTTTTGGAGTAATTACCGAAAGGAACTTTCGACAGACATTCCATAAGAACTCTAAAACTACTTTGGAAATCTCCGTAGGGACTCCTCGAGGATTTTCCGAAAAAAGTTCCGGAGGATATACTGGAGGGATCCCCCGGAAGCAGAGAAATTCTTAAAAGAATTTCCGAAGGAACTCCTGGAGGACTATTCGAATGAACTCTTGGATGATTTTCTCCTTTTGTGCATTTCCAGGAATAATTTCTGAAGGAACTCTTGGAGAAATATTCGAAGGAACTCCTGTGGGAATACTTGAAAGAACACCTGTATGAATTTTCGGAGGAACTACTGGAGAAATTACCAAAAAAATCCTAGAGGAATTTTCGGAGTATTCCTGAAGGAGTTTCCAAGGGAATTTGAGGTGGACTTTTTAAAGATGTTTGTTTGGCGAAATAAATCAAAATGTGTCAAAAAACGTTAAATGAATAAAATAAGTCCACGCCAATCCAAGGAGGCTGGAAATAATCTATCACGCCGCTGGGACAATATTTTTATCGAGTCTCTCAAAAATCCGAAAATCTTAAAAAAAACTAACCTTTAAGCATGAAAAACTGAAAATTTAAGAATAAAATATCCGGAAAACCCGTTACTGGAAAAATATAGTATTGCTAAATTTAGGTACTAACAAACAAATTTTGCTTCAAAATAGTGTTAGTTTAAACAAAAATGAAATAATTTGTTATTATATTGTATATTGACGTGCAAAACTATGAGAAATAAAAACAAATATAACTTTTATTTGATATGCATTTTGTAAACATGGAAGAAAATTCCTGAACACCCCTAACCCAGCAGCCAAATGCGAGATTTGTGCTGGCTGGTTATTACGTCGTTTTTTTCGTTACGTCGAACATATTACGTGTTACATCGTTTCATTTTGGCGACAAAATGCCAATTACGTCATTTTCTGGTACACGAATCAGATGTAATAACACACACGAATTACGACGGCGATGATGTGCATCGAATCCGATGTAATATTACAAAATTTTTTTTACTGTGCACAGTTGTAACAAAGAGCATAATAGTCCCATTTGCAAAGCTTGATCCAAGTAGACCTGTGCGCCGTTGCGCCACGCCGCCGCTGCCGACACTTATTGACGTACGCCGACGCCGGTCAAGGTGTCGGCGGCGCGCCATACGCCGGTTGGCTCGACGCCGCCGAATTTCGTATTTCACGCCGATGATTGGCCAACACAAAAATCACAGTATGCAGATCGTTTGCATCTGCCGAACCAAGGCAACCTATCAGGCATTAATTAAATAGCTGTTATAAATACCTTTAGTAGATTTGTTTGCTTCTATCTCTATCAATTTTACCCGAATTGGCGTGATAAATGTTAGATCATCCAAGATCTTATTGGCTACAGAAAGCAATAATGGTAACTTAGCTTCTGAAGCTGGAACACGATGGGGCACGTGACCCACCAAATTGAACATTTCCTTTACTCTCCTTGTACTTAAATAGTCAAAATTGTTCTAAAAATAACGGTTTCGATTTATTTTGATAAACAATTCCCAAGTAAGTTCTGAAGGAATACCTGAAGAAAATTCTTAGAGTCTTGGGGAATTTTGGAATTAATCTCCGTGTGGAAGATTTTCTGAAGGAATCCCTGGAGAAAATTCCGAAGAAATTCTTGGAGGAATGTCCAAAGAAATTCTTCAAGAAATTTAAGCATGTCGGTAATTCCTTTAGAAGTTCCTTTGAAAATTGCTCATTGTCAGAATTAATCGTAGGAGAGTTTTTTTAAGAATCTCCAGAAAAATTGGTTTCTTTTGTGGAGGTTTTTTGAAGGAATTCCAGGAAAAATTCCCGATCGAATTCCTGACGGACTTTTTGTACGTGTACCAGAATGAGTTTCTTGATGACTTACCGAATAAATTTCCTAAGGAATTATTAAAGGTATTTACGAAAAAAAATAAAAAAATAAAAATATAAGATTTTCGACAATAATTTATTGAAAGGGTTTTATGTAATAGTTTATAATGACTTTGATAATGTTTATGATGACGGAAACAGAATGCGCACAGGGATTTGTTGATTTTATGTGTTTTTCAAACACTATTGAATTTTATTTACTTTATTTATTATTATACTTTCCAGTGTTTCGAGGAAACCGAAAGTGAGGAAGGGGTTGGTCGAAAGGTCATTAATGCATTCCTTAAGCAAATATGCATGCTTTCCATTTTTTGTAACAAGTAAATATATCAATTATGTAACATAAAATGAATCGAAATATTAAAATCTGCATCTGTGTTTGAAAATGTAATGGGATTTGAGGCGGTTTATTGATAACGTATCAATACTTGTGTATTTTTAAAAGTATCATTATATTAAATATAAAAAAAATTTGTTCTTGCTTGCTTTTTTTTCTTTTGCATAACAATGCATAACATAAACGATTTTAGTTTCAGTATATTTGGCCATGAAAAAAAAGTCTTTAGCGATAAAATATAAATGCTTGATAAGATTTTTTAACATTCCCATTTTTTTCATGGATTCATTGAATTTGCTTGAAGTAATGAAGCTCATGAGTTTCCTTAATATTTGTTGAAATCATAAGAGGGTCAAACTCAAAGGGGTTAAGTGACAAAATCTATTAAGTTTTCAATATTTTTTCATACAAATCGTATGAAGATTTTAAAAATAACTAATATACTGGAAATTTTTCAATATTTTTCAAAAGCAAAGTTCTAAAACCAAAGCATTTTTAGCTATAGTCAATTCAAAGTTGAGCAAAATGTCACTTACATCCTTTTGCTTCTAACCCACTCAATTGTTTACCCAGTTAACTAACATGTTTCGTACAATGGAGTCGTTTTTTGCGCAGGTGATTGGTATTTCTCGTAAACTTTTAAATGAAATATAAAAAAGGAACAGTTCTCTTTATGAATCTTTTTTAAAATGGAATGCATTTTTACATGTTTTATAAAGAAAGTTAGTTTCTAAAATTCTTTATAACGTTGCTATATTTTCCATAACAACAGAGATTCCGACCGCAGACTTATAAACTTGATGAGTCGAAATAATTCTATGCCTGAGAAATAATTAAATAAGTACCATTGCCACATAAAAGTCAACTGAAAGTGACTATTTGGTCACTCTTTCTGGAACTGAAAGTCACTATTTGGTCCCTTTTTTCGTCAGCATTGGTCACTAAAGTCACCATTTTGAACGACATTGGTCGCTACCAGCCCTGCAATCTCGATATTTTGGGAGTTTTTCTTGGCATGTAATTTTGATTCTAGAGTCAAAACTGAATTTGTTTTACTACTGTCCGGGTTTTTTTTAAAAGAAATTCCAGGAGAAATATAGGAATTTCTCTGGAAATTCCAATAGCTGTTTGGAAAATCCATTTTAAATTCCTTCGTAAATTACTTTCAGAATTCCTACGAATATTCCTTCAGAAACTCATTTTAAAATTCTGTTAGAAAATCTTTTCAGGTTCTTTTTCGGTTATTCCTTCGACAATTTCTTCGAAAATCACTTTAGAAAAGCCACCAAGAATTAATTTGGACATATATCCAGGGATTCCTTCAGAAACCCCTCCGGAAAGGCATTTGTAATATTTTCAGAAATTCTTTTGGAACTTTCTCCAGGAAGTCTTTAGAAAATTACTTCAGTAAACCATACAAAAATACTGCAGAAATAGTTCCGGAAAGAATTCGAATTTGGAGAAATTTCTAAAGGTATTTGAGAGTTAAACTTATTTTCAAATAAAAAAAAACACTTAAAAAACGTTATGAAAACTCATATGTGAATATGTACGTTATGTGGAAGATATTGATTTGGAAAATGTATTGGAGGTAACCACTTTCCCTTCGATGGGACTCGAACCCATGACCCTACAGTACACTAGACATGACCCTACAGTCATGGGTTCGAGTCCCATCGAAGGGAAAGTGGTTACCTCCAATACATTTTCCAAATCAATATCTTCCACATAACGTACATATTCACATATGAGTTTTCATAACATTCAAGTCGGGTGGTTTAATCCCCGGAAATAGGCAATTGGGTCCTAAAGCCCTACCTCGTTTATGGTTGCAAACGATAGTGCATCGGTCAAGAATACTTGTACCGTTGTTATAAAAATTCTGGTAAAATTCTAAATCAGTAAAAATAATATTTTTGTGTTTAAGACATTTTAAGGCAAATTTTGGGCTGTGCAACATTTCAGAACGAATGAACCATCAGCCCAAAACGTCAGCCCCATATATTAACTGTCAAAGGTTGAGTCAAGTGCCCTGCGGTGTTTTGCTAGTGCGTTTGAATCCGTACGTCAAACAAGACCGAAAATGTCGAGGAAGCATTTTTCATCTATTTTTCAATTTCAAATTAAACAATGTACTTTTTGATTTTTGAGTCTAAAGGAAAACTGACACGTTTAGAATGATTACCTTCATCGTTCCCTGAAAGAAAATCGAATATCGATTCTTTATTTTAGGACCCAATTAACTTTGATTGAACTTAAAAAACGTATCAAAAAAATAAAGGAATTTACAAACAAAATTTCCGAAGATTTTCCAATAGAAATCCTGAAGAGATTCCTGAAATAATGCTTACAGTTATTTAAAGGGAAAATATCTTCCTAAAGTTTCCGAAGAAATGTTTTGAGGAATTACTGGAAGATTTTCTATTAGAAATTCCTGAAGGATTTCTACCAAATGGATTTTCGAATGTATTCCTAAAACAGTGTCCGTAGGTATTCTCATAGAGCTTCTTGAAGGATTTTCCATGGGTATCTATTTCTTAAAGGAATTTTCAAAAAAAAATCCCTAAAAATAGTTTCGAATGAATTACTGAAGAAATTCCCAAAAGACTCCGTAAAGGAATTTTCGAAGAAATCCATCAAGTAGAAGGAAATTCCAGAAGGAACTTTTGAAGAAATTTCGGAAAGTATTTCCGAAGCAATACCCTAATAAATTTTCAAGGGAACTCTTGGTGGAAGTTCTGAAGGAATTCATCAGGGAAATTTTAAATTAAATCTTAGAATTCCTTTCTCGAATTTTCTGAGGAATATCTTGAGGAATTTCCACACGAATTTCTGGATTTATAGCCGAAGTACTTTCCAATGAACTCATGTGCTGTGATGCGGAAATTTCCTAGTGAAGGATGTAATGTAAACTTTTGCTGTGGAGATATAAGCTATAGCTATTAGGATGTTCCCGCCATCAGTCTGACTGAGGCTAGCAATTGTACAAAAACCCTAAAATTCATAAAAAACATGAAATTCCTTGCTGCGTGGTTTTTTTCTCAGCTCAAAATTCTCTACGCCGATCCACCCCGCCGCCGCCGAACATTGCTTACGGCGTGACGCCGTCGACGCCGCCGCCGCCGGTGTAAAAATGGCCTTACGCCGCCGCCGTTCACAAATACTTCGGCGCACAGGTTTAGATCCAAGCCATAATTTTGGGTCGTAATATGGTCGAATGAATAGACCCAATAGGAATATTTACATTGCAAAGAGTTTATAACGGTGTTTAAAAAGGACAACATTTTTGTGATCGAAATCTATGATGGCCATATTGGAAATGGAGAACCATCTTAGTGAGTGAAATTTTTCACTGGAATTTATGATTAGACGGTGTTTCGCCGCAAAAGACACGTTTTTGATAAAAGATATAGAAAACAAACATATTTGGGTGTAATATCAATTAATTTAGTGAAGATTTACGTTATTGATGTTATAATAAATTTAAATTCATTGCCCAAAACTATATTATTTCGCGTGCGCGTAGTGCCTAATCTCAGTTTTGCACTAGCTCTCACCATGAAATCGAGCGCGCACCTCATTTCCATGAAAGTAAATTGAAAAAAAAAACTTGTAAAAGTATTATTTTGTAATCATCATCATCATGATTTTCATCAACACTTTAGTTTGTTATTATTTGTTTGCAAGATTTTGTTTCTCTTTTTTTGAAATAACATTTTTGACAGCGACCGCAGCCAAATTCCCTTTTTTGCGGGCCGCTTGAAACAGATTTTTATATACTCTTATAAGAGGTTTATAGTGGTAATCTAGAGAGGGCCATTTGGACATATCTTACTCTTATAGTGGTCATCAGAAGGTAATCCTGTAGTAATGGGTTTTATTGTCAGTTTTTGTAATTTGATCTTGAAAACCATTCCTAGAGCGGAATAAAACTTGAAATGTTACTTGGGTTGTGCTGTCTACAGAATATATGATTATAAAACAAAGCGCATTGACATGTTTTGGACTTTTTTGGGATTAGCACAAGCTGTTGTCTGCCAAAGAACTTGAAGAACTTGCAGTCAATAAGTGCACCTTTAGTTGTATTTGACTCAGCATTTTGTTTGACTTGGACACGATGCCAATGTGATTTCTGTTGTCTACAAATTAAATTATAATCCAGCAGCGCATGTTGATATACGTTAAAGGCTGCCTTTGCGAGTATCTGAAGAAAAGGCAGATAAGTGAACGCACCAAAATTTAACGTGACATCTATGCTATATACGCTAGTGAAACATGGTATGTATCAGTGGAGAACACTCAACGGCTGCATTTGTTCATTAACAAATGCCTGCAGTACATTATTCGTACTTGATGGCCTCATAATTGAATCTCAAACACCGAGCTCACTCGCCGTTGTCACCAGATGCCGATAACAACTGAAATTCGGGAAATTAATCTTGTAGTCAATTATATACCAATACAATACAATCAGCTGCATTCGACGAGGAATCTTATTCTACTGTTTCGTATTGAAAAATACCAAATGTGAATAATGTGGAATATCTACCTACCAACCATTACGAAGGTTTATCTTTTTTTTCAACCGAACGTGTTCCGGATGTTCGTTTAGCAATTTATAAATTAGAAGCAATCACCAACCAAGGTCAATTCGTAATATCCAGTCAAGTGGTATTTCTGAAGATGTAGAAATTGGACGTTATGAAGTTATTTATTTTGATAACAGAGGCTTCCATTCTGACTCTTTTGGCCAAGACTCGCCCTTCTATTTTCCCATTAACAATTACCAATTCTCATCATACCGTCTTTGTAGGCATAGCGTTTATGTTCATTTGTCACAACTTCCGATATTTTGGTTCTAATCATTCAGCCCACTGGCTGTGAAATAGATGTCTGTTCGATGTTAACAAATTCCATAGGCAACCGCCGCCGCCGCCGCGTAGGCCTATATTTTAAGACATGCTTACCTATTCGACCGAACAACCCGACAGACAACGGATGAGAAGGGTTAGCAATCGTAGCTCCAGGGGGAAGGGGATGGGAAAACATATCTCTCTTTTATATAGGATGTTCCATAAATAAATCGATTTTCGAGAAAATAGATTTCCACATGTTTCATCCCATTTTTCCAATAAGAAGCGTGCTGCCGCTCTGCTGCCTGTTCGGTGTATGGTGATACTGCTTCTGGGAATTTCCGTCTCAGATCTGCTCTGCTCGGAGGGGAGTGCCGGAAGTGTCTTAGACCTCACATAGCCGATGAAGAAAGTGTGCAGGCGAGGAAAACACTCCACTACGAATATTGGGAATCTGTACGTTGGCGGAAAAACATGCTCTTCCCGTACCTTAAGAGAGGATGGATTAAATTTGTTTTGCTTTAGTGGTTGCTAAGTGTGTGCCGCGGCAAATTATCGTCAATAAATTGTTGCTTGAATATGACAGCTTGTTGATGCAGAGCAGGGCAGGGGTAGTGAAGCTCATTTCAGCTCCAAACAACACTATAGCTGTGTAAAGTTTAGCAGCGCATTGAACGTTTTTGCTTTAGGTATTAGGATGAGGGTCTTTTGAAAAACCATCAACACAATTTCGGGAAAAATGGGTCATACACAACTGACGTCATGCAAAAATGTCGTATCTTCTTGCTTTCATTGTATATAAAAGCGTGGCATCGTTTGTGTATAAGCCCGAAGCGTCAACAACCTGAAAACAGATCGTTTCGTCGAACGCGGTTAGATGTTTTAGCCATGGTTTTACCAGAGGCAGAATTACTGAGCTGTCTGACCCAATCTTAAAATGAGCGAGCTTCGTTATCTTCTTGCTGCGTTTCTCATTGAGGTTATAGATGTTTTATATCAATGAAAACCCGTAGGTTGAAGAGGGTTCGAATGTTGAACGGGTCTTATTTTAGCTATCATCAGGTAAGAAGCATTGAAATGATTATTGTGAAAACAGTTTCGGAAGCATTTGGAAATAGGTTAGGTTTCTTAAGAAATAAATAAAGGTTCCTCTGCCATGGATTGGAAAGTCAAAAAAGTAATCCTATCTCAAGTTACAAACCGTCCTGTTAAGAAGCAAAGTTTTTGGGGGCAACCCCAGTCCTGTCGACAGGTTCATCCGTTCTAAATAATTCGTTGTATTGGCAGTAAAGAAGCATTCAACTAAACCAAAAAAGCTACCTCGAGAAACCTTATCTGAAAAGAAAATTTATTTATCCCTCCAGTAAAAGGAATTAATGCTCCGAAGGACTGGATTCATTATGGATGGTGAACAGTAAGTGGGGATTGAAATACAGTGGCATCCCATTGTAAACTACCTGCGTTCGCTTTTGCATATACCGATCTTTTCAGATGACTTCCGTTTTGTTGTTTCGTGATTATTGACGACTTTCTAATAAAAAATGAAATTATTCAAATTCACACTTGATTGTCATTCCTTTTACGGCTACATAAAATTCACACCTCGTCACCTGAAACCGGGACGGCACTGTGATTTATTTTTATTCAGATTTGGCTTCGATAAAGACTTTGTTTGCCATCAAAATATTGATAAATAATTAGATTCCGTGCGCGGGCGGGCACGCTCGGATGGTCTTTCATTGAAACGCACTGAACGGGAAGACCGACAAACCGCGCACCCACGGCAAATAAGTCGATCCGCGAGACGAGCTGAAACGCTGCCAAGCCCCACCGTGTGGTGGAGGAAGAGGCGCCGCTCAATCGGTATTAAGGTGATTCGTTCGAGCGGTTGGGGGGAGGGCTTCTGTATTGGGGTGAACGCGCTTCGTTTGATGGTAAGTAGAGTAGAAAATTGAGTTCGTACAGGAGACGTCAAATTAATTACAATTCGGTTTAGCTGACAAGTTGGCTACACGAGGCGAGACAAACCTGGTGACATAATGCCAGGGCTTTGGCGACCGATGACGCAAGATAGGGCGCAGTAATTCTGGAATTTGTCAAATCGGTTGGTAGGCGCGTCAAATTGTGATTGCCAATCATGTAGCATTAATTGAGTTTGTTCAGGATCGGTTTTGTGATGGGTTGAAGGTGACATGGAAATTAGTTTAGTGAATTGTGTACCTTTATGGTATTGTATTTCTATTCCAACACAGCGTGAATTTAGATGCCTGCTTTATGAAATTGAGAATTTTGGATTAATTGTCCAACTTATTCGAAACCTGCGCTATTGCCGTAAAATGGGAAACCTGTCCTTTAACATCACGCCCGAAGGTGTCATGCAAAGGATCGGCTTCAATTTTCGAAGTACCTACGTTTTCGAGGAAGAAGCGTTTGCACGAAAGCATGAGCATGAGCATGACCGTAGTTGCTACTCCGTGATTGACTGAACTTGCGAAATTGTACAGAGAACACAATAAATGGAGCTTAGGATTAGCTACCCATTCTCAATGTACACGTTTCGGGAGCTCAAATATCTAAAGTCAATAACGGCGCCGACCACGTCCTTACGGTCATATAGGAAGGGAAGGATTGTTTGTCCGACTCTCGTTGCTACTAGAAACCGAGTACACCTCTGCATCTTCTCGATTGTCTTGGGATATGATATCGTTTTAGTTACAAAGGATAATTTATCTGGATTCACTTCGGTAAGTGATGCGATCTATGGGATGGGAAATAACACTCTCGCTTTCTGAAACTTTCACTTTATGATTTATTCACTCACCCGCGCAAAGCAGAACAAAATTACGGCGACCGGCCGATCGTTTTGCCTTCCGCACAAACCAAAACAAAATTTTGACGACCGGCCGATCCGCTTACTGGAAAAACACGACCGGACAAGAAACAAACTTTCACTTTCTCTTTCGGGGAAGAAGCGTTTGCCCGAAAGGTTTATTTAGTCGGTCAGGTCATCTAGCCGATCAGGAAATTTGGAAAATGTAATTTGGCTAAATAGGTCATTTGGTCAAAAGGGTCATTTAGCCGAATAAATCATTGGGTCGAATGGGTCATTTGGCCGAATAGGTAATTTGGTCGAATGGGTCATTTGGCCGAATAGGACATTTAGCTGAAAAGGCCATTTGGCCGAACAGTTCATTTGGCTGATTGGTCATTTAGCTGAAAAGGCTTAAATTTGGTCGAATAGGTAATAAGCCCAAATGGGCATTTAGCCGAATAAATCATTTAGTCGAATGGGTTTTTTTCAGAATATGTCATTTGACCGAATGAATCATTTGACCGAATGAATCATTTGGCCGAATAGGTGTTTTGGTCGACTGGGTAATTTGACCGAATAGATCATTTAGCTGAAAAGGCCATTTGACCGAATAGGTTATTTGGATGAATAGATGGATTAACTGAAAAGACCATTTGGCCGAATAGGTAATTTGGTCGAATGGGCCAATTGGCTGAATAGGTCATTTAGCTAAAAAGGCCATTTTGTTAAATGAGTCATTTGGCCGAATAGGTAACTTGTTGGAATGAGTCATTTGGCCGAAAAGGTAATTTGGCCGAATAGGTCATTAAGCTAAAAAGGCCATTTGGTCAAACGGATCATTTGGCTGATTAAATCTTTTGGTTTAATGGGTCATTTAGCCGAATAGGTAATTTGGGCAAATGGGTCATTTGGTCGAACAGGTAATTTGGTCGAATGGGTCATTTGACCGAACAGGTCATTTGGCCGAATAATTCATTTGGCTGAAAAGGCAATTTGGCCCATTTGGCTAAATAGGTAATTTATCTGAAAAAGCCATTTGACCAAAAAGGTCATTTTGCCGAAAAAATCATTTGGTCAAATGGGTCATTTGGCTGAATAGGTCATTTGGCCGAATGGAAGATTTCGCCAAATAGGTCAGTTGGCCATTGGTCATTGGGCTGCATAGGTCATTTGGCCGAATAGGTCATTTTGTCGAATAGTTCATTCGGTCAAATGGGTCATTTGGTCGAATAAATCATTTGGTCGATTTGGTTGTTTGGCCGAATAGGTCATTTGGTCAAATAGGACATTTGGCCGATAAGGTCACTTGGCTTATTGGTCATTTAGCTGAAAAGGCCATTTGACCGAACAGGACATTTGGCCGATTAGGTCATTTGGATGAACAAGTCAATTGGCCGAATATGTCATTTGGCCAAAAAGATTATTTGACGTCTCACTTCTCAAAAATTATTTTTCACTTCTCTATGCGAAAAGAGACGATTCACTACTCACTCAGTGCTTCTCACTTTTCATAGTGAGTAGTGAGAAATGAGGAGTGAAAAGTGAGAAGTCTGTTTTTTCACTTCGCACAAATAATTTCTCACTTCTCACTGTGAAAGGTATTGAGACGTCTCACTTTTCACTTCGCACTACTTACGCTTCACAGTGAGAAGTGAGCAATGATAAATTAGAAGTGAGAAGTGACACGTCTTACTTCTCATTTCACGCTTCTTATTTCTCACTTATCACATCTCACTGTGAAAAGTGGAAAAAGTGAAGTAAGTTGGGAGACGCCTAACTTCTCACTTCGCGCCTTTCAATTTTCATAATCAGAAGTGAGAAATCTATAGTGCGAAATGAGAATTGAGACGTTTAATTTCTCACTTCTAACTAATCATTTCTTAATTCTCACGTTACACTGTGAAAAGTGAGAAGTGCGAAGTCAGTTGTGAAACGTCTCACTTCTCACTTCACACTAATCACTTTTAACAGCAAGAAGTGAGAAGTGAGAAATAATTAGTGAGAAGTTAGACTTCTCACTTCTAAATAATCATTTCTCACTTCTCTGAGTGAGTACGGCGAACGTTCGCTAATTGGGTTTTTCTAGTTGGGGCGCTTTTTAGTTGGGGGTTCGCTAACTAGGGTGAAACCCAATTAAAAAGCGGCTAAACGTAAGAATTTACTTACGTACTTATGGATCCTGTACACCTCCGGTGGTACAAAGGGCCGACTTGAAAGATCTCCATCCTGAGCGTTGCTCGGCTATCGCTTTAACCTGTTGCCAGGTTAGATTTCGGTCGACTTCTTTAATTTCTTTATCGAGGCTTCGCCGCCATGAACCTCTGGGTCTGCCTCTGCTGCGATGTTCCGCTGGATTCCAGTCTAATGTTTGTTTACAGATTTCGTTTCCGCCTCTAGGTAGAGTGTGGCCGACCCAGCCCCACTTACGATCCCGAATATCTCTTGCTATCGGCCTCTGGTGACAACGACGATGGAGCTCGTTGTTTGAGATCCAGTTGTGAGGCCACCAGGCCCGAATTATATACCGCAGGCATCTGTTAATTAACACCTGCAGCCGCTGAGTGTTCTCCACTGATACACACCATGTTTCGCTAGCGTATAACAGCACAGAAACGTCAGAATGTGATGAAAAAACGCGTAAACGTTTTGTTTCCGTGTTTGGCGGGATCGATATTTTCTGGCACGATCACTGTAGTACGAAGTGAGATGTCTACTCACTTTTCACAGTAATTAGTTAGGAATGAGGAGTGATAAAGGAGACGTCTCACTTCTCATTTCTCACTTATCACTTCTCACAGTAAAAAATGGGAAGAGCTAAGTAGGAAGGGAAACACCTCTCTTCTCACTTATCATTTCTAACTTCTTATTTCTCACTTTTGCAGTGAGAAGTGAGAAATGATGATTGAAAAGTGAAACGTCAAAGGTCGAATGGACAAAAGGTCGAAGGGTCAAAAGGTCGAATATGTGTCATAACGTCGAAGGTCAAAAGGTCGAAGGACAAAAGATCGAAAGAACAAAAAGACAAGAAATGAGATGGGAGTTGTGAGTAAGATAAATGAGAAATGAGAAGTCAAAAGTTAAAATTGAGAAATGAGAAGTGGAAAGGAAGAAATAAGAAGTACACAGTGACAAGTGAAAAATGTGATGTGAGAAGTGAGGAACGGAGAAGTAAGAGTGAGAGGTAAAAAAGAAGAAAAGATGAAACATATGTAGTAGGAAAGCGAAAGGAAGAAAGAAAAAGTACAGAAGAGGAAAAAAGAACAGAGAAAGAAAAAAGAAGGAAGATGGAAGAAGAAAAAAAAGGAAGAAAGAAAGATAGAGTAAAAAAGGAAAAGAAAAAAAAGGAAGAAGGAGAGAAGACACAATGAAGCAGAACATAAGAAAAAAGGAGAAAGAAGTAACAGGAAAAGAGAAGAAAGATGGAAGAAATGAGGAAGAAAGAAGAGAGAAATAAGGAAGAAAGAATAAATGAAAAAGAAAGATGGAAGAAATAAGGAATAGATAAAAGAGAAATAAGGAATAATGATGAATGAAAGAAGGAAGAAAGGAAGGAAGAAGAAAGAAGGAAAACAAAGGATGAAAGAAGGAAGAAAGAAGAAAAGAAGGAAGAAAGAAAAAGAAAATAGCAAGAAAAACAGGAAACAAGGAAGAAGAAAGAAAGAAGGGAGAAAAAAGGAAGAAAGAGAAAAGAAAGAAGGAAGGAAGGAGAGAAAAAAGGAGAAAGAAAGTAGTAAGAAAGAAGGAAAAAAGAAAGAAAAAAGGAAGAATAAAGAAAGTGGAACGAAGGAATGAAAACGGAAGAAATAATGAAAAAAAGGAAGATGGAAGAACGAAGAAAGAAAGGAGGAAAAATAGAAGGAAAAAAGGAAGAAAAAAGAAATAAGGAAAAAAAGTAAGAAAAACTACGGAAGAAAGGGAGAAAAGAGGAAGAAAAAGGGAAGAAAGAAGGATGAAAAAAGGAAGAGAAAAGGAAGAAAAAAGAAAAAAAGAAGAGAGAAGCAAAAAAGAAAGTCAAAAAGGAAAAAAAAAGATTATAAGAGGATAATAAGAAAAAAGGAAGGAGAACAGGAAACAAAAGGGGGGAGAAAGAAAGAAGAAAGAGAGAACAAATAAGGAAGAAAGAAGGAAGAAAGGAGGGAAAAAAGAAGAAAGCAAATAGGAAGAAAGAAGAGAGAAAGAAGGAAGAGAAAAGGTTGAAAGAAGGAAGCAAGAAGGAAGGAAAGAAGAAAGAAAAAAGGAAAAAAGAAAGAAGTTAGAAATAAAAAAGATGAAATATGAAAGGAAGAAGGAAGAGAGAAGTAAGAGAGAATAAAGGAGGAAAAAGAATTGAAGGAAGGAAACATATGAAGTAAGTAGGAAGAAAGAAAAAGAGAATAGAAGGAAAAGGGAAGAAGAAAGAAGAAAAAAGGAATAAAAAAAAACTTTTCGTCCTTTCGACCTTTTGACGCAGTTTATTTGTTTCTACCTTTTGCCTTTTCGACTATTGACCCTTCGACCTTTTGTCCTTTCGACCTTTTGTCCTTCCGACCTTTTGTCCTTTCGACCTTTTGACCTTCGACCTTTTGTCATTCGACCTTGGTCAAATGACTTTCGGCCTAATGTCGAACAAACGGACTAGTGTCATTCGGCCAAATGACTTTCGGCCGAATGGGTTTCGGCAAAACGATCCTTCTCCATGATTTTCATAAGTTTTGCGATTATCTGTTTCAGGTCAAAGCATCGTAACGTTTTCTGGTGATGTTCCATTCTGTATTGTATTTCATCAACATTTAAATTATACAATAAACTCTTTTTTACTGGATGCTCAAGAACTGTATTTGTTCTCTCAATCTATAAATTTAAATTATCTAACACGATATCTTTCCTTAGTATATAGTCTTTTCGATATTCCTGTTTTTTAAACATGTTTATAATAATTGTTCATTTGTTTTCTACTTTTAGGTAAAACTTCCAAGTCCAAGAATGGAATCATAAGTTTTGATAAAGCCGTGAGTAATTTCTAAAATTTGTTTTTCGAAACTTACCTCGAATCTGCTTTAAGATGACTACACTATCGACGATATCTAAACTGTTATTCATTCTAAGACTTTGTTCTGGGTTACTGATTAATTGAAAAAGCAAATGCAGATAAATCTAGCTAATTAAGTGATGGCTTGTCTCACGAGAATCTGATGAGTACTCATCAGTTTCTTTTTCAAATTCGTTTATTTCAGGAGCTCAGGCGTGTATAATACTTAACGGAACCGAGACTCTTTATAATATTTACAAACTAAATCATTATTATCAACACTTAGTAAGGGGAAATTTACATAGACTAAGATACTCGTACTCATTAGTTTAACATAAATCCACCCACCCCCACAGAGACAAACTTATAGTACTTTCTATTCGAGATCCAAGAGATTAACTAGTAACATTAAAATTGCGCCATCAAGTGCAATTCAGAAAAAAACCAGACCAATTTTTTGGCTACGCCACTGAAGACCGGTAGTTCTTGCTCGATGCTCGAGGAGGACTTGCAAGCACTCGGATCATTCGGGGGACTGCTGTTTAGGACCATCTTTGGTAGTGTGCAAGAAGACATTGTATAGCGGCGAAGGATGAATTACGAGCTTGCTCTATTCTACGACGAATCCAATATCGAGAAGGTAGCTAAATGCGGATGGGTATGATGGGCAGGGCATGTTGCAAGAATGCCGGATAGCAACCCTGCGAAGTTTGATTCTGATCCGGTAGGTACAAGTAGGCGTGGAGCGCAGCGATCGAGGTGGGTTGACCAGTCCGTCAAGGTTACTGCACATAAAGGTTATCTAATTTTTTCATACAATATTTATTTTTGAAATACCTAATTTTAAAAGGCCTTGCATCTGACAGTGCGCAAGTTCGAGTGTCAACTACAAAAATCGTTTGTGTTCATCATTGTGGCAAAGCGTTTGAAAGTACGAAGTTTTTAAAACGGGAAAAGAGCAATATTTCGAAGTTGGAGGTTGGTTCGATGAGTTGATGGGAAATAATCTTTCTAGTCCAAATCTCACTCCGTAACACACCGCGTAAAGGTTTCTACCAAGTGTTACGCGAATGCTGGCGCTTCATATAACAGTTCTTAATAAGCATTGATTTATATCCAGCTTTCGATCGTAGTTTGCCTTTTTTGTTGTCTTAAATTCCGCTCTAGTGTTTCCCATTCCTATTACTCTTCTCAAGGCAATCTAAGCAAAACATTAGATTAACACGCAAAATACTTCTATTATTTTCCTATAAAGAAATCCTACTTAAGGAAAAACAATTTTATAAACCGCAAAACATTACCTGCCGCGGCCAGCTGTTTACCGCACGAAGAAAAAGGTAAACTTTCCTGAAGCGCACCCGCCACGGCAAGAACGCATTCCGCCGATTAAAATGTGCTGAAGTTGAACCAAGTTTAATTAATTTTATTTTGACGATACACAGGAAGATGCTTGCAAAAACTGGGACGATGTTCTGTGGCTGCGCACAACATGATAGCAAGATAGAGAAAATTGGGGACACATTTCTTTCTTCAACAATAATTTCTGAATACAGAAACAATAGAAATACGTGATAACAATATAACAAAATTGCTAGAACTTAGGCATAGTAACGTGTTTCACACACCGCGCTATAAATGTTCTGGCATGAAAGAGATTCATGCATCTGTGCTTTATATTTTGTTGCACCACCGAGTATTTTATGTTTTAGTACCTTACACGCGAAAGCATCGAAAGCATTTCAATCTATGTCTTTTAACTTCACGTTGCATGTCCAGTCCACCAGAAGTTTTTAAGCAGCGTCAATTTCGTTTTCATTCTTAAGTTGCAGAATTCTACTGCCTTTCGATCGATTCCAATGAGGTTTATGTCGCCCTCCAAGCCCAAGGGCACATGCGACCGTGACAGTGCTGCTCTTTTGCACACCAAATATCCTAATCCTCGCGTCCGATGTTGAACAGCAAGTTTGGAAGCGCAACACCCTGCTCAAATCTGTCAAAGATAACACATGAAGCTGACATTGCTTACAGCTTATAAGATTGGATTGATTGTGAGGAGTGTGTAAGGAAAAATAAAATAAATTAAACATATTTAAGGAAGCTAAGCCATCAGAAACCATATGCCACAATGTCAATTAATTACAGACTTCATCATCGAACCGGACTGACGTCCGGCGTCATGAGCAATATGTGTGTAATTATCTCACTTTAAGCTTTCAGATTAATTAATAATCACCTCGCACTCCCCCTGGTCCCTTAAGCTTATACTAATCTCACTGTTTCCAAGCGCTTCTGCAGAGGTTTTTCGAAACAACCCACCCACCACCATATACAACCCGCTAACGAATGACGCTACACAACTTCGCATTGAACTAGACTGGGCCATGGCAGCTTTCCAGCAAGATCACCAACCTTGGGACGCTTTCTTCATCCGAGAAAAACTCGTACTTTACGCCAGTGCAGCATTTCTCCTATAGCTGGGGCTGCCAGATTTCGGCGAGAAAGTTCGTCCCAAAGCCGGTCTTCGGGGTCTCTGCACAGCAACGTTCTTCGGTTTTGGCCCTTGCCATTGTTCTGCATCCAGCTTAAGGAAATATTTATTATAATATTTTTTTTGTTTGCTTCCTCGTAGAGCAACATTCTTGCAGCGTTCGCATGCACCGTACGTACTCGAAATGGTTTGGCCGGGAGCAGCAAGAGCAAAATTTAATCGCAAAATTTAATTGAAAATATAAACAAAGTGTTTGCGAAACGATAAGGTGTTTGGATGTACTTTTTTTCGGAGCCAGAAGCGAAGCAAACTGCAGCCACTATATAGCGAGTGTGGGAAAATAAAATGCTGCGAATGGCATTTTTTGAAAGGAGGTACGCTGTGTGGTGGAAATTGCTTGTTTCGAAGTTCTTTGTCGGTGTCGGAATCTGCAACCCCTACTATGCAGCATAAGCGGCAAAGTTTAATCTGAAAATGGTGCCGAGTTAATTTAAATTTAATGCATTCTAAATGTTTATTGATCTAGGAGGATGAAAGTGAGTAGTTCTAGAGGCAACTAAGGTGCCAAACAATGGCTTTCAAAATTCACGTGAAGTACCTACAGAAACAAAATTAAAAAACTCAGTGAATTTGAAGAAATTCTCTTCCTCGGTGTTATTATAATAATCATCATAATCCTTATCATATTATCATAAGTGTTATTATCATTTAGTATGTTAAATGATACTAGTGTTCCACGCTGTACATATTAGACATAGAGCAATGTATCCTTAGACAAAGTTGTAGGGGAGAAATAGCGATAAAAGTCCGCCATACAACACTTTTCGGCATTCCGCCTCTGGAATGAATTATTTACTGAATATCAAATGATGATAAAATTATAAGTTCAATCCCTGAAATAGTGCGAATGAAACCTCGACCTAAGTCCTCTCCTCTGAAACACGCTCGCGCAGAAACTTTAGAAACTATAGAAAATAATGATATGGAAATGCTAATATCATCTTCCAAACTTGGACGTACATGTTCATGATAGTATTAGAGGCGAAAGTATAGAATTGATAGTTCCGTTAGGATACGGCAGGCATGAAGAATGTTTTTTTTTATTTTTTATAGAAGTCGATTTGAAAGCGAGCGGGGTGCAATATTTGTGATGGCACATATCACACGACCTTCCTTCTGCCAAGCTCCCGTATGAAGGGGAGGGCAGAATATCCAAGTTTGAAGCTGATATATCTCACTGGCTTATACAAATCGTTTAACTTCACGTAGAAGTAACACACACGAAATCATTAATTTAGTATAGAAAATAGCCACCACAGACAAACAGACATAACACTCATGAAATTCTCATCGTTCACTGCTTTACTGATTATTTTAAATAATCATTAGTTGGCTAATCGGTCACAAGTGGCGCGCGCATCGGAATTGCTCGAGTTTGACGTTTGTTCACTAACGCCATCTCGTTCGTGATTTGCCCAACTAAGTGAAAACAGTGTTTGTACGACGACGAATTTGATGAGTGAATTTTCAATGTGTTATGTCTGTTTGTCTGTGTAGCCACCGTCATTTGTCAATTTTGAAGAGTACTCTGACGGACGGGGATTGAGTACCGTGAGAGACTTTTTTGTCGCAAGCTGACAGGATAAAGCACTATGTACATGAGACAGTTGTGCGTATAACGGCAGTATACCCCATGATAAATTTCTTTTGAAAAGCTCCAACCGCGGGGAGCACTGGTTCTGGTGATGAATTTCAACTTTTTCTACACAGATGTGCTGTTCCCAACACAAAATGAGCAAAAACAAAGCGAAAATCATCATTTCTCTGGGAGGCTTATACGATTCTGTTTTTTCGCTCTGTATACATGGTTGATAAATTTGTTACCTTGGCTTGTTATGATTCGGAACAGTTTTTGCCTTTTTTTTATCGTTGTTGGTTATCTATTGAGAGCGATTTCTGCAAATCTTGCTGCCGGAATTATGGGAAAAACTCGTTGTTTGAGATTTGTTTATCATAAACTTTACCCGCCTTTGCCAGCCAGTCCGCTTTTTCTTTGCCATAGATTAAGCATTCGTCAATGGTTGTCGAGATCCTGGACACTATTCCTGTTGACTTTCGTGAAACAGAAACTATTCTCGAATTGGATCGGGAAAGTTTCGTGACAGCTTTTGGGCTCAATTGGGAGCCATCTACGGGCTTTCTCTCTTGCAAGCAACCGAAGTTGGTCGGCTGCGAACAGTTGATGAAACCCGTCATACTTTCGTTGATCCGCTGGGTTTGATCGGTCGTTCATCGTCAAGTTGAAGATTTTGCTGCACATGTTGGGGAAGCTGCAGTTGGATTGGGACATCTAAGTGCCAGCTGGACTTGGTCAGAACTTCAACAGAGCATACACCTCCTTAGCCAGCTGAAGATTCCTCGACAACTCGTAGAAACGGGTTTTGTGACGCTTCACTAGACGTCTACGGAGCTTGCCTTTATCTTCGATCAGCTTCGACAAGCGGTTCCGTCACCGCAAAATTGAAGGTCGCTCCGTTTGAAAGCCAATCTATACCGAGACTTGAGCTGTGTGCTGCGCTCCTACTGGCCCATCTCCTCACAAAGTTCTCTAGCAACGTCGATATTAACAGCAAGTTTTACCTCTGGTCTGATTCGAAGATTGTCCTCAGCTGACTTGCAGCAACGCCGTCGACCGGGGAAGTTTACGTCGCAAACCGTGTAGCCGAAGTACAGGAGCTAACCGCACATGCCTGCTGGCACCATGTTGCCTCCGGAGACAATCCCGCTGATCTAATCTCCCATAGCACTTCGGTCGATTTTCTCCTCGACAATTCGCTATAGTGGCATGGCGCACATTGGCTAACGAAATTTGAAGAAGAATTGCCACAATCATCGTTCACACCAGTAGCCGCTTTCGATATGGGAAGAACGCCGACGTAGAAGACGCCGACGCCGACAGATGCACCTTAAAACGCATCACGGTGGACCTGAACTACTGTTATCCACCCTTCGCCTGACATTTTGGCCTCTTGGCGGTTGGAATCTGGTCCGCAAGGTTTACCTTGCACAAAAACAAGACCATCGCCACTGCAGCAGTTGATGGGCGATCTACCTGCTGTACGAGACGAGTGCATCAAGCATACCCGTTCCAAAACATTCAAATCGAATACGCGGGCCCTGTTTACCTGCGAACAGCGAACACCTGACGAACCATACTGTTCGAGGGATACATTGCAGTATTTGTCTGCCTCGCTACGAAGGCCGTTCAGGTGAAACTGGTCGACATCCTCACAACAGAAGCATGCATTGCCTGTCTTTTTTTTCAGTAGGGCGGGAATCTGCATCCAGACACCGGTGGGCTACCGGCGAACGGGGTTTAGCTACTGCCGACCCGCTAAAACCACCCTGTTCACAGACCCTGAGTCTCCCCGGAACAGTCTTTTCGGCATTACTTCTGGGAGGGGTCTGTGCGACTACGCACGCCCACATACTAGCTACCCACTAGCTTCAAATCGCAACAAGCCACCCACTAGTTCCTCTACCTCATAACTAGCTACCCACTAGTTCTTCTACTAATTAAATAACTACCCGCTGGTACCTCACCCTCGAGACTAGCTACCCGCTAGTCGGCGCTATCCGACTGCTGCTCGGCGCGCCAATTGCGCTGCAAGATGCTGGCAATCTGAGTGGTAGCGGCCGAGACCGCGTTCCACTTTTCAACCTCTTGACACATCCTCTGGATAAGATTATCCGGAGTAGTGTCCCTCCCGCACACCTCAAGCATTTCGCTCCTAACATCGACGAAACGAGGACATACGAATAGTACGTGCTCGGTAGTTTCGTCGACCCCTGGGCAGTCCGGGCAGACGGGAGAGTCCGTATGCCCAAACCTATGTAGGTACCACCTAAAGCAGCCATGGCCTGACATGGCCCCATGCCTCCTATTAACCCATCTTGATACGCTTGGTATCAGCTGATGGGTCCACCTACCCTTAGAAGAGTTATCCCAGTCCCGTTGCCACTTGATAGTCGAGGTGGCTCTAATGGCTTTACGGGCTCCTCTGGTTCCGCGCATGTCGAAACTCGCCTCCTCTTCCCGTATGACTAGTCCAATGGGCAACATACACGCAATCACACAAGCTGCATCCCGTGATACCGTGCGGTAGGCACTTATCACTCTGAGACACGCTAGCCTGTGTACACTCTCCAGCTTCTGCAGGTTATGTCATCCTGGATAATGCCGCAATAGCTGTCGAAGCTCTCCTGCAGGCGTAATCTACGTGACTGCCGAAGTTCAGTCTATCGTCGATCAGCACCCCGAGGAGCTTCACCTCCCGCTTGGAAATGATCTCACAGTCGCCCACGCGAACCACTGCCTCCTGTACCGACTTACGGTTGTTAACAACAACCAACTCTGTTTTGTGATGAGCTAGCCCCAGCTGCCTTGAGCTCATCCATTCCTCTACCATAGCGATCGCGTGGGCCGCCGTAAGTTCCACTTCCTCAATCGACTCTCCGTAAACCTCCAGCGTTATGTCGTCGGCAAAGCCAACGATCTTAACACCTGTGGGGAACTTCAGTCTTAAAACACTATCGTACATAGTGTTCCATAGCACCGGGCCCAGGATAGATCACTGAGGGACTCCTGCGGTGATAGAAGCACTACCCTCCCCTCCATCGGTCTCGTATTATAGTATGCGATTCTGGAAATAGCTTTCCAAAATGCTGTACAGGCCCTCCGGAATGCCCAACCGGAGTAACGAGAGCGCGATGGCATCCCAGCTTGCGCTGTTGAATGCGAGGTTTCCGAGCCTCTTGAAAGGAGGCTTCCGAGCCTCTTGAAAGGAGGCTTCCGAGCCTTTTGAAAGGAGGCTTCCGAGCCTTTTGAAAGGAGGCTTTCGAACCTCTTGAAAGGAGGCTTTCGAGCTTCTTGAAAGGAGGCTTCCGAGCCTCTTGAAAGGCGGCTTCCGAGCCTCTTGAAAGGAGGCTTCCGAGACTCTCAAAAGTAGTCTTTCGAGCCTCTTGAAAGGAGGCTTCCGACCCTCTTGAAAGGAGGCTTCCCACCCTCCTGAAAGGAGGCTTTCGAACCTCTTGAAAGGAGGCTTTCGAGCTTCTTGAAAGAAGGCTACCGAGCTTCTTGAAAGGAGGCTTCCGAGCCTCTTGAAAGGAGGCTTCCGACCCTCTTGAAAGGAGGCTTCCCAGCCTCTTGAAAGGAGGCCTGAGCCTCTTGAAAGGAGGCTTCTGAGCCTCTTGAAAGGAGGCTTGAGCCTCTTGAAAGGAGGCTTCTGAGCCTCTTGAAAGGAGGCTTCAGGCCTCTTGAAAGGAGGCTTCTGAGCCTCTTGAAAGGAGGCTTCTGAGCCTCTTGAAAGGAGGCTTCTGAGCCTCTTGGAAGGAGGCTTGAGGCCTCTTGAAGGAGGCTTCCAGAGCCTCTTGAAAGGAGGCTTCAGAGCCTCTTGAAAGAAGGCTTCCGAGCCTCTTGGAAGGAGGCTTCCGAGCCTCTTGAAAGGAGGCTTCCGAGCCTCTTGAAAGGACACTTCAGAACTTCTTGCAAGGAGGCTTCAGAATCTCTTGAAAGAAGGCTTTAAAGCCTCTTGAAAGAAGGCTTCCGAGCCTCTTGGAAGGAGGCTTCCGAGCCTCTTGGAAGGAGGCTTCCGAGCCTCTTGGAAGGAGGCTTCCGAGCCTCTTGGAAGGAGGCTTCCGAGCCTCTTGGAAGGACGCTTCCGAGCCTCTTGGAAGGACGCTTCCGAGCCTCTTGGAAGGACGCTTCCGAGCCTCTTGGAAGGACGCTTCCGAGCCTCTTGGAAGGACGCTTCCGAGCCTCTTGGAAGGAGGCTTCCGAGCCTCTTGGAAGGAGGCTTCCGAGCCTCTTGGAAGGAGGCTTCCGAGCCTCTTGAAAGGAGGTTCCGAGTCGCTTGGAAGGAGGCTTCCAAACTTCTTGGAAGGAGGCTTCCGAGCCTCTTGGAAGGAGGCTTCCGAGCCTCTTGGAAGGAGGCTTCCGAGCCTCTTGGAAGGAGGCTTCCGAGCCTCTTGGAAGGGGGCTTCCGAGCCTCTTGGAAGGAGGCTTCCGAGCCTCTTGGAAGGAGGCTTCCGAGCCTCTTGGAAGGAGGCTTCCGAGCCTCTTGGAAGGAGGCTTCCGAGCCTCTTGGAAGGAGGCTCCCGAGCCTCTTGGAAGGAAGCTTCCGAGCCTCTTGGAAGGAGGCTTCCGAGCCTCTTGAAAGGAGGCTTCCGAGCCTCTTGAAAGTAGGCTTCCGAGCCTCTTGAAAAGAGGCTTCCGAGCCTCTTGAAAGGAGGCTTCCGAGCCTCTTGAAAGGAGGCTTCCGAGCCTCTTGAAAGGAGGCTTCCGAGCCTCTTGAAAGGAGGCTTCCGAGCCTCTTGAAAGGAGGCTTCCGAGCCTCTTGAAAGGAGGCTTCCGAGCCTCTTGAAAGGAGGCTTCTAAGCCTATTGATCGGCTTTTGATTCCTCTGAAAGGAGATTTTAAAGTATCTTGAATAAACACAGGAGGCTTCCTAGCCTCTTGAAAGGAGGTTTCCGAGCCTCTTGAATGGAGGCTTCCGAGCCTCTTGGAAGGAGGCTTCTGAGCCTCTTGGAAGGAGGCTTCCGAGCCTCTTGAAAGGAGGCTTCCGAGCCTCTTGAAAGGAGGCTCCCGAGCCTCTTGAAAGGAGGCCAGGCCTCTTGAAAGGAGGCTTCTGAGCCTCTTGAAAGGAGGCTTCTGAGCCTCTTGAAAGGAGGCTTCTGAGCCTCTTGAAAGGAGGCTTCCTGAGCCTCTTGAAAGGAGGCTTCGAGCCTCTTGAAAGGAGGCTTCCTGAGCCTCTTGAAAGGAGGCTTCCTGAGCCTCTTGAAAGGAGGCTTCCAGGCCTCTTGAAAGGAGGCTTCCGAGCCTCTTGAAAGGAGGCTTCCGAGCCTCTTGAAAGGAGGTTTCCGAGCCTCTTGAAAGGAGACTTCCACGCCTCTTGGAAGGAGGCTTCCGAGTCTCTTGAAAGGAGGCTTCTGAGTCACTTGAAATGAGGCTTCCTAGCCTCTTGAAAGGAGACTTCCACGCCTCTTGGAAGGAGGCTTCCGAGTCTCTTGAAAGGAGGCTTCCGAGTCACTTGAAAGGAAGCTTCCTAGCCTCTTGAAAGGAGACTATCGAGCCTCTTGAACGGAGGCTTCCGAGCCTCTTGAAAGGAGGCTTCTGATCCTCTTGAAAGGATGCTTCCGAGCCTCTTGAAAGAGGCTCTGAGCCTCTTGAAAGGAGGCTTCTGAGCCTCTTGAAAGGAGGCTTCTGAGCCTCTTGAAAGGAGGCTTCTGAGCCTCTTAAACGAGGCTTCCGAGCCTCTTGAGCGAGGCTTCCTGAGCCTCTTGAAAGGAGGCTTCTGAGCCTCTTGAAAGGAGGCTTCTGAGCCTCTTGAAAGGAGGCTTCTGAGCCTCTTGAAAGGAGGCTTCTGAGCCTCTTGAAAGGAGGCTTCCGAGCCTCTTGAAAGGAGGCTTCCGAGCCTCTTGAAAGGAGGCTCCCGGCTCTTGAAAGGAGGCTCCCGAGCCTCTTGAAAGGAGGCTCCCGAGCCTCTTGAAAGGAGGCTTCCGAGCCTCTTGAAAGGAGGCTTCCGAGCCTCTTGAAAGGAGGCTTCCGAGCCTCTTGAAAGGAGGCTTCCGAGCCTCTTGAAAGGAGGCTTCCGAGCCTCTTGAAAGGAGGCTTCCGAGCCTCTTGAAAGGAGGCTCCCGATCCTCTTGAAAGGATGCTTCCGAGCCTCTTGAAAAGAGGCTTCCGAGCCTCTTGAAAGGAGGCTTCCGAGCCACCTGAAATGAGGCTTCTGAATATCTTGGAAGGAAGCTTCTGAACCTCTTGAAAATACGCATCCGAGCCTCTTAAAATAAGAATTCTTAGTATCTTGATGGGAGGTTCTCGAGCTCTTGAAAGAGTCTTCTAAGCCTATTGATCGGCTTTTGATTCCTCTGAAAGGAGGCTTTGGAGTATCTTGAATAAACACTTTCGAGCCTTCTGAGCCTCTTGAATGGCGGTTTTTGAGCCACTTAAAATGAGACATTGGAGAAGCTTGAATGGACGCTTCCAAGCCTCTTGAAGGAAAAAAATCCGAGCCTCCTATAGGAAGGCTTCAAGCCTTTTGAAAGGATGCTTTCGAACCACTCAAAAGGAGGTTTCCGAGACTCTTGAAAGGAGCCTTCCGAGTCTTTTGAATGAAACGATGCCACTTTAAAAGATGTTTCTGAGCCTCTTGAAAGAAGTCTTTCGAGCCACTTAAAATGAGGCTTCTGAGCAGAGATGCATCCTGAACAGAACATGAGCTAAGAGCGTGCCTTGGTGTTCTTTGTTTGAATTCTGAACACAGTTCAGTGTGCACTGTTGGTACGCAAGCAGAAACTATCATAGTAACGATGATTTGAGGCTATGCAAAAAACATTCGAGCGTATTTGATTTCTACCTGTTAGATTTTTTTTCTTCTTTATTTAAGAGAAATTTGTTTTCCTATGATATAAGTTGCTATGTTAGGTCAGTGCTCTTGAACAGTGTGCTGTGTTCAGAACGTTTTGAACACAAACACGCCTTCTCGTGTTCAGAATGCAACACTGCTTCTGAGTATCTTGAAAGGACACTTCTGAGACTTTCGAGAGTACGGTTCCAAGCCTCTTGAAAGAAGAATTCCGAGCCTTTTAAACAGAGCTTTCCGAGCCTTTTAAAAGAAGGAGAAAATAAAAACAGAAAGTTTTAATAAGAAAGCTAAAAAAAGACCTCCCTGCTTCTAGAAAGAAGGCTTTCGAGCCTGTTGAAAAATGCCTTCCGAGTCCCTTGAAAAGATCCTTCCGAGGCTTTTGAAAGAAGCAGAAAACAAGAAAGTTTATAGAAGAAACTTAAAGAAGACTTCCGAGCCTCTTGAAAGGAGGCTTCCGAACCTTTGAAAAGGCTTCCTTCCTTCCTTCCTTTGAAAAAAGTTCTCCGAGCTGCTTGGAAGGAGGCTTCCGAAAAGCCTAGAAGGATTCTTCAAATTCTCTGGTTACGAAGCAACTGATCTTTTCGGGAGAAAGTTTTCATGTCACTCAAATGGAGGCTTCCGAGTCTGTAGACTCTAGATTTTAGTCAAGAATCCTATTCTAAACATATTATTCAACATTTTGTTTTGATCAGGTAGATTGCATAGAAGATTTTTAAAATTTGTTAGTTCGGGGTTTTGCCCTTTTGATTTTTTGAACGACGCCGTATTCATGATGATACAAAAACGGAAAAGCAACACGTGTCTCACGTATTTTTCCAAAGACTGATTCGATATCTCAACTACCTCGCGTCGACTAAAACACGCACTGCACAGCGGTTGCTTGATGCCAACTCAGAAAAAAACACGCACTGAACTGATTAACTTCAATACCGGCCGCGCAATGCAGAACACAAAATTTCGGCAGATCGTGCGATCGTTCTGCTGTCCGAAACAAGAGGAAACACGCATTCTGCGGAGGGCAGGATTCAATAGGCCATGATATACTGATCGCCATGCATATTATCTACAAAAAAAGTTTTGAAATAAAAAATACAAAATTATCAAAACTTTATCAATAAGTTTTGGTTAAAATTGTAATTTATCCGCCATTACGCATTTTGTCCGAGGTACCCCCTTGGCCCAGCGTTGGTACCCCCAGGAATACATGTATCTCATGTTGAGAACCACTGGTCTAGACGATTGACGTCACTAGCCGCTCGGCCATGAAGCCAACATTCTTGAGAATAGTCTAATATGGAATGGTTTTAATGATACATATAGAATTATAGATCCTTTCTATTCTCTTTTATTTCGTATTACGTACTTATTTTACTTTACTTTGTTTTTTTTTTCTTTTTTATTTTCATTTAGCCATGGGACGTAAACGAGTTTTCAAACACTTGATTTTTTGGAGGTGGGCTTTGCTCCCATGATATTTTGTTAACCACTTGGCATATTATGCTAAACTAGCACAAACATTACCCTTTAAGAGTCAATAACCCAGCCGTTTTTCAACGGATTCTGGAGATTTTGGTATGAATCGTAAGATTTCATACAGCTATTGTAAACAATTGATTCAATGCACTTAACTATTGAAAATGCTATTTCGACAGGTAGTGTTAAAATTTCATTTTACAATACATTGCATACATTTCGGCTATATCCATCCGCAATGAACATGTAAAAAATAATTGAATTTCGCATCCACTATCGAACTACATATACGTAATTCTACGCTCAATTTGCGGTCGTGTCTTTAATACAACCTTCTACTTTTTTTAGTGGCTCCATTTTCTTCACAGCACATTGTTGATGTTCTAAGTTGGCGTTTGAATTAGCATTCCAACAGAAATTAATTGAAAATTTTCTGATGCTTTACGTCAAGTCAAGGATCCCCTGAATTGGTCGACTATGTCGAGTCAAGTACGAGACACTGAATACAGTTGAGGACGAAATATGTATCTGTAAAGATTACAACGTGGTGGAATAAAATGGAACAGCATTACTTGTCTTATGACAGGTGATTGCCACAAATTTAAGTGTTTTTCAATTTATTCTCTACATTATTGGCATTGCACAATTGAAACATTTGTGAATCTCTGTTCCCAAATATTTTCTAGAACGGTTCGGCCTTCCACCGCCATCTGCAGCAACCAAACTTAAAATTCATAAATCATCTTTCGGCACAGACACCACTAGACAATGTTTATCACTATATGTATACCATAGTCTCTATCCAGTTAATAGCGTGTCGAAAATCGTGAAATGGCGTTTTTATCCCGCTTCAGTTTCATAGTTTATTACTAAGCTCAGAATATTCTTGTTTATTTGCATACCATATCAGAAGGTATCCAATCAGATAGAAATCCAAACAAAAACAAGCCCCAAGCAGCATTTGAAAACTCCAAACTGAGTCTGCCTGGGTAATAACGTGTCAATCATCGCACGACTGAGATAACGCCCTAAAATATTGATTCTCTTGCAAACACAGGAAAACAGGAAACGTTTCGATAGTGGAAGTATTGAGCTATTTGAAGCATCACAACGATTACATGAAGCACGTTTTTTTATACTTATCGATTGAGTAACATGTTGTACTCAAACAGCAACACAACCCATGCTTTAGATTGTTTGGTTTGTTTGCATCGTTGGCTTAGAAAACTCACAACCATTACCTACATCCGCAGTCAGCCAGTTCAACGGAATCTGGCGAGAGGCGTCTATGGGAGCGAAGGCATTCCTAGCGCTGCGCGAGGTGTGTGGCGGATTCCAGCTAAGAATGTGAGCAATTTTCGCGTATGTAAATATTTGTCACAACTCGAAACTGATAAAGCGATAACGCTGAGAGCTGTGTCCCGTTTTTTTTCTTTCAACCACAAACACGAACCGATAGCTTTGCAGATAAGCGTGGTCGTCGATACTGGCTAACTAGGGGAAGTTGACTTAGTCGTTGTCGCCGTCGCCACTTGGCTTATCTAATCCAATCGATGAGCCATATTTTATAAACAGTGAGCTGCTATGCTGTCGCTGCAAGTTTCTGTAGAAAAACCTCATATCAATAGAAGCGCCAGCAGTGATAGTTGTTAGAGAGGGTGACCTCACAGCGTTATCTGCATATGCTTTGGCTGCCATCACTAATTAGTCTGAAGTGGTTTTTGTGATATCATTTTCAAGCTTTTATTTTGATCGCTTTGATGTCGCGTTGATATTGAACTGGTAACTTATTTCGTCTTTCGTGTTAGCTCAAATGAAGGGGCCCTCCTTAGCCTAGTGGTAAGATGCGTGTCTATAAAGCAAGACCATGCTGAGGGTGGCTGGGTTCGATTCTCGGTGCCGGTCTAGGCAATTTTAGGTTTGGAAATTGTCCCGACTTCCCTGGGCATAAAAATATCACCGTGATAGCCTCATGATATACGAATGTAAAAATGGTAACTTGGCTTAGGAATCCTCGCGGTTAATAACTATGGAAGTGCCGAATAAACGCTAAGTATCGAGGCGGCAATGTCCCAGTGGGGATGTAAGAAGAAGAAGAAGCAGTTAGCTCAAATGTAGTGAAAGGTCATGAACTTACACTAAATATATTTGAAATCCAAATGAAGAAAACAAGACTATACATAATGAAACACGTTTATATCATATTAAAGTATGTGCATTGTATCCGGGCGCGCGTACCGAGCTTAAAACGATGTTCTTGAAGCCGCCTTAGTATCGTTGACTATAAACCTTTGATGTACAGATCTCCTAAAAGACTCAGCGAGATAGTATTTAGTTGCTATGCACTCATCGTCCAAGTACGATAAACTGCGATGATGTCTGTCACCGAACCATGTTGAAATGTCCTAAACTTTATTTTGCCATTCCACTTGTGTGCCTTGAATATTTATTCCAAATTACGGTTAAAATAAAGTAGAAGCATCCGAGGGAGATAATTTGTTCCGGTCACCGCCTCCCACTGCCAAAGGCGGCTATGCCTTTGATATTTAATATGCGGGCCAAATTTCCGTCTCAAGCTGCAAGCAATTAAAGCGAAAGCGACCTTCGAAACACCATCAGCCTCATACGATGATGCTTTCAAAATTGGAAAACTTCTTGCATAATCAATTCACGGCCGTCCCTATACTGATCCACTTCTGAGCTGCTGCCGTTCAAAGCCATTAAAATTCCGCATTGAAAATTCCTAATACTCGGCTCCATACCACCCCGACTGGATGTCGTTATCATTTGTTGGTGCGGTGTGCTATATTTTCGCATCATTTCCACGCATACCGCAAGCACAATACCAGGGAGGTTTGGTTTGGTTCTCGTCCCTGGAGCGTGGGGGTGGCAAGATTGGTTTTTTGTATGCAAATGAACGAATCGGGCGCACGCACGAACTATACACTATTGGGTACGAACGATGATGTTGTGTTCTCAGAAAAAGACAGAAAGGCAGCAAAAATTTCATCACTACCAATATGGCCTGTGTTGGGGGCAGTA
Organism: Armigeres subalbatus; assembly: GCF_024139115.2. NCBI lineage: Eukaryota > Metazoa > Arthropoda > Insecta > Diptera > Culicidae > Armigeres > Armigeres subalbatus. The sequence goes on along the minus strand of NC_085141.1, from coordinate 238,357,101 downwards.
TTTATCGGCTGGGGAATTCGCTCATACATTCGGGGCCATTGCGTGAAAGATTGAATGAAGCGAGAAAAAATCAAATCTACATTGGGACTAAGCCGCATATTGCACATCATGTGGAAGCAATTTCCAGGCTCGTAGATTTCAAAGTATAATGAGTCTCCATCTCGATTCATTTTTGTATATATGAAACTGAACGCGTGTTTTATACTTAACTATAAGGACGTATTTTACGAAATACTAAAAAAAGAAACTAGAAAAAGTCGTTTTAAATAGCATGATGATAATTATGTATGACACATTGATATTCAGGGAACTTTTGAATAGGGGGAATGACGGCTTTGACAGGTTTTGTTCTATTATTGGCAGGGGGTTTTTTATGACTGACTAGGCTCAAATTTGGCCTAAGCATTCTTTGCATATCAAAGAATATTGTGGCCAAATTTCATAAAATTTGGTCGACAAAAACCCCCCTGCCAATAATAGAACAAAACCTGCCAAAGCCGTCTTTCCCCCTACTTTTGATTTGCCATACCAAGATTTGTTTCGTTGTCGAGCGGCCGTAAACAAAGGCGACAAAATACCTTTCATTCACTATGGGTAAAAGACGACGAAAATGACCTATGATATCACTTGGTAGGTGGCATTTGGAATGGTGATCGCCCACAACATGATCAGAGTCCTACTCCTACCATCCTTACGAGCCGCTCAATTGTTCTTAAGCCGTAGACTGACTTCCTTAACTACAGTCAAAGTGATGGCCGGCTGGTTTCCTTCGTCTGCTGAAACTGACGTAGATGTTACCTTCATTGTCTTGGCTCTGTCAGATTAGGGGAAGAGTCATTTGGCCGAAAGCTACGTGACCACTCATCAATTTTACTGCTTCTAGAAATGAGAAATGAGAAGTAATTAGTAAGAAGTGAGAAATGTTTAGTGAGAAACAAAATAAAATGGCGTCAAATGCATGAAATTTGGTACAAACCATAATTGGATGCCATACTTTATCATTCAGTAGGGGAAACTGGACACACGTGATCCCCGGGGACACATGATCCCCCCCTGTTTTCTCGAAACCTAATAACATTTTTATACCACTGATATGTGTAAACAGATCCGTTAGACAGATAATTGAATCTGAGTAACATTTGATGTTAGTTCCTTTGTGTATATGGGTTTTAGAAAGGTTTTATTATTTTAGCGTTCTCAATTCTTTTTTTCTGCAAAGATAAAAAGTTTAATAATTTTGAACATATCCAACCAAAACGTGTCAAATTTCTACTGGACGTAGTTTTATTATTGCAGAATTGAATAAGCTCACTAAATTGATTATTGCTCATTTCACACTGAATGGAGAAATAAACCAAGACAAATACTCAACATGGACACACTTGATCCCGATATTGCATATATTTAGGCGTTTGTTGTATTCCATTGCATTTGCGTATTATTGTATTACATGCAACTTATTGATCTGTTTTAATTCTTTTCTGGTTTAAAAGTTTAAATAGTTTTATTTACTTCCTTCAATTTTATCATTCAAGCAAACGTGTTTTTTTAATTGGCCAATAGCCTAATCTTATTACCTAGAACAAAGGTTAGTTAAACATACTTAACTTTGATTAGTTTTATTAAATACGAGTAAATTAATCAACATAAGGTTCAATCTAAGATAAAGGTTTGAAAATATTCAAGGGGTGGTTCACCGGGTATAAAATCAGTACTGTTAGATCCACTATTCAATTTTACTTTTTCTTTCCAATTGGGTAAGTTTATTTAGAATCACTGCTATAATCGTATTTTATCGCAAGTCTTCCTGTCTGTTTTTTTTTTTTTTTTTTTTTTTTAACTAATTTTATTTGCTAATTATCTAATACATGCATTCATCTCTTAGACTAGGTGTTCCGTGTTTTCTTAACACTATCATCCTTATTTGCTATGTTACGCTTTTAGTTATTATTAATACATTTCAATTGCCTCTGGCAGTTAGAATTTTTCCTCTGGTTGAATTGAACCATGTAGGAATTACAATGTTTTCAACTTAAACTAAACTTAACCTACTTTACACTAAAGGTACAAGGAGTTAATCGTTGCAATAGAAGATTGCAACGATTTTTGTCTAAAATTCGAAATTATTTTGTTGGACGTTTGTTGCAATGTCTCAATATTAGAAATTCTATGAAGTTCATTGGTACTATACCACGGAGGCAACTTCAGAATCATTTTCAAAATCTTATTTTGAATCCTCTGGAGTGCCTTCTTTCTGGTATTGCAGCAACTAGTCCATATTGGCACAGCATACAACATGGCTGGTCTAAAAATTTGTTTGTAAATCAAAAGTTTGTTCTTAAGACAAAGTTTTGATTTTCTGTTTATAAGTGGATATAGACACTTAATATATTTGTTACATTTGGCTTGAAGGCCTTCAATGTGATTTTTAAAAGTTAATTTTTGATCTAGCAGAAGTCCTAAATATTTAGCTTCGCTAGACAAATTAATTGGAACCCCATTCATAGTGACAATATGTCTGCTAGAAGGTTTCAAATAAGAAGCTCTCGGCTTATGTGGGAAAATTATAAGCTGAGTTTTGGAAGCATTCGAAATTTTCCATTTTGCAAGTAAGTGGAGAAAATATTCAAACTTTTGCAATCTACTACAAATGACACGAAGGCTTCGCCCTTTGGCTGAGAGGCCCGTGTCATCTGCAAACAAAGATTTTTGACACCCTGGTGGTAAATCAGGTAAGTCAGAAGTAAAAATGTTATACAAAATGGGCCCCAGTATGCTGCCTTGGGGGACACCAGCCCTTACAGGTAATCTATCAGATTTAGTATTCTGATAGTTTACCTGCAGCGAGCGATCTGATAAATAATTTTGGATCAGTTTAATGATGTACAGAGGAAAATTAAAATTCATCAATTTTACAATCAAACCTTCATGCCAAACACTGTCAAATGCTTTCTCTATATCAAGAAGAGCAACTCCAGTCGAATATCCTTCAGATTTGTTGAGCCGAATTAAGTTCGTAAATCTTAATAACTGATGAGTGGTTGAATGCCCATGGCGAAAACCAAATTGCTCATCAGCAAAAATAGAATTGTCATTAATATGAACCATCATTCTATTTAAAATAATCTTTTCAAACAGTTTGCTTATTGAAGAAAGCAAACTGATTGGGCGATAACTAGAAGCCTCAGCTGGATTTTTGTCCGGCTTCAAAATTGGAACAATTTTGGCGTTTTTCCATTTATCTGGAAAGTATGCCAATTGAAAACATTTGTTAAATAAATTAACCAAAAAGGATAAAGAGCTCTCAGGAAGTTTTTTGATAAGTATGTAGAAAATACCATCATCACCCGGGGCTTTCATATTTTTAAATTTTCTAGTAATAGATCTCACTTCATCCAAATTAGTTCCCAACGAAGGATCAAAAACATTATCTTGATTGAGAATGTCTTCGAAGCTCCGTGTAACCTGATCCTCAATTGGACTAGTGAGACCTAGACTAAAATTATGGGCACTCTCGAACTGCTGAGCAAGTTTTTGAGCCTTTTCGCCATTTGTTAATAAAATTTTATTTCCCTCTTTAAGCGCTGGAATTGGCTTTTGAGGTTTTTTAAGAATCTTTGTTAATTTCCAAAAGGGTTTCGAACTGGGATCCAACTTCGAGACATTATTCTCAAAGTTGGTATTTCTCAGAATAGCGAAACGTTTTTTAATTTCATTTTGCAAATCTCGCCAAATAACTTTCAACGCGGGATCGCGAGTTCTTTGGTATTGCCTTCTTCTCACATTTTTAAGACGGATCAGTAGCTGAAGATCGTCGTCAATAATAATGGAGTTGAATTTAATTTCACATTTAGGAATTGCAATGCCTCTGGCTTCGACAATTAAATTTGTCAAAGATACGAGCGCATTGTCAATATCACTTTTGGTATCGAGAGGAATATCAACATCAAAATTCCTATCGATTTATATAAATCCCAATCAGCTCTATGATAATTAAAAGTAGAGCTGATTGGATTATAAATGGCTTCTTGTGAGATTTCAAACGTCACAGGAAGGTGATCAGAGTCAAAGTCAGCATGAGTTACCAATTGGCCACACAGCTGACTTGAATCCGTTAAAACTAAATCAATTGTAGAAGGATTTCGACTGGAAGAAAAACAAGTTGGTCCATTGGGATATTGAATAGTATAATATCCCGCAGAACAATCTTCAAATAAAATGTTGCCGTTGGAATTGCTTTGAGCATTATTCCATGAACGGTGTTTGGCATTGAAGTCACCAATTACGAAGAATTTTGATTTGTTGCGAGTCAGAATTTGAAGATCAGCTTTCAACAAATTCTTTCGCTGCCCATTGCATTGAAAAGGCTGCAATGAAAGAAAATTGACCAAAATTTGTTTCAACAGAAACTCCCAAGGTTTCAAAAACTTTGGTTTCAAACGAAGAAAATAATTTATGTTTGATACGTCTATTAATGACAATGGCGACCCCACCACAGGCGCTGTCAAGACGATCATTTCTGTAGATAAAATAGTTTGGATCTCTTTTAATGGAGAGTCCTGGTTTTAAATACGTTTCAGTTATAATGGCAATATGCACATTATGAACTGAAAGGAAGTTGAATAATTCATCTTCCTTACCCTTTAGAGAGCGGGCATTCCAATTTAGAACTTTCACACAATTATTTGGATCCATTGAAACGGAGTCCGATAACAATTTTTTGTGTGTACTTTATACCAACCTGAACAGCTTCAGGAATGGTATTTGCTTTGAACATTGTATCAATCATGTGATGCAATTGTTCAGTTAAAAAATCAAAATCGGAAGCAGTCATGCTACCTGTATAGGCAACATGACCGTTATTTTTATTTTCCGTTGGGACATGGGTATAAACCTCATTTTGAGAAGAGAAATTTGGTCTACCAGCAGCGATGTTTGCATACGTAGGTACATTGGAAAATTGGAATTTACTGAAGTGCTTGCTACCCGTTGACGAGCGGCAAAATTTGTTTGTGAATTGTGGTGGGTATGAATTGCTCGACCGGTAACCGGTTTCGAAATTTGAGCGTTTGAAAAATTTCTACCCGTCGAATCTGGGATCCGATTGGAATTTCCCGTCATCAATTTTGCACGGGAATTCAAAACTTTTTTGCGTGAAGGGCATTCCCAGAAATTGGATTTGTGATTGCCCCCACAGTTTGCGCACTTAAATTTATTGGAATCTTCTCTCACAGGACATGCGTCCTTGGCGTGAGAGGTTCCACCACAAATCATGCATTTAGCATCCATGTGACAATGTTTGGTTCCATGACCCCACTTTTGGCACTTACGGCACTGGGTAGGGTTTTGGAAATTTCCCCAGGCCTGCGGAAATGTTCCCATGTAACACGGACATGGGACATAATACAGGCCTTTTCCAAACTTTTCATATTATTTAGTTCACTTTTGTTAAAATGAACTAAATAAAATTCTTGAGAAATGCCCCTCTGGGAAGTACCAGAGTGAGATTTCTTTTTCATCTTAATTACTTGGACTGGTGAAAATCCAAGTAATTGAGAAATTTCAATTTTAATCTCATCCAGTGATTTGTCATCACTGGGGAGACCTTTCAAGACGACTTTGAACAATCGCTCAGTTTTGTCGTCGTATGTGAAGAATTTATGGCGCTTCTCAGTTAAATAGTGAAGAAGACGTTTGCGATCGTCAAAGGATCCCGGCAAAACGCGGCAGTCACCCTTCCTAGCAATCTGAAATGAAACCTTGATCCCCTGAAGGTTACTCAAAATCTCATTCCGGAAGCCAGAAAACTCGGCAACAGATACCACAATTGGCGGAATCCTTTGCTTTTCGCATGAATCGAATCACCTGGGCTAGAGGTAGATTCGATTTGCTCAATATCATCATTAATCAAATCGAACTGATTGCTCAGTTCGATTGGAGAAGAATTATTTCCGATATTAGAGTTAGAAGGAATATCTGAATTCTTGAAACGGTCTTGAAACCTTGTTTCTTTGAAGGAAGTGGAGAATTCAGAGACTCCCCCTTCCTCTTGTTTTTATTAATGCTCATTGCTGAGCGTGGAGACGTGACCTTCTAAGAGGTTTTTCCCAGAACGGTGTCCCTGCAGGATTACCACCGCTTGTCGGAATTTTACTTCCGCAAACGGGTCCAACGTAAAACGAAGGCACGGGTCCTTGCAAAGATCGTAACGGGATCAGTGGGTACAAATAGCGCTAAGAAGCACCGTTGAAATTAAAATAGCTTCGGGTAGTATTAAAAACTTCCTTCCGCAAAGAGAGAAAGAACCGCACAGCACGAAAGCACGATGCGGTCTGTCTTCCTGTCTGTCTTTTCAAAGAACGTTTAACAATAGGCTAATCCTACCGCTTCTATTCAGTATTTTAAATGAAATCTAGTCCAGTACACAATAATAATATACACGTAAATATAATGTTTCTAGCATGCTCAACAGTACCACATTGATGTATGGAGTCACCAGCCTGGTATGATCACGGTCGTGGTATTGATAGTAGTCTGGCGACCGCGATACATCACACCTTTTTTGTTGGTTCCAAAATAGTCACTCTGCGTCCTGCGATATAAACCACTGGGTATGGGTTTTGAAGCGCGGCTATTTTTTATATTTAGAAACAGGATAATTAGTTCTAAAAACAACAAAGTTATATTTAATATTTATGTATCGATTATCCACTTTTGGTATCATAACTGTATCAGCCACACAGAGAGATCCTCTTGAAAACATCATGTCGTAATATGACATCTGCTTTTCAGTGGAGCGGATTGATTGCATGAATAATCATCAGCATGTCAACTTTGTTGATAATTCTCACTGGTACTCTATTCGGGAACCAAAATACTTGCCTTACTTAATATCAATGTTTTTAATACGATGGACTATAAAGAATTGTTAGGATTTGAAAATAAACTAATTTGGCCTTTCATCAGACTTGAAAGAACCTAAATATGATGAGCTCATAAAGGGATCAACTCCCCCCGATATGGGGATCAAGTCTCCCGCAAGTTTTGAAAATGCCAAATTTTGTATCTTTTGGGAAAATCGATTTTTTTGAAAACTTTCATGAAAAAATAATTCTTCTTCCAATGATGTTTTGAATAACTAATTAAATTGCTCATCAAATCCATCTTGAATCGCATAATTTTAAGCATTTTACATCGAGAAACATCCGAAACAAAAAGTGGGGATCATGTGTGTCCAGTTTCCCCTACACTTAATACTTTGTGAAGGGATATCGAATTACAATGAAATGTTTGTGTCGTGAAAATTTGCTGAATAAAAGAAAAATGTTAATTATTTCCGTTAGTGGGAAACAGAATGCACCAAAAAGTAGGCCGCTGCAAACTTCACTCATTGCATTGGGCGCGGTTTCAGGACATTAGGTCGAATGCCCATTAAGCTGAATGGCCATTAGGTCTATCGGTCATAAGGTCGAACGGTTATTAAAACGAATTCAGTCGGTTCTTCTTTATTCGTCCTTCTTTATTTATCTTTCTCACTTTTTCCATATTTCTTCCTCCATCTTCTTCCATATTTCTTCCTCCATCCTTCGAATTTATTTTTTCTTTCGTCTTTATTTCTTGCTTCTTTTCGCTTTTTTCATTTTGAATTTTGAATCTGGAATTTGGAATTTGGAATTTGAAATTTGGATTTTGGAATTTGAATTTTAAAATTTGAATTTTTTTTCCCCTTTTTTCTTTACTTTTTTAACTTCTTTCTTCTTCCGTTCTCATTTTTAATTCTTCCTTCATCCGTTTTCTTTACTCTTCCTTTCTTCCTTCTTCTTTCACTTTTCTCCCTTTACCCTTCTTCCTTCTTCTTTCTTCCTGCACATTTATTCATTCTTTTTTCTTCCGACTTTTCTCTGCTTCCTACTTTCCTTTTTCTTCTTCTTCCTTCTCCCTTCTTCATTGTACCTTGGAATTGGAATTAGAAACTTGTTGAAATTTGGAATTTAGAATTTGTTGGAATTTGGAATTTGTTGGAATTTGGAATTTGGAATTTGTTGGAATTTGGAATTTGTTGGAATTTGGAATTTGTTGGAATTTGGAATTTGGAATTTTGTTGGAATTTTTAATTGGCTGGAATTGGAATTTGGAATTTGTTGGAATTTGGAATTTGGGATTTGTTGGAATTTGGAATTTGTTAGAATTTGGAATTTGTTGGAATTAGAATTTGGAATTCGGAATTTTATGGAATTTGAAACTTGTTGGAATTTGGAATTTGCAGTTTGATAGAATTTGGAATTTGTTGAAATTGGAATTTGGAATTTGTTGGAATTTGGAATTTGTTAGAATTTGGAATTGGTTGGAATTTGTTGGAAATTGGAATTTGTTGGAATTTGAATTTGGAATTTGTTGGAATTTGGAATATGTTGGAATTTGGAATATGTTTGAATTTGGAATTTGTTGAAATTTGGAATTTGGAATTTGTTGGTATTTGAAGTTTGTTGGAATTTGGAGTTTGTTGGAATTTCCAATTTGCTGGAATTGGAATTTGTTGGAATTGGAATTTGAAATTTGTTGGAATTTGGAATTGGAGGCAGCAGGGACTATGTCCAAGGGCTTGACGATCCCTCCCCAGGCCATCTGCGAGTTGTGGCGCCTGCCTAGGATGTGGTGGGGTTTGACAGTGGGCCCTGTTAAACCTCTATAAAAAGCTGCATGTATCCGCAAGTAGGCTCCGCCAAAGCGACCGTGTGCCGCTCAAAGCGCACAAGCCCAAGTCCTGGTGTTAGGTGGGACGCTAAACAGCCCTGACACGATGGCCCTCCGGCGAGACAGGAGGTTTGCGCAGGCCCAATAAGCCGCCTGGAAAACCAATAATTACGAACAATATAAGAGATAATGCGACTCGATATAATCGGCAAAGACCTAGGCGACGAATAAAGGATCACGATTGGAAGCTTGGAACATGGAACTGCAAGTCGCTAGGTTTCGCAGGTTGCGACAGGATGATCTACGATGAATTACATCCTCGCAACTTCGACGTCGTGGCGCTGCAGGAGATTTGCTGGACAGGACAGAAAGTGTGGAAAAGCGGGCATCGGGCGGCTACCTTCTACCAAAGCTGTGGCACCACCAACGAGCTGGGAACTGGCTTCATAGTGCTGGGTAAGATGCGACAACGCGTGATTGGGTGGCAGCCAATCAACGCAAGGATGTGCAAGCTGAGGATTAAAGGCCGTTTCTTCAACTATAGCATCATCAACGTGCACTGCCCACACGAAGGGAGACCCGACGACGAGAAAGAAGCGTTCTACGCACAGCTGGAGCAGACATACGATGGATGCCCACTGCGGGACGTCAAAATCGTCATCGGTGACATGAACGCGCAGGTAGGAAGGGAGGGAATGTATAGACCGGTCATTGGACCGGATAGTCTGCACACCGTTTCGAATGACAACGGCCAACGATGCATAAACTTCGCAGCCTCCCGCGGAATGGTAGTCCGAAGCACCTTCTTTCCTCGCAAAAATATCCACAAGGCCACATGGAGATCACCTAATCAAGAAACGGAAAAACAAATCGACCACGTTCTAATCGACGGTAAATTCTTCTCCGACATCACGAACGTCCGCACTTACCGCAGTGCGAATATTGAATCCGACCACTACCTTGTTGCAGTATGCCTGCGCTCAAAACTCTCGACGGTGTACAACACGCGTCGAAGTCGGACGCCGCGGCTTAATCTTGGGCGGCTACAAGACGGTAGACTAGCCCAAGAATACGCGCAGCAGCTGGAAGTGGCACTCCCAACGGAAGAGCAGCTAGGCGCAGCGTCTCTTGAAGATGGCTGGAGAGATATTCGATCCGCCATTGGTAGCACCGCAACCGCTGCACTTGGCACGGTGCCCCGGATCAGAAAAACGACTGGTATGACGGCGAATGTGAGCAGTTAGTAGAAGAGAAGAATGCAGCATGGGCGAGATTGCTGCAACACCGCACGAGGGCGAACGAGGCACGATATAAACAGGCGCGGAACAGACAAAACTCGATTTTCCGGAGGAAAAAGCGTCAGCAGGAAGATCGAGACCGTGAAGAGACGGAGCAACTGTACCGTGCTAATAACACACGAAAGTTCTATGAGAAGTTGAACCGTTCACGTAAGGGCCACGTGCCACAGCCTGATATGTGTAAGGACTTAAACGGGAACCTTCTTACGAACGAGCGTGAGGTGATCCAAAGGTGGCGGCAGCACTACGAAGAGCACCTGAATGGCGATGTGGCAGACGAAGATGGCGGTATGGTGATGAACCTGGAAGAACGCGCGCAGGATATAATTTTACCGGCTCTGGATCTCCAAGAAGTCCAGGAGGAGATTGGTCGGCTGAAGAACAACAAAGCCGCTGGGGTTGACCAACTACCAGGAGAGCTATTTAAACACGGTGGTGAGGCACTGGCTAGAGCGCTGCACTGGGTCATTACCAAGACTTGGGAGGAGGAAGTTTTGCCGCAGGAGTGGATGGAAGGTGTCGTGTGTCCCATCTACAAAAAGGGCGATAAGCTGGATTGTAGCAACTACCGCGCAATCACATTGCTGAACGCCGCCTACAAGGTACTCTCCCAAATTTTATGCCAGCGACTAGCACCAATTGCAAGGGAGTTCGTGGGGCAGTACCAGGCGGGTTTTATGGGCGAACGCTCCACCACGGACCAGGTGTTCGCTATTCGCCAAGTACTGCAGAAGTGCCGCGAATACAACGTGCCCACACATCATCTATTCATCGACTTCAAAGCCGCATATGATACAATCGATCGGGACCAGCTATGGCAGCTAATGCACGAATACGGTTTTCCGGATAAACTGACACGGTTGATCAAAGCGACGATGGATCGGGTGATGTGCGTAGTTCGAGTTTCAGGGGCATTCTCGAGTCCCTTCGAAACCCGCAGAGGGTTACGGCAAGGTGATGGTCTTTCGTGTCTGCTATTCAACATCGCTTTGGAAAGGGTAATACGAAGAGCAAGGATTAACACGAGTGGTACAATTTTCAATAAGTCCGTCCAGCTATTTGGCTTCGCCGACGACATAGATATTATGGCACGTAACTTTGAGAAGATGGAGGAAGCCTACATCAGACTGAAGAGGGAAGCCAAGCGGATCGGACTAGTCATCAACACGTCGAAGACGAAGTACATGATAGGAAGAGGTTCAAGAGAAGACAATGTGAGCCACCCACCGCGAGTTGGCATCGGTGGTGATGAAATCGAGGTGGTAGAAGAATTTGTGTACTTGGGCTCACTGGTGACTGCCGAAAATGACACCAGCAGAGAAATTCGGAGACGCATAATGGCTGGAAATCGTGCATACTTTGGACTCCGCAAGACGCTCCGATCGAATAGAGTTCGCCGCCGTACCAAACTGACAATCTACAAAACGCTAATTAGACCGGTAGTCCTCTACGGACACGAGACCTGGACGATGCTCGTGGAGGACCAACGCGCACTCGGAGTTTTCGAAAGGAAAGTGCTGCGTACCATCTATGGTGGGGTGCAGATGGCGGACGGTACGTGGAGGAGGCGAATGAACCACGAGTTGCATCAGCTGCTGGGAGAACCATCCATCGTTCACACCGCGAAAATCGGACGACTGCGGTGGGCCGGGCACGTAGCCAGAATGTCGGACAATAACCCAGTGAAAATGGTTCTCGACAACGATCCGACGGGTACAAGAAGGCGAGGTGCGCAGCGGGCAAGGTGGATCGATCAGGTGGAAGATGACTTGCGGACCCTCCGTAGACTGCGTGGTTGGCGACGTGTAGCCATGGACCGAGCCGAATGGAGAAGACTCTTATATACCGCACAGGCCACTTCGGCCTTAGTCTGAATAAATGAAATGAATAGAATTTGGAATTTGTTGGAATTTGGAATTTGTTGGAATTTGGAATTTGTTGGAATGTGGAATTTGTTGGAATTTGGAATTTGTTGGAATTTGGAATTTTGTTGAATTTGTTGGAATTTAGAATTCGTTGGAATTTGGAATTTGTTGGAATTTGTGATTTGTTGAAATTTGAAATTTGTTGGAATTTGGAATTTGTTGGAATTTGGAATTTGTTGGAATTTGGAATTTGTTGGAATTTGGAATTTGTCGAAATGTGGAATTTGTAATTTGTTGGAATTTCGAATTTGGAATTTGTTGGAATTTGGAATTGGTTGGAATTTTGCATTTGTTGGAAATTTCAATTTGTTGGAATTTGGAATTTTGAATTGGAATTTGGAATTTGTTGGAATGTGGAATTTGGAATTTGTTGAAATTTGGAATTTGTTGGAAAGTGGAATTTGTTGGAATTTTTAATTTGTTGGAATTTGGAATTTGTTGGAATTTGGAATTTGTTGGAATTTGGAATTTGTTGGAATTTGGAATTGGTTGGAATTTTGCATTTGTTGGAAATTTCAATTTGTTGGAATTTGAAATTTGGAATTTTGAATTGGAATTTGGAATTTGTTGGAATGTGGAATTTGGAATTTGTTGAAATTTGGAATTAGAATTTGGAATTTGGAATTTGTTGGAATTCGAAATTTGTTGGAATTTGGAATTTGCTGGAGTTTGCAGTTTGTTAGAATTTGGAATTTGTTGAAATTGGAATTTGGAATTTGTTGGAATTTGGAATTTGTTAGAATTTGGAATTTGTTGGAATTTGGAATTTGTTGGAATTTGGAATTTGTTGGAATTTGGAATTTGTTGGAATTAGGAATTTGTTGGTATTTGGAATTTGTTGGAATTTGGAGTTTGTTGGAATTTCTGATTTGCTGGAATTGGAATTTGCTGGAATTTGTTGTAATTTGGAATTTGGATTTTTTTTTTAATTTGTTGGAATTTAGAATTCGTTGGAATTTGGAATTTGTTGGAATTTAGAATTCGTTGGAATTTGGAATTTGTTGGAATTTGAAATTTGTTGGAATTTGGAATTTGTTGGAATTTGGAATTGGTTGGAATTTGGAATTTGTTGGAATTTGCAATTTGTTGGAATTCGGAATTTATCGGAATGTGGAATTTGTAATTTGTTGGAATTGTTGTAATTTGTTGGTGCACATAGCTAGTTCGTTATCAAATTCCAGAATGGACTAAAAACAGACAATTTGTATACCAAAAGTCGAGCTCGCAATGCTTACATGAACTGGAAATCTTTTTCTGCAGATTCTGGAAACATCTTCAAATGTACCATAAGGTCGATTTCCCCCGTAGATTCAGATTTCTCCATTTTACCGTTAAAATAAAATTAATTATTTCGGGCATTTTAAAAGAGTCTACTAGTCTATGTTTTAGCTACGAAATTGCACGTTTCGAATATTTCGATGATAGTACTCAAACATTGTCAGAGTACCTAATTGAGTGCATTTTCAAAGGCTAGCATTCCAACCATAATCGCATTAATCGTTTCGTTCTAGTCCAATAACGCAAACCAAAAAGTGCATCTATCCGGAAGCATTTATCAACCTCATTATGGCTTTATTTGACAAAATGTTACAACCTCAAGAACATCTTTCGGTTTCTCTTCCAATGGAGAGCACTACTTATGATCTTTAGCCATAGAATGTATGTATTCATGGAAGCAGATCATAAATTTAAACAGACGGTCTTTCCATTTTGTTCGCAAAAAATCATTCACCGTAGGAAGCCATTACTCACTTGATAAATTAAAAATTTGTCTTTTACGAACACAATTCCTTTAAGAAACATAAGAAATCTTTTTTTCACCGTTCAAACGAGAATGATATGTAGCTGATGGATTTCAGAGACAAAAGCTCGATCTAACTAACTGTCAAGACCCGGTAGCGGCATCTCGGCAAACAAGTAAACGAGAATCCGAGGGAAGCACACCAAACTCATCCATAAACATCTAGGAAACGATCATCATCACTAGTGAAACCAATAAATCAACCGGACGACGAGAGTACCTTGGCTCTGCTGTCCAGCCACATGGTACCGTACCGGTTAAGGTTGCTTTCGTTGCTGTTGACCAACAACAGCAAGCTCGTTCGGCGGTGATGGCTAATATGCCACAGATCATGACAGAGAGCGCGGCATACAAATCGAAACAAGGAGCATTCTTTTTATCGCCAGAACGTGCGGCACTCGTCAGCGCTTCATTCCGCGCGAAAAAGCGACTAGACTAAAGCTAGTCGCAGCAGCACACAAATGGCCCGATTTTATGTAGATTGGTGTTTCGAGTCAACCGCCATCGTGATTAGTGCTGGACTGCTTTCATGCATATGGTGACATCTCGGATCAGTAATTGTACAATGGAGTTCAATTCTTTGAGCACATATTAACTTTTTTCATTTTTCACACATTTCACTGGTTTCCAAGATTTGGGAAATTCATAAAATTTTCGCGCACATCCGCATTGCAAAAATACATCTATGAATGCACGTTTTGTTAGACCTTATTATAATAAATTAATCAGATAAACTTAATAATTTTCCAATCAGTTCAGATATTGCGAACATAGTTGATTCGAAAATTTTGAATTTTAGTTTAATTCCTTTTAAAAGTGAAGTGAAGTTCATAACTCAGTTTAGGGGTTTGCTTACACTTTTCATAAAATGTTTTTACGTCTACTAATTTAAACCCAAGTACAAATGTTCTTGTCGAATTTCAGTTATGACTGTACTTAGTTGCAGTAGAACTTGATGGAAAAAGTGAATTATAAGCGCACGACACAGCTGACATCAGCTGCAGACAAACTCTGGCCGTCTGGTCCGGTGTTGTGCTTCCGTTATTGCTGCTGATGAAACAGAATGACGATTTTTTTCCTAACTCGAACCAACTTTCTCGCCGATTCTATCCGCGTCCGGGTGACGATATGATCCGGTCGATATTAGATCAGAGTTGCCAGAGTCAGGTGAGGTGAGTGATGTTCCAATACGGAACTGGGACTGATTTTAATCCCTGCGAACGACTGACTGGCTTTCGTATTGGCATAGAGGTTTAACCGCTTAACCTGTCACATTCGATTAAATTCCCGGTAAACCAACAAACACCCACGGTTTGGCAACTCTCTATGCCCACCCGATTGCACTGAATAAGTAAATGGGATGATGTTTGCTGGCTGTCTGGCTTCTGGTTTGTGGGTGTTTTGATGAAGGATGGAGGAAAAACGTACGATGGCATGTGGTTTATTACACCGTTGTTTATGTTTTCCATCCGAATGTGGGTATCGTTGTTTTTCCTCATGCTGTTTTCACGTCTATCTTTATGTTGGAAATTTCTTGCATCGTGGTTGCTGTCGTTGCTGATGTTGTGACTTGGCACAAGTTTCATCATTTCCAAGAACATAAAGTTCGGTGTCCCATAGCACGAATTTTCGTTGCGCGAGGTCAGAACAAACCCTGATGGATTTAGCTTGTAGTTTACCTAATTTCTAGTGTAGGATTGTTTTCTCTACAGCACACGCAAAAACAACCGAGCCGGCGAAAATAGCCTAATAATAACAAATCGTGAATTAATTGCAAAATGAGATTTGGACTTGTTTGATATAAGAGATAAAAGATCGAACAATAATATCAATATTTTTTCACTGAACATGAGAATATCATGTTATACCATTTGTAATAAATGATCAATATCTCGTGCTATTAGTTTGTTCTTATCTATAACACATGTTGATATTTAAATGATATTTTGGAGCAAATTTTTGATATTGTTGCCAGTTATTTTTATCTCGTATATCAATCAAGTCCAGAATTCGTGAAACAGCAAAAACATACCGTGATTTATGTCACGGAAACGGGATCACCCTTGGGAACACCAGTCTCGTTTTTTAGAACGTTCCAGAAAATGTGACTCAAATCAAACCGTGATCTTGTTAGATGGCGAGTTCATTAACACTTTTTTTATGTGAAGAGACGGGAATTCAGATATTCTATAGTTCTACCAATCTTTCTTGAATACTGCTCAAGACAACCGAGCTATCCCAAGGTCAGTCAGCGGATTGATACTAACAGTGCCTCCTATTGGCCGTGTAGCAGAAGTCTCGACTTTGCCACCGTTTGGAATACCATACCGAGAGACCGGTTGACAGATGTTTGTCGTTGAATGAAGCCGAGTGGATTGAGAGAAACTGAGTTACTCGTTCGAAAAAAGAAATAAAACACCCGTTTCTTTCTTTTGGGTAAATCGAGAGAGGTAATATTTGGAAATGAACTTACTGATTACTGAATAAGATTTTTCATTTCGTAATGCATATTAAGTATAATAATTACTTGGCATGGAATCTCCGGGGGTGTTTGATTGCTTGTTTGACATGAAACGAAATACGAGCTTTTAGATGAAATATAGTCTCCGGTATGGATTGCTCCGAGTTTTCCAATAAGAATTTGCTATACATCTTTGTTACGGTACTGAGGATGTTTAGATTCAAAGTGAAGACGTGTATAGGTTAGGGGCCCTTCTTAGCCGTGCGGTAAGATGCGCGGATACAAAGCAAGACCATGCTGATGGTGGCTGGGCTCTGTTAAACCTTTATGAGCGCACGTTAGGCTGCGGCTCTGGACAGACCTGATTATTACTGATCGTGCATTTGTTCACCAAGAAGATATGGCTCAACCAGCGTCTGGCCTGGCATCCAGCGGTTGAGAATGAACAGCTTTGCCCCGAAAGCTATACCTTTATTCCTTCCAGGTGGATGCAGAACCTTGCAGAGTTCTGTTGTGCGGAATAAACATAGTGCCGACGTCTTGTCTGATCTTTACATTTTTATCAGCTAAATGCGCCTACGATTTGCACGGATTTGCCGAAAGAGTCAGACGACGGTTCAATAAACGTCGACTGTAAGATGTCCCGGTAAAAAGGTCCTTCGTTGAAGAACAAGAGAATTGCTGCGAAGGTTGTAACGAATGCGTTCCTTCCAACAATCAGCAACTTATGCGCCACTCTCATAAGTTGAGAGGTTGCTGTTGCAATTCGGTTGCTCGGCAAGAGACTCTTTTTCACGGCGGGTTGTAAAGGTTCAAACAACCGAATCCAAATTAGCGTACCCACAATAGAGATAGAAGCTGTTGAGTCCCTATCAAAAAAAAACTATAATGAGAGGATGTTCCTTATCTAGCAGCAGAGTGATCAAAATGATTTTATCAACTCGCACACCCTAGGAAGAAACGTCAACATAGGCTGGGGAACCTCTGTACATAATGAACTTTTTGTTGCGGTAACATTCTCACTTATATTCATAGTTTTGGTTCCTGTCTTATGAGTGACGTCACTATTCTAAATGGTAAAAAATTGTCTTATGTCTAATCTAACCTTTTTGTTCTGGCTATATTCAAGTAGGCTTGGCAGGCAGATAATCCACACGTATCGGGAGCGTTCGGAGTCGACCGTATACGCTAATTCCCCCAGCTTTCCTAACCGCCAACGTCCACGGCTCAGCTTATCCCAGATAACCAGTGGGAGGGTCGGTGACGTAATCGAAAAGCTTATTGCCAGCCTCGAACGGTTTCTCATCGGATACAACTCTGTGACGTAATAGGGTAAACGAAGTAGGGTCACAGTTGTGTGTCGTCACTAGATGGGTTCATCCACCTTCCGGCGGGTGGCGCTTCAGTCCCTGCGATGTCTTGACTAATTGTACTGGGTGGTACTGAATAAAACTACAGCGACCGTCCGAGGGCTTCGTCAAGTCCGTAGGACTACCGTACCAAAACGTAGTTTTGAGCGGTCTTCGTTTCGTCCAGTTTCACGTGTAGCTTTTCAATAAGGACGAATGCCGCCCCGAACTCGCACCCACGTTGCAAGGTGGGCTTTCAACCTGACAACGTGTTAAAATTTATCGTCGTGATACTGCTTTTAATTAGATGCCAAAGCCTTACCTGATCCGAAACGGGCTTACACACTTTCAACAATCAATCTAGGTTATCACTTACTTTGCGCAATTTGTTTGCACTAGCACAGAACTGAGTGTAACTTTGTCTAGAATGTTTTAACAAACTTTACTTTTTGTCAAGTATTTTACTCTTTTCTTGTGGTAACTAGACGTGTGCTTCTGTTAACGAAATCTACCAAAGGCTTACTGGATGCTCTCGACTGTTTTGGATTTAGCACCGGGGATTTTTCGGCTTTGCAGTCACTTCAGCAATTGAAACGAATGTTTTTTCTTTGCCCGACGTTTCAATGGGCTATTTCATCTTTTTCAAGGGTTCTAAAAATAAATATGACAACATAATATAATCAGAAAATACATAACAGAAAATGCACAAATCTTACAGAAAGGAACGTTTTTTGTCTGGTGGTTTGTTTTTAACATTCAGAATCGTCAGAACAATACAGTATTTCATCAATCCTATAGTGATTTACAATTATACAATTAGTTAGACAATGACAAATTTACACATTTCAACACAAAATTAATATTTACTATCTAAAAATCATCTTTAAAAAGTGGGTGGTGGGTCACTACTCTAGTCTTTTCGCACTACACTAGGGGCTGTCCATAAATCACGTAGACCGAAATTTGACATTTTCGAACCCCTCCCTCCCCCCTAGTAGACTTTCGTAGACTATACCGAAACCCCTTCCCCACCCCCTTGAAGTCTACGTAGACTTTTTCAAATTTTACAAAACATCATTTGTGTTAAGAAAAATATGGAAATCAACCACGTTTTCAGCAACTCAGCTATTCAAATCCATTTCCAAGTCCATTGTGTAAAATTACAGTAAAACTCATAACGAAATCAAACTGTTGAATTTGATTCCTCCTAGAGGTGTGCGGCACCGCCACCGACACTTGCATCGGAGCGCCACTGCTTAATATCTGTCACGCATCTGACCTATAATTCATGCCGGTTCAAATTTGTAGAAAACCCAAGAATTTTCAGGATCTCGAAAACTTTTGAGTTGAAATTCAGAGAATGTTAAGTCTACATTTCAATAAGTTTTTCGTGGAAATTCCGTAGAATTTCCCGACGAATGTTTTTCTTGAAAATCCCATAATTTTTTTTTAAATTGCCGAGTAATTTTCCGTGAAAACTTTGAAAAAAAAAAATCCCGTGGAATTTCAGAATGGTTACCTACCGTTTTGGCTCAAATTCCGAATATTGGCGTTTTAGCACCTTAAAACTAAAGTTTTCATTGGTTACTGAGGATTGCAAAAGAATTCAAGTTTCTATGGAGAAAATTACATAAATAACGCCAAAATGGATATTTAAAAGCGAGTGTTCGGGATATGACCCAAAACATTCCAAAGAGTTTTCCGAATAATTTTCGGTGGAAATAATGGAGAATTATTAGTTGAATTTTTGGTGAATTTGTCGTAAAAATTTCGAATAAATATTCATGAAAATCACAAATACTTTCTTACAAGAATTGGGTCCTAATGGTTGCAAACGATAGTTTATCGGTCAAGAATACTTGAACCGGTGTTATAAAAATTCTGGTAAAATTCTAAATCATTAAAAATAATATTTTTATAATGATATGGAAATGCTAATATCATCTTCCAGACTTGGACGTACATGTTCATGATAGAATTAGAGGCGAAAGTATAGAATTGATAGTTCCGTTAGGATACGGCAGGCATGAAGAATGTTTTTATAGAAGTCGATTTGAAAGCGAGCGGAGGGCAATATTTGTGATGGCACATATCACACGACCTTCCTTCTGCCAAGCTCCCGTATGAAGGGGGAGGAACGGAACTATCAATTCTATACTTTCGCCTCTAATTCTATCATGAACATATACGTCCAAGTTTGGAAGATGATATTAGCATTTCCATATCATTCGTAAATCGTTTAACTTCACGTGGAAGTAACACACACGAAATAATTAATTTAGAATATTTTTATGTTTAAGACATTTTAAGGCAAATTTTGGGCTGTGGTACATTTCAGAACGAATGACACCATCGGTCCAAAACGTCACTAACTGTCAAAGGTTGAGTCAAGTGCCCTGCGGTGATTTGCTAGTGCGTTTGAATCATATTATTCTGTACGTCAAATAAGACCAAAAATGTCGAGGAAGCATTTTTCATCTATTTTTTAATTTCAAATTAAACAATGTTCTTTTCGATTTTTGAGTCGAAAGAAAAACTGACGCGTTCAGGATGATAACCTTCATCGTTCCCTGAAAGGACCCAATTGCAATATCTTTTTTTTTTGTAGAAACTCGAAGAGTTGTTGGTAGCAAATTCAAATAATTTCTCGTGAAAGTTTTCAACAATTTCTTTAAAAAATGTTGTAGAATTTCCATCGATAAATCAAAAGAATTTGTATTAGAACTCTCGAACTCTCGTGCGCCTTTCTGATCAATCCATCAAAACTGAATGGTATCAGAATCCGATAGCTTCGGGTCGTTTCCTAGATTTTCTATCTGAGCACACGAACCACATGAAGATGAATATGGTGAACAATTTCGTTCAACGAGTGCGAATTGACTACAAACCTCCCTCGTTCAACTGTAAACACCATAATTGATCAACACCTGCAAAGAAATCATTATCCTGCATCCCTTCGGCGTCGTCTCATCAATCATATGATTGATTCAGGTAAACAGCATACTACCACTGCGAACAAAGATGACGTGATCTGTAAACCAATGGTATTCGTAAACAACCTCACAAATCGTTTAGCCAAGATGTTCAGAACGGATTTTCCGAACATTGTGATCGCAACGAGGAATGAGTATACGATCAAAAGTTTGTTTACGCAGACTAAAGATCACATACCAACAGAACTTCGTAACAACGTGATTTACAAGATACCCTGTGGAGATTGCGATGCCAGCTACGTTGGACTCACCACCACCAGCCTGAAGAAGAGAGTAGGACATCACAAGAGCGACATAAACAAATTGGACAAACTGATGAATGACATGGAAAACAACAATAACGATGAGAATTACAACAGCTATGAACTTGGCCGCCTAAAAGAGAGAACAGCTCTTCTTCTGCATTCGGCCAACAACAACCATCACTTCGATTTGGAAAGTACCGAAATTCTCGATAACCATCGAAGATCATCGGCTCTCCCCGTTTTGGAAGTTTGCCACATCATCAACACAGACAAGACGGTAAACAAACGAAGCGACTGTGACAGTTTGAGTACAACATATGCAGGCATTTTACACACACTAAAGATGAGAACCAAAACAAACCATGTAGATAAACAGATAAACAATAACCATGATAATGACAACGACACACAAATTTTGACTAACATAACTTGTATGCAATAATTTTCTCCCACTTTGATACATAAATTGAAATTACAAAATGACGGTTAAACAGAAATAGTGTAGTGCGAAAAGACTAGAGTAGTGACCCACCACCCACTTTTTAAAGACGCTTTTTAGATAGTAAATATTAATTTTGTGTTGAAATGTGTAAATTTGTCATTGTCTAACTAATTGTATAATTGTAAATCACTATAGGATTGATGAAATACTGTATTGTTCTGACGATTCTGAATGTTAAAAACAAACCACCAGACAAAAAACGTTCCTTTCTGTAAGATTTGTGCATTTTCTGTTATGTATTTTCTGATTATGTTATGTTGTAATATTTATTGTGAAATCCTTGAAAAAGATGACATAGCCCATTGAAACGTCGGGCAAAGAAAAAACATTCGTTTTAATTGCTGAAGTGACTGCAAAGCCGAAAAATCCCCGGTGCGAAATCTACCAAAGTAAATCAAAAACCCTGGAGCAGATCACGCGTTCCTTGTTCTTTTGGATCGCATCAAACAATACACATTGTATTGGAAACTGCTAAATATTAATTTCATCTCATTTTTTGTATTATCTGTTTGAGGCTGTCCTTTTCTAACATTCATATTAAGCGACATTGTCCGTATCATCGGTATCTTTTTTCTGTGCCTATCTTTTCCCCAACATTTCGTAATCTCCGTTGTGGACAAGTTTAAATGAGATCTCTGAGTGGAACCCAATTATAAATATTACAATGCAATCACTCTTGACGGACAGATGGCGCTTTCGGTATTTGATTGTTGGGAAGCTTTCAACCGTTTGTGCAGAAACATGACATACACGCATGAAAAAAAAAACAAATTAGGTTATAAGGTGGCAGCACGAAAAACCAACGGAAACCCTTTCAGGAAGACTTTTATTAACGTAGACTTATCGTACAAGTTTAGGTTTTTTCACTGGATTCTGCCAAGGCTAGGATGGCTATAACTGAAAAATAGTTGACATATTTTCTTCGGATTTCCGAAATGTTTCCCGGAGTTGCTCCGGGAATATTTCCCGGAATTCCTCTGGAAATGTTTCTCGGAATTCTTGGAATGTTTCCCGGAGTTGCTGTTGAAATGCTTCCCGGATTTCCTCCGGGAATGCTTCCCGGAATTCCTCCGGGAATGCTTCCCGGAATTCCTCCGGGAATGCTTCCCGGAATTCCTCCGGGAATGCTTCCCGGAATTCCTCCGGGAATGCTTCCCGGAATTCCTTCGGGAAAGCTTCCCGGAATTCCTCCGGGAATGCTTCCCGAAATTCCTTCGGGAATGCTTCCCGGAATTCCTCCGGGAATCCTTCCCGGAATTCATCCGGGAATCCTTCCCGCAATTTCCTCCGGGAATGCTTCCCGGAATTCCTCCGGGAATGCTTCCCGGAATTCCTCCGGGAATGCTTCCCGGAATTCCTCCGGGAATGCTTCCCGGAATTCCTCCGGGAATGCTTTCCGGAATTCCTCCGGGAATCCTTTCCGGAATTCCTCCGGGAATGCTTCCCGGAATTCCTCCGGGAATGCTTCCCGGAATTCCTCCGGGAATGCTTCCCGGAATTCCTCCGGGAATGCTTCCCGGAATTCCTCCGGGAATGCTTCCCGGAATTCCTCCGGGAATGCTTCCCGGAATTCCTCCGGGAATGCTTCCCGGAATTCCTCCGGGAATGCTTCCCGGAATTCCTCCGGGAATGCTTCCCGGAATTCCTCCGGGAATGCTTCCCGGAATTCCTCCGGGAATGCTTTCCGGAATTCCTCCGGTAATGCTTCCCGGAATTCCTCAGGGAATGCTTCCCGAAATTCCTCCGGTAATGCTTCCCGGAACTCCTCCTGGAATGCTTCCGAAATTCCTCCGGTAACGCTTTCCGGAATTCCTCCGATAATGCTTCCCGGAATTCCTCCGGTAGTGCTTCCCGAAATTCCTCCTGGATTGCTTCCCGGAATTTCTCCGGTAATACTTCGCGGAATTCCTTCGAGAATGCTTCTCGGGATTCCTCCGGGAATGCTTCCCGGAATTCCTCCGGGAATGCTTCCCGGGATTCCTCCGGGAATGCTTCCCGGAATTCCTCCGGGAATGCTTCCTGGAATTCTTCCCGAATTCCTACTGGTGTGTGTCTTCCGATGGTTTGGACCACTGGACCTAGTTGGGTTTATGAAATCCAAATCTGAAGGTTGTTAATCGATGTTTGAAATCGCTATCGGACGTAGTGGTTTGATGGAACTAATTGTTCAATAAAACCCAAATCGAAAGTGAGGTGATCATTGATCAGAATCACTATTAAACCTTGTGGATGAGCGGATTGGTCAACGGATCTATCCGGATCCATCACTTCTTGGTACAGTATACTCCCGCTGATCCGACAAATGTATGGCCGGACTATCGGGGTTTCTCTCGTTAATCCGACTGTCAAATCCATACAAATGAACCAAAACAAAATCACAGCACAAATTTGAAAACTGACAGCATAATGTGTTCAAATGGGTGTTGATACTTTTTAATCCGGAAAATTCCGAATTAGCGAGATCCGGACTAACGAGTCGTCAGACTAGCGAGGTCCGGATAAGCGGGGGGATACTGTATCAATCATTGAAGCAAAAGAGCCCTTTAGAATTTTGTCAATGTTTTAGTATGGATGTAGCAATGGAGTAAGCCACTTAGAGAAGCTGAATCAATTCGAACCAATGAATTTGAGAGTAAATTGTCATCACTGCTATTAAAAAATAACGTTTGTTAGCCGATTTCGGCTAATTATTTGCTGATTTTAGGCGTTTTGGACAGAAATCCCGTAGGCCCTATGTACCACTGAGGAGGTAGTTAAGTCAAACTATGATAGAACTTTTCTCTGGCTACGCTTTAAAATGTTATTTTGTTGTGTGTTTGAGCATCAACCTGTTCTACACTGTACAATAAAGGATAATTTACCCTACAAATCAATACCAGCATTGTAAATTAATGTGTCATGTACAAAACGCTTAGGGAAGATCCATTAATTACGTAACGCAAAAAATGACCATTTTCAACCCCCCCTCCCCCCTATGTCACACTTTTTGTATGAATCATTGAAAATTTTCGTATGGATTGTCACACTTTGGTCAACCCCCCCTCCCCCCTCTAAGCGTTACGTAATTTGTGGATGTTCCCTTATAAGACCGGTATTCCTCTACAGACATGAAACTTGGACCATGTTCGAGGAGGCTCAAGTACTAGGAATATTCGAGAGACTGGTGCACAGCAACCCTGTAAAGATGCCCAAGCAGGAGCACGACCTCGATAACAGAAATTGGTTTTAACTAGTCTTGCATAAGAGGCCTTTAGGCATAACATGCTTAGGTATTCCAATACCAAATGAATAATAATTTGTAATGCGTTTGGTATTGTAATAACAGAGTATGTTGTGTCTGAATTATTGTGCATATTATTTTTGGTATTACTTTTTGGTGGTGTATCTCTTATGCAAGGCAAGTACATAATAATAATAACAGAATGAGTTATTATTGAGTTAATTTCTCCTGCTCGGATGGTGCACGCTTCCTATCCGGCAGGTACTAGACGGCGAGGAGCACAGCGAGTGAGGTGGGTTGACCAGGTACAGAACGACTTGGCGAGCGTGGGCCGTATTTTAAGAAGGAGGATGCGGCCTCGATCCGTGTATTGTGGCGTCAAATTGTTGAGTCAGTGTTATCTGTTTCTGTTTTTGTAAATCTCACGCATTTATATGTTGCTTCACTGGTAACCACATCTTATCTTGCAATGCCTGAGTTGCAACCACGAGCAATCAATCAAGCAACATCTCGAGCTCATTAAAGTGAACAATAGAAGCGAAGAAAAGTTTGAAAAAAAAGCATCAAAAAATCATCGGATGTTGTTTGATTGAAGTCCCTTCTACGTACTTTTTTCTGTATTTCAACAGAAATTGAACCAGCTTCATCATTCCAGTCTCATTCCCCTAACTGATTATTTTTTTATTTCCTTTTTATATTTCAGGTATTCTACCTGTCGAACCGGTCAATCAACGAACAAACATTTCAACATTCCCCCGGAAGAGAATCCGAAATTAATTTCGCAGCCAAATGCAGCGCGCAGCAGTTGCTCGATGATGCGAGAAATATATTCCATCAATTTCAAGCACACCGAATCGGCCACAGTCTGGGGGGAATTGCTTATCAATTTGATTAAAACCGAAACGTGTGCCCATTTTTGTTCCATTTGTTTAATGCTGCACAGCCGAATCGCATCAATTATTCATCGCCCGGTGTGCGTTGCATTCGAGTGGCCGGTGGTGCTTGTTCGAGTGTGTGTATTTACATGAAAATCACATTCGCTGTTCCGCCGCGGTTTGAACACCCATAATCGAATCACAAATCCGTGCAATCGAGTGCAATTCGTCGGAAGTGCACAACAACAACAAAAAAACTACCATTAAGTGAAACAAAAACTGCTTATCAGTTCGCGGACCGTCGCATCATCGATGCGATCCGTCCCCTCGGAAGGCGATGAAAACCGGAAGCGTTGACGTAGGGTGTTCCGTGAAAACCATGGTCTAGGAATATTGTTGCGAAAATGTGGAATGATCAATTTGTGATGGCTTGATCTTCCATGTCAAAACCACCGCTTCAAAGTAGTAAATAAGACAAACATTTTCCATAATTCATTAAACCGAATGTCGTTAAATAAGAGTCAACGCATTCCATCGAAATTTAATTTTCTGAAATGAAATGAGGGTAGCAGTTCAACTTTGTTAGTTCTACGTAAAACAAAAAAAAAAAACGGTGGACCAACTTTGTGTGATGTTTCATCAATTTGGCCATCGACGGAAAATTAAAATGACTTTTTCCTACTTCCGCTGCTTCGGTCGAATATGGCCTGGGTTGGGAGCAGAACGCGTAAGCACACGTGGGAAAAAAACGTCGAACATGACCCAATATAGGCCAACGCACAGTCGCGTATCGGTGAAATTGTATAAATTTATCCATTATGAAATTATCTCTGCAATGGCACATTTTTGCAATGCCAGAGATGTCTGCTGGTGTGTGCGATGGTGTCTGGGCCTTGAAGCCAATAGGAAATGCCGCAGAAAAAAATGTGTGTCAGAACGCCATACAGTGAGGGCACGGGAAAGTATTTTCAAATTGGTTCAATAATTCCATTTGGCTGGGAGGCAATGCTAGATGCAGTTGCAGAACAAAACAGTTAAGACCAAGTGCAGTTCAGTACGATCGTTTTGAAGCAGAATTAAAATAATTATGATCAAAGTGATTAAAATGACAATCACATCACGCGTCTGGTTGTGTGCGGTAATTTATTACAGATACGGTTTTTACGCTGTTCAAGGGAAAACAAATGCTATTTTTGCTTTGATGTTTCAATTTAAATCAACGAAATAAATATTTGAGTTTTCCGAGTAATCCAAACCATTAAAAGGACATTTCAGAATTTTTACACAACTCACAATTAATCTGGCTATTGCCCTGGTTTTACTATGCATTAAATAGGGGAACGGTTCGGCACTTCATCCCATAGCTCCTATTTCCATCCCATCAAAAACAAAACAATGAAAAGGAATTTGGTTTGTTTCTTATTTTTGTGATTTTTTTCACCAGTGAGCACGCTTGTTAGCAAAAAGAAGCGACGAGATTGGTGCTGTATTTCTTTGTTTTGCGATGAGATGAATATATGTTCAGTGAGATGGAAAACGGAACAGTTCCCCTATATTTAAATACAACTATATATCAGTGGTTATACGTAAGAAAGACATTTCATATGTTTTAGAAAACAATCTGTGGTTTGGCAAAAAAGTATTAGAAATATTTATAATAAGCAACATTAATAAATATTTAATGCGTATGATAAGCTATTCTTTGTTTTCACGTAAGCATCTCTTTCTGCTATAACACAGGTCTTCTTGAGCTAGTTCTTGAGAAGCACACTCGAATCCTGGTGGTCAACAGCTGGCCTTGAAAAATTTATTCGAATGTAAGCTATCGATCAGCTTTTTAGGCTTCACTTTTCACAAATTAAATTCATCTTTATTTATTTAGGTTTTGTGTTTTACGATATAGAGATAAGTGTTTGGCCTATTCCAACCCTTGCCTTTGCTTATTTCTAATTTGGGCTTAGAGTGTACGTTTATGTTTACAAAGTGTTACAGTCCGGTCTATTTAAAGGGATTATCTGGGGTAACGATGGAATTTTGGACATTTGGCCATATTTTTTTGTTACATAAATATGATCGGGAATGGAATTATAAAAGATGCCAAATAGACACATAATCAATATTTGTTTGGAGAAAGCATGCAAACAATAACAAAAAATCCAAAATATACGTTATTCACACCAAATAAAGAAAAAAACTTTATTGCAATAACGCTAATAAATCTTAACCCGAAATAGAGAAAAATAGAATCGTTACCGATCTAAGCTGCTTGCTGGAAGACAAATATTTTGATAGAGATCACGAATGGTCACCCGCATAATCATGGACCATAATCGTACCATTCCCCAGAGCGTCTATGACAATAAATAACATTAATAATACCATTCCGATTGTTGTTCATACTTAAGATACACTGACCTCAACATAAATGATCTCCACAATATGGTATGCTGTAATTGGCAAAATGATTATATGGGTAATAGGCGGTTAAGTATAATTACAATATAAAAAGGCCATTTTCCAGTACATTTTATTCGCTATACAGTATGTGATATGGTTCATTTATAATCCTTTTCTAGTCTAAAACAATATGGAATACAATATATGAACTGTAGAATGATAAAAGACAAACCAATCGACACACCGTATCCTTTATCTTCCACTAGCAAAAGATAAATTGGTCATTTTGCCACCTAGCAAATAAAAACACAATAATTGTTAGTATGTTACACTTAGATTGTGACAATATATTTATTGTACAGAAAATTGAAGAATGCATATTTTTATCACAAACGTAGTTACATTTATGATATTTTAACAGCACTTAGTTTTAAGGTTTTTAGTTTCATGAAACAGTTTCGTCTGTCTTGGTCGTATGGGGATCCGAGAAACTCCTTTATTGCCCTGTAAGAAACAAGCAAAATGATAAATTAGTCATATTTTGCGAATGTTAAAGTCATTTAAAACTGCTTACCAATGTTTATGTACTAGAATAATAAAATTGGCTTAAATCCAGAAGGCCTTGTCAATCTTCTCCATTTTTACACAGGAGCTGTTGGGAACTGTAAACAATGTTAATAATTAACGCGTGTTTGATTGAATAACGCATAATTTTATTGCTTACCTTTGTTTTCAGCCCAAAAAACGAAGAAAAAAACTCGGAAAACCGGGAAAACCGAAGAAAAAAATCAGTCTGGTTCAACAAATTCCACAACAACTGCACGATAAATAAATTTTGCTCTATATTTGAAGTTGAACATACACTTGCTGCAGAACTTGTACATTTATTGTGTTTTTACCATTAGATGATATAATTCATCATGACGAAACCAGCTAAAGATGATACGAAGTTATTCCAAAACCGCAACCCGTATATTATAGCTATATAAATTTCTTGACTTTTAATATTTTGTGGAAATGAAGCATCTGACATGAAAAAAGTATTTTAAGGTGCAACAGGAACGACCCCACAAAAAAAGTTACGAATAAGATGTTAGGGTCATATTGACCCAGAAATGTAAATGCTTATAAAACAGTCAAATTATAACCGAATTACAAAGTTTATATACCGTTCTAAAGATAAACTCATCAATTTTGTGGCTATGTGGTGATATGTTGGTTCTGGAGACAATGGCCACCGGGAAACGACTTCCACGGGGACCTTGTCGGTCATATAAGGGAAGCATAAAAATCGCTCCATATATGCCATTTGATCGCTAATTCTTCATAGATTCTCTTAAAACGGTAATGTATGGTCCACGAGAGGGCTTCCGACGAAAGTGGCCACTCCTGGTACATGCAAGGTGCCCCCGAGGAACCCGAAGGAGGGGACATTTCCGTTTTAGCACCAAAATATGCCGTACGGCGGTTCTTTTGTCATGATTTTCCACCAATCAGATGGTTATGCGCTTGAAATCGATAAGTGACCACATTGGCCACTCCTGGTACATGCAAGGTGCCCCCGAGGAACCCGCAGGAGGGGACATTTCCGTTTTAGCACCAAAATATGCCGTGCGGCGGCTCTTTTGTCATGATTTTCCACAAAATAGATGATAATGCGCTTGAAATCGATGAAAGACCACATTGGCCACTCCTGGTACATGCAAGGTGCCCCCGGGGAACCCGCAGGAGGGGACATTCCCGTTTTAGCACCAAAATATACCGTGCGGCAGCTCTGTCGTCATGATTTTCCACAAAATAGATGATAATGCGCTTGAAATCGATCAAAGACCACATTTTCCACTCCTGGTACATACAAGGTGCCCCCGGGGAACCCGCAGGAGGGAACATTTCCGTTTTAGCACCAAAATATGCCGTGCGGTGGCTCTTTTGTCATGATTCCCACCAAATAGATGATATTGCGCTTGAAATCGATAAAAGACCACATTGGCCACTTCTGGTACATGCAAGGTGTCCCCGGGGAACCTGCAGGAAGGGACATTTCCATTTTAGCACCAAAATATGCCGTGCGGCGGCTCTTTTGTCATGATTTTCCACCAAACAGATGGTTATGCGCTTGAAATCGATAAATGACCACATTGGCCACTCCTGGTACAAGCAAGGTGCCCCCGGGTATTCCATATGAGAGGACACTTCCGTTTTAGCACCAAAATATGCCGTGCGGTGTCTCCTTCGTCATGATTTTCCACAAAATAGATGATTATGCGCTTGAAATCGATAAGTGACCACATTGGCAACGCCTGGAACCTATGAGGGGCCCCAGGGAACCCGTAGAAGGGGACGTTTCCATTTTTACACCAATATAAGCCGTGCGGCGGCTCTTTTGGCGTTTTCCCATCGAACAGATGGACGTGCGCTCGAAATCGATAAGTGACCACATTGGCTACATTTGAAACCTATGAGGCTCCCTCGGAAGAAGATGGCATTTCCATTTTTACACCAACATATGTCATGCGGCGGCTCTTTCGTCGTGATTTTCCTCCAAATAGGTGCCCTCGAAATCGATTATTGACATATTGTCCACCCTTAGAACCTATGAGGTGCCCCCGGGAGCCCGTAGAAGAGTACATTTCCATTTTAACACCAAAATATGCCGTACGGTGGCTCTTTCTTTGTTATTTTCTACCAAACAGATGGTCATGTGCTTGGAGTTGATTAGTGATATTGTCTACTCTTGGAACCTTCGAGATGCCCTGCGAACCGGTAGGAGAGGACATTTTCATGGTTATGTCAAATGTACTGTGCCGCTTGCGGCAGCTCTATCTTCGTCTATCATTGTCTATCCTGGCCACAAGTCTTCAAAAAGTTGGTTATGCGCTTGAAATTGTTCTTCATTTGAAATTAAGTATACTGAGTCAAATTAAAAAATAGTTTCTGGGCTACTGTGATGATTCCTTCGAACAGCTCTCCAAGGATTTTCTATTCCGCATCTCGATATTACCATTAGTCGATTCAATATCGACTCATAGAAGTTTGAAGTTTTCACCGATCGCCGTGGACAATGATATGAAAACGCAACATTTTGATATAAAAAAAACTCTCTTTCTGTGAGACTCCTGCGGGTACCTTGTAGGTTGTAGATATTAAGTTCAGAATGAATGACCTATTTGATAGAAAAAAAACAAGATTAATCTACCTAGTGGTGATGGTGCCTTTATCGTTCGTTCAAAAGGGTTGAGAAATATATAAGAAAAGTCTAATATAACACTAATAGGTAGATAGCTCTTAACTTTCATATTTGTTTATTTGCATTCTAGAACTTTTTGCTGAACGCAACTCATTGCAAGCCAATCGGATGAGCATAAGTGCCAGAAAAGTGATTTTCCCATGTAGCTGCTGAAATTAGTATTTTGGCCATAACTTCGGAGTCCATAGTCCGATCTGGCCAATTTTCAATGAGAAACAATAGAGCAGGATTTTCTTCGAATGCTATTTACTGCGAGCAATTCGGTCCCGTTACGCTGGGATATGGATACTCTGAAGTAGTGCGTAACGCTGTAAGGCCGGTCGTATCGCCAGGCTCGGTACAACACCGAAGCTGACAATATGACGTCCCTAACCCCGAATCCAAAGGTGTCAGGCGACCCGTGCTGAGGGGATGAATGGCCTGGGGGTGAAACAATTAGCCAGGCAGTTAACGGAGCCTGTCATGCTGGGTAGACACTCTTCGTGTTGCATTACGGATTAAGATCTACCACACTGTGCTCTAGTTCTTACTATTCTTGTTAATACTTATGAATGATGGTCGGAAGAGTATGGAACGACTATAATTTGCTTTTAGATGACCCATTTTTTGCTCCTTTTGGATGGAGTCAATGGAGTAAATTGTAAAAACGTAACTCAACCTTAGGCTGGTTTTCGAAGCCGACGACATGAATCTCCAAGCTCCAGAGCGCTGATTATTTAGGAAAGAAGCTGATACGAATTTGGTGGATCTGCTGAACCCTCTGACTGATTAGAGCTCTGTGTAAAGGTGTAAAGGTGAGATTCGTAAATGCCAAACGCAATGAAATCAGATCTCTGTACAAAAACGAATTCGGAACTCATAAGAAGAAGCAAAAATATGTTTTGAACTTCAGTACCGATGCATGGTCAACAGTATTATTCCACTTACTGTTGAGCCGAAACTGATTGAGGGGCGCGCCTTTGAGTGTTGGTATAAGCCATTTTTCGAAGGGTATAAATAGCGGTACCTTAATCTAAAGAGGCTTTACATTAAGCTTGATAAATATATGAATAAAAAATGACTACTTCATTTCTTCTCAATAGAAATGGAGCAGAAAGACATGCACTAAACAAATGACACGGGTGTACTACAAAAGTTCAATGAAATGGACGCAGTGGTTCATCCCGAACAAAAAAAAAATCGGTTGAGGAAAAGTTCCTCAAAAGTGAGTTAGATTTTGTGTGACACTTTCAATGAATTCTTCAAGGCACTCCACAATAACCGAAATTGGGCTTGGGGTTCCCCCGGGTTGATATTAGATATCAAGAGCATTACCAACTATTTGATGGAGAATTATAGTGAAAGAGCCGCTGCTCGACATGTCTTTAAGGGCCGATGTCCACGTAAAGTTTTTTCACGCTGCTTGCACGCCGCGTTCACGCAAGGTACCCATCATCAAATGGAGTAATGCACACGTAAACGTGTGCACGATTACATTTGATGCCGGATACCTTGCGTGGACGCGGCGTGCACGCCGCTTGAAAACACGCTAAGTGGGCATCGGCCCTAAGTAAGAGTAAGAGTAAGAACGGAAATGTCCTCTCCTATGAGCTCTACGGCGGTACTTCATAGGTTCCAAAATGGAAAATGTGGTCACTTATTCATTTCGGTATAAAAACGGAAATGTTACCATCTACGGGTTCCCCGTGGGCATCTCATCGGTTCCAAGTGTGGCCAATGTGGTCACTTATCGATTTCAAGCGCATAATCATCTATTTTGTGGAAAATCATGACGAAATAGCCACCGCACGACATATTTCGGTGTTAAACGGAAATGTCATCTTCTACGTGTTCTCCGAGGGAGCCTCATAGGTTTCAAATGTAGCCAATGTGGTTCAAGAGTGGCCAATGTGATCACTTATTGATTTCGAGCGAATAACCATCTCCTTGGTGGGAAAACACACCGAAAGAGTCGCCGCTCGGCATATTTCGGTGTTAAAACGGAAATATCCCATTCTACGGGTTCCCTGGGGCCCCTGGTAGATTCCAAGAGCGGCCAATGTGGTCAATTATCGATTTCAAGCGCATAATCATCTATTTTGTGGAAAATCATGACGAAAGAGCTGCCGCACGGCATATTTTGGTGTTAAAACGGAAATGTCCTCTTTTACGAATTCCCCGAGGGCACCTCATAGGCTCCAAGAGTGGCCAATGTGGTCATTTATCGATTTCGAGCGCATAATTATCTATTTTGTAGAAAATCATGATGAAAGAGCCGCAGCACCGCACATTTTGGTGCCAGAACGGAAATGTCCTCTCCTACGGGTTCCCCGGGGGCACCTTGCATATACAAGGAGTGGCCAATGTGATCATTTATCGATTTCAAGCGCATGACCATCTGTTTGGTGGAAAATCATGATAAAAGAGCCGCCACACGACATATTTTGGTGTTAAAACGGAAATGTCCCCTTTTACGGGTTCCACGGGGGCACCTCATAGGCTCCAAGAGTGGCCAATGTGGTCACTTAGCGATTTCAAGCGCATTATCATATATTTTGTGGAAAATCATGACGACAGAGCCGCCGCACGGTATATTTTGGTGCTAAAACGGAAATGTCCCTTCCTCCGGTTCCCCGGGGGAGCCTTGCATGTAGCAGGAGTGGCCAATGTGGTCACTTATCGATTTCAAGCGCATAACCATCTGTTTGATGGAAAATCATGACGAAAGAGCCGCCGCACGGCATATTTTGGTGCTAAAACGGAAATGTCCCCTCCTGCAGGTTCCCCGGGGGCACCTTGTATGTACCAGGAGTGGCCACTTTCATCGGAAGCCCTCTCTTGGACCATACATTACCTTTTTAAGAGAATCTATGAAGAATTAGCGATCGAATGGCATATATGGAGTGATTTTTATGTTCCCCTTTTTGACCGACATGGTCCCCGTGGAAGTCGTTTCCCGGTGGCCATTGTCTCCAGAACCAGCATATCACCACATAGCCACAAAATTGATGAGTATATCTTTCGAACGGTATATAAACTTTGCAATTCGGTTATAATTTGACTGTTTTATAAGCATTTACATTTCTGGGTCAATATGACCCCAACATCTTATTCGTAAGTTTTTTCTAATATCCGAAGAAGGTTAAGAGATGATTATACGAATAGTAACAGTATTCTTTAATTCAAATGAATAGTAATAATAATACTGCAGATGGTTTTAAATTATGCGGGCAGTTGGTCGCACATAAGGCAGTGAACTGTAAGCTTTTCTTTTAACTCCTCGAAAAGTTCGCTCATGGTTTCCGTGTCAGCCAGGCGATGGACAGAGATTAGTATCCCCGAAGAGGTGTTCAAAACCATATGAAGCAATTTGATCTGGAGCCGGCGAGATTTAAGGATCAGCGCAACGCTATTTAAAGTATGTCACGCCACTGATCTATAATTTACCTCTTCGGATAACAATGCAATTCTATGCATTCCCGACACTTGCGGTAATTTAAAACTAGAAGAAACTGATCCCACACAATTTTTTTCTTGAAATATTTGAAGAGTTCCCCACGGAAATTCCGAAGGAATGCTTATGGATGTCGAAGAAAAATCCCGTTGGAATTCCGAATTCGTTTGTGAACGCCGATGCACATTCCGTGTAAGTTCGTGGAAATCAAAATATTATTATTTTTTGATAATCCAAAAAAAATCCAAAGAGTTTTTCGGGTTCGGGTTTGCTGATAAATTTCGTCTCATTAATTTAAAGTCTCAAAAGCAGTCAGCCGTTTTTTCCCTTTCGTTTCCCTCGAGCTGCTTGTCAATTGAGATATTCTAGTCTGTCAATTGAGAAACGGGTTATTCAATTGACAAGTTGTCGGAAAAACGGAAAATTGCAGTGTAAACATATTTTTTGTTTCCATCTTAATATTAGGCAAATTATTTTGAGCTTTTTAGTAGAATGTCTTCACTCGGCAAGTCGAGTCAAGTACGAGACACTGAAGACAGCCTTACTGTTGAGGTCGAAATACTTATCTGTCAAGATACAATTAAGTGGTGAAATTCAATGGGATTGTAAAAACTCGTCTTATGACAAGTGCATCTTAATATGTTTTGCTGTAGTTAAATTAATGTGTGTGTCAATTCTGCGAATTGTGGCCCGAAAATTGATTGCAACACTTTTCATACAGTTCTCGCGCGTAGACCTGTGCCCCTATTGAAATTTGATCAGCGGCTTCATGACAGATCATTTTCAGCCAGTCGGCGTGTGCCTCCGTGAATTTCTCCGGAAATTCCTCCAGGAGTTCCTTCAAAAAATCCTTCGGGAGTTCCTTCGAAAATTCCTAAGGGGATTTTATCCAAACGCTCCATGGAAGTTCCTTTCAGAGAATTCTTTCGGAAATTCCTTCAAAAGTTTTTCTGCAAAATCCCTCAAAAGTTCCTCCGCGAATTAATCCGAAAGATCCTCCAAGAGCTCCTCCGGAAGTTTCTCTAAAAATTCTTCTGGAAGTTCCACCGGGAGTTCTTACGCGAATCCCTTTGAAAAATCCTGCGGAAATTCCTACAGAAGTT
The DNA here is from genome assembly GCF_024139115.2 of Armigeres subalbatus. Taxonomy (NCBI): domain Eukaryota; kingdom Metazoa; phylum Arthropoda; class Insecta; order Diptera; family Culicidae; genus Armigeres; species Armigeres subalbatus. The sequence continues at coordinate 238,321,558 of NC_085141.1, read as the reverse complement.
CTGGCGGGGATTATTCCAAAATTCCTCCGGCAATTCCGCTGGGAGCTTTTTCCCAAGTCCCTCTAAGAGCTCGTAGAAATTTTCTCTGTACGCTCCTCCTGTAATTCCTTCATGATTCATCTGGAGATAATTCCAAAAAATCCTCTAAAAGTTCCCATGCGATTGGCTCCGGATGTTCTTGCGGAATTTCAATCGAGAATAACCTTAAAAGTTGTTTAAAGAATTCCTCCAAAAGTTCATCAAGGAATTCTTAAGGAAATTCTTTCGGACGTACGAAAGTTCCTCCACGAGCTCCTCCAGTAGTTCCTCCAGGAATAATTTCCCCAAAAGTTCCGCCGGGAGCTACTGCGAAAATATCTCCATAAGATACGTTTTAGATTTCTCTGGTTTTTCATTCAAACGTTCCTTCGGGAATTTCTCCAGACGATCTTCTGGAAGTTCCTATACGAATACCTTTGGAAGTTGCTCCGCGATTTCCTCGGAAAGTTCATATGGGAATTTCTCTTTTTTTTGGGAATTTGTCTGAAAGTTCCACCGGGAATAATTTTGGAAATTTTTCAGTAAATCTCTTCGGTTATTCTTTCGTGAATTCTTCCAAAAGTTTATACGAAAATTCATTCGAAAGTTCCTCCGATAATTCCTCCATTAGTTTTTCCGGGAATCCCTCCTAAATTTCTACCGAAAATCCCTTCCGTTAGTTTCTCTGGAAATTCCTCCGGAAGTTCCTCCGCAAAATACTGCGAAAATTTCTTCGGAAATTTCTTTGAAAGTTTCTTTGTGAAGCCTCCTTTCAAGAGGCTCGGAAGCCTCCTTTCAAGAGGCTCGGAAGCCTCCTTTCAAGAGGCTCGGAAGCCTCCTTTCAAGAGGCTCGGAAGCCTCCTTTCAAGAGGCTCGAAGCCTCCTTTCAAGAGGCTCGAAGCCTCCTTTCAAGAGGCTCGAAGCCTCCTTTCAAGAGGCTCGAAGCCTCCTTTCAAGAGGCTCGAAGCCTCCTTTCAAGAGGCTCGGAAGCCTCCTTTCAAGAGTGTAGTGACCCCTCGGTCAGCGCGTCGATATCTGCAGGGTAGACAACTGAAGGGTAAGAAATGTATGCGGCTGGCTCTCGGATGAGATCAACTGACATCGGTCTGTTTGTTGTGATTAAAGATCGAACTCTAGAGATTGTATGAACTGAGCCAAAAGTGAGGTGCACATGCGAATCGGTTAAACGAAAAATTAAACTTTTTATATTTATAATTTTCTATCTAGTAAATAATTGAACCTGAACTAAATAGGGTAAGAAGTGTACGCTAGAACACGACATGTGATTTATACGTGAATTCTCTTCCCAGAAATAGCATTGAACTAGCTTACATATGTACATCATTGTGCCCGATTGAATTGTTTTTACTTAAAAATTAGGGTAAGGCCAAATTGAATTACCATTGGAAATGATTTAAAATACCACTTTTTATTAGATGCATCCCCTTGAGATACGTGAGCTATTGTGGCAACAGAATATTGTGCCTTATTAAATTTGTTTGTACGAGGTGAACCCACTTAGACATTACTAAATAGTTGCGATACTGATAGAATCAAAAACACAATTTCAGGCAGGATTACAGGTGGAAAGTCCAGAACATAATTTATAGTGGCAGTTAGAATATTAGAAGGAGTAAGAATCCTAAACGTGAGTCTACACTAAAGTTATGTTTGGTTATTCCCTAACGCGTATTGTATCTTGCAGAAAGTTTTTAATATACGTCATATTGAAGAACTTGGAAATTCTTACTTCATGTTGGCTGAACGCCAACAAAGAGGCTCGGAATCCTCCTATCCTGACGTCATTTTTGGCCGTATATCCAATTTGTCAAAATAAGCTTCTTGATTGAATGACATATTCGGCTTTGTGTCCCTTGACCAAATGGTTTTCGGTGAATTGACTCTCGGCCAAATGGCCCTTCCCCGTTGAAAAAAATTATTCAAATGTAAAATTCTTTGAATTTTAACGGAAAATCCTACCATAGGAAATTCTTCAGACTTTCTACAAGAAGCTGTTTGAAATTTGCAAGGCTAATTTTTTATTATTTACATAGTAAATGCTTTGGGATTTATTCAGAAAATTTTCCAGATTCTACACATAAATTTTTCAGCATTTCGACGGAAAACTTTTCCAAAATTTCACGGAAATTAATTCGTGATTTCAACGGAATATTTTCGGAATTTCATAAAAAGTACTTAAAATTTTGAAGGAAACTCTTCGGAATTTCCACCGGCAGTTTTTTTTTTGTTTACGGAGTGCTTTTCCAAATTTTAGCGGTAAATTGTATGTAATTCTCAAAGAAATCATTGGTATTTTTTTTAATTCTTTGGAATTTAATCAGGATGTTTTTGGGATGTCAATCGGAAAATCCTACGGACTTCTATAAATTTGAATCGAAGTGGAAAACTATAGATCAGCGGTGTGATAGATTTTAAACGGCGGCGCTCCGATTCAAAATTGTCGTCATCTAATATTGAGTAAATAAAACCACTTCCTTAAATGATATTTGCAACAAAATTCGATATTCGCTTTAAAAAAGCACTTAGATAAATAAATAAACTTGTTTCTCATTCTTAACTTTCGTCATCATACTGAAATAATATCTTTACCAGTACAATCACAAAAGTATTCATTGTATATTTCTATTTACCACATTTTCGCCGCCTCACAGGTGCTTGCTTTGAGGAGAAAAGTAGGACGTTTTGTGTGTACGGTACAGTAATTTCCACACTTTAAAATGTTCAAGAAGAACCAACACCACCGCACTGATACTTATTGAAAGGTCAAATTTGTAAACAGCATCACGTTCCAGTTCTCGGCAGAACACATTTTATGAAAAGGGTTAAATGAGACTAATAGAGATGTGCACAGGTAATAATATAATAATGGAGCCGGCAGGGAACAACCCAATGGGCACATGATGCCCCAAAAATTTGAATTTTGGGTATATGTACAGCGTATAATCTGTGTGATTGTGATCTGGGGTATAATCCTGACTACATCAACGTTTCCACCGGTAGCATCAACACAGATCCAAAATTCTTTGGTTAGGCTTTTGCAGTGAATATCACCGAAAACCAAAAACAACATCATTTGACCCCACCGTATGGTTTTCCTGCGGGTAAAATCGGCTCGTAGTAACACTGATTATGTCTGTGCCTGGATGAAGCTGGGAATATTTCGATTAAAATTTTATAAAACTTTTTCCAAACGGAATTGGAATTTTTGGATGAGTAAATATGGAATGGATCTTATTGGCTTTGAACAAAGCTGAACATTGAAATCCCGTAATATCACCCGAACGGTGATTCTTTACAAGCGCAATATAATATCAAACAGTTTTTGGGTTCAGCTGCGCCATAGCATGTTGTCGCAAGAAGTTGTTGAGTTTCAAAAGCACAACTGGCAGCACTGTTTGTATGGTCGATATACGTTTCATTATCTAGATTATTTAAAATTGAATTAAAAGAGTGTAAATCATTTAATTAAATATATACAAGAAGACGATTTCATAGTGAGTAGTATTAATTTAACTTTTTTAATAAACAGTGATTAAAACATTGTACTGAAAGTGGTAATAAAGTGCTAAATATCATTCATGTTTTTGTGGCTAATGAATTCGACCGTTGGATGTTGTTGTTGATGTTTTGTTGCTACTGGATGCCTTGTTGGATAACAAACTAACGCTAAGTTTAATTGAGTGGCTGTATGCGTGTGGATCACTTACTATCTATGCACACAATTTGGTTCTGGTCTACACAGCCTATGGAGAACTACATGCAGGAGTACTTGACCGTTTCATTATCAGATTTGGCGAAAGTAGATTGAACGTGCGTCGCGTACAATCTAGCCGTTAATTCGTGTTCAAATACGTTGGTGCTGAAGTAAATCTATTAGTAGCACACTAAGTGGTTCTTTAATGAAAAGGAAAACGAAATGTATGTCTGTTGAGCTAAAGCTGTGTTGATAGATTTGGTGAACAAGAACGAACATGCGTCGTACACAAACAAGACGTTGGTTCGAGCTTGGTGTATTGGTGCTGAAGTACTTCTTTGAGTAGCACATTGCGTGGTTCTGTTGATGTTGATAAACTGAAAGATTTTGCGTACTAAGTTGTATGCAAGTTTGAGTAGCGTTTAATTGGCAGATTTAGCGGCAATAGAGTGAGAAGCGCCTTACGAAACTCAATTATACTTACGTTATTTCTATGTTTATTGCACAAGTTTGCAGAAATCTCAACTGTCGCATAATTTAACCGGTATATGAATTTTAAGATATAAATCGTTGACTCGATTAAATATAAATATAAAATTTCTGTGATCAATTACGCTTACAAACTACTTTTAAATACGCTTATTATTTACTTTCAATATAATATTTAATATTTACTGTTTTTTTTATATTCTGAACTTTTTTTTTATTGATTTTTGTGTGTGTTTAGCTTTTGATTAAAACCTATTATTTATTTTATTTACAGTCACATTTTATTTATTTTTGATTTGAAATTATTTGTTGTTGTTATCTGGTCGCTATGGATGACGGAAATATAATCTGTATTGAATGTCACAAATCAGAAAAGGATCCTAGTAAAATAATAACCTGTATGTACTGCTTTTCTGAGGCGCACTATAAGTGCAGAAATATAGTAGGGAATGCGGTCCGACGCATAAAAGATAGGGACTATTTCTGTTCTCACAATTGTTCTAGCATTTATCAGAGAATAATTGAGATGCAAAATTACAAATCCTCAATCGTTGAAACTCTCGCAGAACAACTCAAAGGAGCAGTTGCAAATGCTGTATCACATGAAATGGAAAATGTAAGGGGTGAAGTTAAGCAGATTACAGCTGCGATAGAGAAATCACAAGATTTCCTCTCTCAAAAATTTGAGAACATAATGAGTGATTTCAAAGAGCTCAAGAAGGATAACGATACTTTGAAGCGGGAAATTGACAACATGAAAACAACACACGTGTCTCTGTCCAAAACGGTTAGTAAGCTTGAGCACCAGGTAGACATAGGGAATCGTGAATCAATTATTGGCAATGTGGTCATCTTAGGTGTACCTTTCACACCAGATGAAAATGTTAAAGAAATTGCTCAAAAAACAATTGAATGTTGTGGTGTTACTGTTAACTGTGATGCGTTTGTATCTGTAGCTAGAATAAATTCAAAAAATAAAATAAGAAATGCTTTAGTTCCTGTCCGTGTAGTACTAAAAGATAGAGGAGTTAAGGAAACCATTTTGATGAAAAAGAAAGAATTAGGAAAAATATTGTCAACGTCGATCAATTCCAATCTTACGATCGACGGTAAACCAACAACCATTTCAATACGCGATGAGTTAACTCCACTATCACTAGAGCTGTTGAACGAGATGAGAGGATACCAAGAAAAGCTTAAAATTAGATATGTTTGGTCCAGTAGAGGAGGAAATGTTTTAATTAAAAAAACGAGAACTATAAACCTGAAATCGTAAGGACTAGGGATGAGCTGAAAGACTTGGTGAATCGTTATGCTACAGACTTCCCATCTAGTAGCACTCCGTCGCCAAAAAGAAAGCGTAGCGGTAGATATTTGAATAATTAATATTTCGATGTTTGTAATTCTGTAAGTTTTTTCTAAATTTTGAATGTAACAATGGCTAATATAATAAATGTCTATCATGATAGTGTTGATGAATTTAATACAATTTATCCTGAGAATATCAGCAGTTGTCTTCGTATTGCACAATGGAATGTGCGAGGCTTGAATAATATGCAAAAGTTTGATAATTTACTTGAGTTTTTAGATTGTATGAAAGTCCCAATAGATATTTTTGTTGTTGGTGAAACGTGGTTAAAATCTGTAAACTGTCCCTTGTTTAGAATTCCCAACTACAAATCAGTTTTCGCTTGCCGTGATACATCATCTGGTGGTCTTGCAATATATGTCAGGAATGGATTAAATTTCAAATCAGTAAAAAACATAACTTTAGATGGACTGCATATAATTCAAATTGAATTAAATATCAATAATATTGTGTATGATGTAGTAGGCATATACAGGCCTCCAACGTTTGATTTTGCGAGATTCCATGATGAACTAGAAACGCTGTTACGTTCACATCAAATGTTCGTAGTAGGCGACGTAAATATTCCAATAAATATGGTGAATAATAATATAGTTCTACGTTACAGAAGTCTTTTAGACTCCTATGATTGTATTTGTTCAAACTCACATGTAACTCGCCCTAGGAGTAATAATGTTTTGGATCACTTTATTATTAGGAAAGAGAATTGTGTGAATGTTAGAAATGATACCATTTATTTGGATATTAGTGATCACCTGATAATAGTCTCATCAATAAAAATTAGCAATTGAAAAGAGCGTGTGGAATTCACAAAAAAACCATAAACAAAACTAAACTAAACGATCTTTTCACAAACTTTTTAAATATTTTTTTGTGCTTTGAAGATGTAGACAAAACAATAAACATAATAACATCTACTTATAATAGAATGGTTGCCGAATGTACTAAAATTAAACGTGAAAAAGTAAATGTTAAAGTAAAGCATTGTCCATAGTTAAATTATTATGTATGGCAGTGGATAAAACTGAAAAATAAATATAGAAAAAAAGTTAAAAATAACCCCAGCAATAATCACTTGAGAGATATGTTCAAGTATGTAACTAATAAAACGGATAGTGCTAAAAAAGCATGCAAAAATAAATATTTTAGGCAACTTTTGGACACTACATGTCATGCCAATTTATGGAAAAATTTAAATGAAGTTATGGGTAGAAAGAAAGATGTTGATAAAGTTGTTCTAAGACATGAAGGGCACATAATCTCAGATGATTTTGAAATATGCGAAATATTTAATCGATTTTTCACGAATATAGGTTCAAATTTAGCTGCAACTATTCCAAAAAATAATTATAACCCTTTGAGCAATGTATCTTGTTTAGAACATTCAATTTTTTTGCGTTAATAATAAACTAAACGTTAATAAAAGCTGTGGTTCCGATAACTTTCCAGCAAGTATCATCAAAAATAACGCGAATGTATTTGGAAGCATCCTAACTCAACTCTTTAATCAAATATTTAAACAAGGAAAATACCCTGATTGCCTTTAAACTGCAAGAGTTATACCTATTTTCAAATCTGGTGATGTTTGTGATACTTTTAACTATCGTCCTATCTCAACATTGTCGGTGTTCAGTAAAATTTTTGAGAAACTGCTTGTCAATAGAATTATGCATTTTCTAAATAGACATGATGTATTATACAAATTTCAATACGGATTTAGGAAAGGATGTAGTACTACAACAGCAATTGTTGAGCTCGTTGATTTTCTATTGCAAAATATTGACCAAAAATGTATTGTTGGAGGTCTCTTTATTGACCTCAAAAAGGCGTTTGACACGTTGAACCATAATATTCTTTTGCAGAAACTGGAGCGCTATGGTATACGTGGCTTAGCCAATAATATCATAAGTAGTTATTTGAGCGACAGGAAGCAGTTTGTAGTTTTGAACGATGCACAAAGTACTCCACGATCTATCAATATTGGAGTCCCACAAGGGAGCTATATCGGACCTCTTTATTTTCGATATATATCAACGATGTTGGAAATTTACCATTAAAAGGAATACCAAAATTATTCGCTGACGATACAGCGCTTTTCTACCCAGATGTTGAACCTTCGTCCATCATACAACATATAACAAGTGATATGAATTTGCTTATGAAATATTTTGATACCATTTTGCTTTCCTTGAATTTGTCGAAAACAAAATATATGTTATTTCATTCCCCGAGGAAGAAAATTATTCCACACATTGACCCATGTATAGAGACTGTGGTGATCGAGAAGGTTTCAAAATTCAAATATCTAGGTCTGATATTGGATCCTATACTTTCTTGGAACAGCCATATCGAGCAAATTAGAAGGAGAATATCAGCTTTGTGTGGCCTCATGTATCGCGTTAGAAAATTTGTGCCACGACGTGCACTCTTAAATTATTATTATGGCTGTATTCATTCTCTTTTACAATATCTTATAATCGCATGGGGTCATGCTAGCAAGTCCAATGTAAGAAAACTACAAATCCTGCAGAATAGATGCCTAAAAATTATATTTCAACTGCCGCATTTATATCCTACCAATCAGCTTTATACAAACGGTTATCACAGTATCCTTCCACTTCGCGGACTATGCAAGCTACATACTTGTTTATTCGTGTATGATATGCTAAAACATCCAAATTTGCATCATAATCTCACTCTTACTACTATGAGTCACGGGCATAATACTCGTTCCGCTAGTAATTTATTACGTACGAGAGCAACTACTTGTCTAGGTCAAATGCGTATTTCTTTCCACGGTCCATCATCATATAATTCTCTTCCAGAATATTTAAAAAACATAAATAGTCGTCTCTTATTCAAAACCAAATTAAAACAATATTTCAAATCAAAAATAAATGATTTTTTGTTATAAACTGCCAGCCATAAATATGAAAATACACTCTTTTATATAAATGTAACTATACTATATCGACTTTTTTCAGCTATTCTTGTAGGGATCCCTTAAAAGGAAATTGATTTCCACTGGGTACACCCTGTTAAACTAATTGTTGTAATTGTTCATCACACACACCTTAGCATTTTAATTACATAATTTGTATTTCTTTGTTAGTCTTCTTTGTTTGTTTAATATTAGATGCGTCCATTACCAGGAAGCTATCTGTGCGAGTTTTTTGGTGTGGGGGAAGTGGTGGGCCATTTAAAAAAAAAAAAAAAAATATGATGACAACCGATGGTTCAGCCTACGAAGGATCAGGCGGGCGACGTTTGAGGAAGGTATACGAATAAAAAAACTGATAAAACATGATGTTTTATTCTAGAAGGTAGGCACTGAGTGAATAATTCATTGCACCTAATGCATTTATTCAAAGTTCATCAAACGGTTTTGATAAGCGGTCAAGCGGTGCCTCAATTTCTCAACTCGGTTGGCAAAAATACGGCACCATGTAGAATAAAAAAAATATGAGGTCAACTTCTATTGAACAAATTTACCAACGTGTTTCCATCAGATAAATCTTTCCACATAAACAATTCCAAAACCGATTACACACCTCTTCCCTTTCCCTTGAAATGGCATCGCATGTTCTGGGGTCTGACCTCAGTTCGGTTCGGATATCCACCCATCGCCGCAAATCATGCTATTTAACATTAATTGGTTAATTATAATGCTCCGTCCGGTGATGTTTGCGCCCCGGTGTTTGTTTGTTTGCAATCATCAACGTCATTTGGAGTGCCGGAACGCGCTCGACCATGCATCGATGCGATGATGACGACACGCCCGCCCATGTTTGATACGTGTGTGGTGTGATCTCGCGATGGATGACACCGTACCGATGGCTATTGGTCTAGATTAATGCGATCAGATATCCACGCAGAAAAACCGCGTGTCAATGAATAATATTGAATATATATAGAACGTGTTCCGCCTGATTGAGGTCTGTAATTAGTTTCTTTTTTTCTGGCAGTATTTCGTGTTCGTTCATTTACAAGCATGCCCTATGATGATCAAACCTCATGAATAATCGAACGCACTAATTCGAACTCGTCAACGTAATCAATTTGCGTTTCACCAAACGACGACCGTGCCGGCATGTATGATTCAATTAACAAAATTAAATGAAAACTGTATTTTATTCAGTCGGTTCAAACAAGGTCCTAGCTAGACAAAATGGAGATGATGGGTTCGAACTGCAGGATGTTTCGATTTCACTTTTTCCTTTACAAGAGTATTCAAAAAATAATTTAACATTCAAGTCGTACAGGAAGGTGGTAATCAAAACAAAAAAAAGATAAATATGTGTTCGAATTTCACATTTAACAATTGTTCCAAAAAAAAATCAGAACGGAATAAATAAATGTGAACATCAGCTCGCCCACTCAATCGTCGAATGTGTATGAAAAGCGCAAAAAAAACTTGAGAGGCGAGATCTGTTGTGGCCAATAAAAGTGCATTGATTGCGATTTAAAATATTTCCTTTCATCATTTGTAATTATTTGCATGCCTCATTGGGAGTTTTTCATCTGATTATTTCAATTTTTCTTCAATTCGGACTGCCTTCGGAAAAAACGAACAGTGGGTGAAAGTTCACTTTACAAACATTTTCGCGTTGAAATCTTGACTATATTGTGATTAATCTAATTCTTTTTCTTATTTAATGCCTCTAGATTCCGACTGGAACTTAACTTCGGCTTTTCAATTTAGTATTCTATTAACTTTTCCTTATTTATCAATTGAAAGATTTTCTATGCCCGCCATTGCATGATTATGTATATTAATAATATTAATAATATAACAATGGATACGTCGAGAATGTTTCCGACCCAAAAACAGCCTTGACCAGACCGGACCGGTATTTCTCTCAGGGGCAACTGGATTCTCCTTGTAATTATTCTTAATGAAGAATTTCTTGTAAATTACTAGAAGATGGAAATTCGAAAATAGTAGTTTATTGCAAAAAGATGATTTTTTCAGCACGAGTTGTACGTTTATGTACGCGAAAAGACGAAAAAAGGACGCCGACGGCTTGAGCATCGCGTACGGCAGCATCTATTCGGATAATATTTACTCCAATCTCGATGAGGACCTAGGCAATGAACCGAAAGGTGACCAGCAGCAGCAGCAGCAGCACTCCCGGAAACAATCGAAGGCCACAACGGAGGCGCTAACCAAAGTGAAACTTCCTCCTGGTTAACTCGGAGTTAACTACAGTTTCCACAAACTTCAGCCACTTGTGGAGAAAACTTGTGTCAAATCCGGCATCGGCACAGAAATCCTCTGACGAACTGAAAATGAATTTCAGACGGTGGAAAATTTGTTGAAACAACTACAGTTGGAGTACTTCACGCACGACAAACCTGGAGACAAGCCGTTCAAGGCTATCGTTCCGGGCCCGCGTGACAGCGGATTTACTGAAGAAGCAGCTTCTCGTGGAACATCAACTGGTTGCCATCCAGGTGCACGAAATCAAGCGTCAAGAAAACTCCAAGTACCCATAGACACCATGTATCTCATCCACTGTCCCCGTGGCTCAACCACACTGAATTTGAGGCGAATCCGTTCAATTTCCAGCATCATGGTATGCTGGGTCCTATATTGTTTCTAACATTACGTAATCATGTGCATTTTGGACATGCTACGCGTCAATGCCATCGGTCCAGCCGCTGCTGCAACCTCTGTGGGCGTCACACCCTACTGAAAAATGTACATCTGGAGAACAACACTGACCTTCGATGTGCCAACTGTGATGGGAAGCATTCCGCTTCCGATTAGTCGTGTGCAAAACATGCCGAATTCCAGAAGATTCGTCAGCAAGCCACTGTCAACCACCAGCCAGGGCGCAGACGCATCAGCAAACCACCGATACACAATAGTGTTAACTTTCCTCCGTTGATTTCGCCACCGAATGGTCTCCCATCCAGGCAAGCAGGCGGTCCTCCACCAGAATTTCAACCAATTCTAAATCCCGCTCTTGCTGGCTTCGCGTGGAATGCAGGAGAATCAAGCTCGCTGTTTAGTTCTACGGAACTAAATGATGATATTCAACAAAATGTCAAGCTCCCTTCGTAGCTGCAAGTCAAAAATCGAGCAGATCCAAGTGCTCGGTACTTTTGTCATCCAGTATGGGTACTAACACTTTGAATATGATGACTGCTCGCTCTGTGAGAGCAAAAAAACTAGAACTATCGTCTATATTCTTGTTACAGCATAAAATAGCCGTCACAATGTGGAAATTATTAAAGACCTAGTTTTCTATTTAAATCAGTTTAAAAAAACTATTTTTTTTAATTGGACCCAAAATTTGTAAATCCTAGATTAAATTTATAATCAGTTTTTCTATAATAAGGCTGCTCCACTGAATTAACCATAAAAACAAAATGACACTATGGGATCACATCATCCATGCGGCACCACACATCCCAGAGTAGGTGGAAGATATCGGAGGAAGGAGGGGGAAGAGATCGAGAAAAAGCCGAACAAGCGGGAGACCGTGGAGTGAGTGTCGTACCATCGAAAGAGATAGCAACGAAGAGAACAAGTGCTGTCAAGGAATAAAACGAGCGGACAGCGAATTTGTGGAAGACGGTGTTTTTGCTACAGTGAAAACGATTGCGGGAGTTACCCGTGGTAGTTAATCGGTGGCCAAAGAACCCTAATACCACTTCGTTGAACCCCTCGTGCTAGTAAAAAAAATCATCGTTTTCGGTCAAAGAACCGCCCAGCTTCGCTGGAGGGCTTGCAGACAGTTTCGAACTCAATTCGTTCCTGGAATAGCCCGTAATCCTTGTTTGTGGCACTCGGCGAATCCATAAGTCTACATCTTTCGCCAAACAAGCTATCTAACCACCACCCATCACGCAGATCTAACGAGCGCCATTTTGGAGGTTACGTGAAGGACGAGAAACTTTCCTACAAAGCTCAAGCGTTGGCCATAAATAATCCTTATTCGCGATGAATTCTGTCTGTAGAATCTTGGTGAGAATTGGGAGCGGTTCATAGTCTCGAACAGCCAACCCTGTCAGGAACCATCTGACTTCCGTTCCACTTCGACAAGCCCGACGAAGAAACCCGACTAGTGAGTCTTGGCGAGGACTGGACGAGGAGGAGGAAGCTAGACCCCCTCCCGGTTCATTTCGCCACGAAAAGTACGACAGAAGAATCTAAGCCTGTAGCATTTGAGTTACTGCAGCTGTGACGTGCCATTGCAAAAGGATGGCTCCTTTCGTTTCCGCTTCTCTGGTGGAGCTGGCGATGGTGCTTTGAAGGTTTCTGCAGGTATCTTATTAGAGGAACCCGGGACCGGATCGTTTTGACGTTTGTATCTTTTTTCTCCTTCATTACTGACATTTGAAGTTGCTGGCTCTGGTTTTCCTATCTTCTTGATGTGAGCCGTGTTTCTTCTATACTCTTTGCTATTTGACAGAGATTTAACTATCGCATCCGCTCCCTGCTTCCTAATGACCACGAATTCCTCATTCATGAATGCTGTACTCAATTTGTTGTCCTTTATCATTCGTTTGAGAAGTACAGTATCACCCACGACAATATCCTTTACCGTTGCACGTCTTGTGGCATCGCTGTACTCCCTACCTTTCTCCTTTCGAATTGAGTCCTGATCTCTTGTATCCTCGTCATTTCCCCAAGAATCTGTCAAATGTGGAAGTTTTGTGTGGATTTTCTGTCCAAACATCAGTTCGGCTGGGGACTTGCCAGTAGTGGAGTGAACCGAGGAACGATACGTATGAAGAAATTTCCGAAGTTCGAATCGCCAGTCCTGTCCAAGTTCCTGCAAAATTTGCAGCTGCTTGAGAATTGTTCTGTTTTGGCGCTCCACCTTTTCGTTCATTTGAGGCCAATACGGAACCGTGTTGATGAGCTTGATGCCGTAGTCTCGGCAGAATTCGAAGAACTGTTCACAATTCTTACTCAACTGTGGAGCATTATCTGCGGTGAGAGTAACAGGGATACCAAAATGACAAAATATTGTACGGAGCTCGTCAATGGTGCATTCCGCTGTAATATTAGTCATCTCACACACTTCAAAATACCTGCTGTAGTAGTCTACAACTACCAACAGGTATTGACCTTCCGGCAGAGGGCCCAGAAAATCTATAGCTATGTTTTGCCATGAACCCGATGGCAAATCCCGTCGACTCATTGGCTCTGGGGCGTCTGGCGCAGACACAAGCTTACATCCTCTACATTTCTTAACATAGACCTCAACATCTTTGTCCATCCATCAAACCACCAAACTGCTACACGTAAATGATTTTTCATCATACGGACGCCAGGATGACTCTCGTGGGCTAGGAACAGTACCTTGTCCCTCAGAGATTTGGGGACAACAATACGATCCCCTCGCATCAAGACGTTGCCGACCTGACAAAGCTCTTGTGCAATTACGCGGTATTCTGTTGGAAGCTCAAATAGACGATCGCACGCAATCTTATTCAAAAGCTGCTGTATCTCTTCGTCCTGTTTGCATACAGTCTCGATTTCTTCCCATCTCACGGCAGCATTTATTGCCGCAACGTTTGCTACTTCGTTCACAAACAGCTCCTCAGAGTAATCAAAAGGTTGGGGCTCCAATGTTGATAGTCGTGAAAGGACATCTGCTACATTCTTTTCGCTTGCTATGTGCTTAAGGGAATAATCGAAAGCTTGTAAACGCAACACCCTTTTTTCTATCCTGGCACAAGCTTTTGAACGTGACGTGAAAAGATATTGAAGGGCTTTACAGTCTGTCACAAGGTCGAATCTTTTGCCAAAGAGATACATTTGGAATCGTTCGACTTCCCAAACGGCAGCCAACGCTTCCTTCTCTGTTTGACAGTACCGTTTCTCGGTCCTGGTGAGCGATTTAGAAGCGTAACATATAACCCGATGTACTCCAGTCTCATTTGTCTGGGCTAGTACAGCTCCCAGTGCAGTGGGGCTCGCATCCACTATTACAGAAGTAGAATGATCTGTATTGAAATGCCCCAAGCTCGCTTCATTCGACAGTGCATTTTTGATTGCCTCAAACGATGTTTGATGTTCAGTTGACCATTCAAATTGTGTATCTCTTTCAGTCAGTCTTCTGAGTGGTTCATCTGAGGTAGCCAAATTATTGATGAATTTATGCATGTAATTCGCCAGGTTCAAAAAGCTTTTCACTTCGGAAGCATTCCCTTCGGAAGCAGGCCTTCTGAATGATACGAGTGCATCAACTTTAGAGGGAGAAGGACGAATCCCTTTGTCCGAAATTACGTGCCCGATGAATTGAAGCTCAGAAACCCCAATAATACATTTTTTGTTATTTATCATCACGCCCCTTTTGTGCAAACGTTCATAAACATTGTCCAAACGATGGTTGTGTTGCTTCAATTCATCACCTTCTATGTAAATATCGTCCAAGTAGCAAACCGTACCGTCGCATCCGGCCATATCTCTTCCATTACTTTTTGGAAGATTCCAGGTGCAGATACTAAGCCAAGTGGCAGCCGCTTGAATCGAAAAGTCCTCGACTAGTAATGAAAGGTGTGACGTCACGCGATTCTGGAGCCAATTCTGTTTCAAAACTATCAAATTCTATTGTTGCTTTATGAAATAGTTAATCATTTCGAACAATTGGAAGTTTATTCAGATAATAATTGCAACGACAACGTAAATCATTGTCTAAAAACTAGGAACAATCACCTCTATGATATCTTGTGCCAATAACTGATCCAATTTATCCTTCACTGCCGTCTCGAATGGAAGCGGTATACGTCTGACTGGTTGGAATACCGGTTTGAATGCAGGATCCATATGGATCTGTACTTGTACATCTTTAATCTTTCCAAATGGGGTGCTCCTCTTTTCCAGCTGATTAATTTCAATGCCAATTTTCAGGACTCCGAGGGCTTTCGCAGTCGCGTCACCCATAATGCACCGCTGCCCTTCCTGTACGACGAAGAACTTCGCCATATCTGTCCTGTTTCCTACCTTGATCTCGGTGTGTAATGACCCCAACACATTCAAAGCTACGTTGCTTCCATAATCTTTAATTACTTCCTGACATCCTTTCCACATCTCGTGAACGTTGATTCTCTGTTGTTTCAGCTTTTCCCATGCTGTTGCGTGAAGCAAATTTTCATCGGATCCAGAATCAACCAAGAACTCCAACAGAACACCACCGACATTCAATGACGTTAGTGTCATTTCCGAAATGGAAGCAATAGTTAGATTACGGCTCTTCCACCTTGTTCTCTGTCAAGTCGTTGGTGGGCTCTTGGTGACACCTTTCTTCGAACCGCACTTTCTATGTTCCATTGGGTGTGAAGCTTTTTGTAAACCGTTTCTTGCTCGGCATCCTGCATACAGCTTCAAAATACCCTGTTTTCTTGCAGCGGCGATATGGTTGATCCATCCAAGTACCTACTAAATAGCTGTCATAGACAGTTTCAACGGAGTGGGGATCTGAGCAAATGGTATCAAATGCTCACCTTGAACAAGCATATCAAATATCGAATTGATCAGCTTCGGAACAAAATTTTTGATCGGGTTCTACAAGGTCTCGATAGCTATTCTAAACCCCTCTGGAAAGTCTGTAAAGTCTTGAAAAAATCTGCAACCTATCACTCTGAAGCTATTTACAGAAGTGCTTGTAACTTCATCAGACAAAGCTGCGGCTATTGAAAATCACCTGGTTTCCTCTCATAATCAAGGAAGCACAATACTAAGTCCCCACGAACACGAAGTCAGGCAGTGCATACAGGGCCGGATTTAGCCGGAAGGGGCCCAACATGTACAAAAAAAGGTTAGTTTTGGTACATCAGTTTTGTGGGGGCCCGGGGCCACGGCCATTTCCGCCACTCTTAAACGATCCAAAAATATGAAGGATCCCGGTTTTGATGGAGTTTTTAACCTTGTTCTAAAGAAGTTTTCAAACAAAGTACTTGTTTAACATTTTGTTCCGCTAGCTGGAAAGCAGCAAAGATTATCCCCATTCTCAAACCTGGCAAAGATCCCACCTACTCTCGTCTCTAAGCAAGCTATTTGAGAGGCTCATACTTGACAGGCTACTCGAGCACGTTAACTCCAAAGAGATTCTGCTTCCGGAAAAATTCGGCTTCAGACAGGGTCATTCAACAGAGCATCAGTTCAAGCATGGTGAACACCATAAAGAAGAACAAATCAGTGTCCAAGTCTACGTGGTATAGTACCAATGAACTTCATAGAATTTCTAATATTGAGACATTGCAACAAATGTCCAACAAAATAATTTCCAATTTTAGACAAAAATCGTTGCAATCTTCTATTGCAACGATTAACTCCTTGTACCCTTAGTATAAAATAGGTTAAGTTTAGTTTAAGTTGAAAACATTGTAACTCCTACACGGTTCAATTCAACCAGAGGAAAAATTCTAACTGCCAGAGGCAATTGAAATGTATTAATAATAACTAAAAGCGTAACATAGCAAATAAGGATGATAGTGTTAAGAAAACACGGAACACCTAGTCTAAGAGATGAATGCATGTATTAGATAATTAGCAGAAAAAAAATAATAAAAAAAGTGTCCAAGTCTACCGTCATGGCTCTATTAGATGTCGAAAAAACTTTTGACAATGTGGGCTAATTTATAAACAATAAACACTCCTCTGTATTTAACTAAAATTATTCGTAACTATCTTTCAAATAGAACATTTAGAGTTTCGCTGGATGGGTCATCGTTAGGTAGCTTTTCAATTCCAGCAGGTGCTCCCAAAGGCAGTTTATTGGGACAGACTTTTTATAATATTTTTACTTCTGGGCCCTGTAGCATAATCGAAATTTGACTAATAATATTAGTAGAGTAGCTTGTAACTTGTATTTTTCCGTTGCATAATGAATCTACAAGTATCAATTTACAAGTCTAATATTACAAGTAAAGCGCACTAATAATATTAGCAGAATTTACAAGTAACTGTTGCATAAAGAAAATACAAGTACAAATTATTAGCGTTGGCTGGTAGTTTTTTTTACAAGTATGAATGGTGCTGTAATTTAATTTACAAGTAGCTTTTATTTTTTTAGTATTTCAGCTGTTCAAAGTAAATATACATCATTTAATTGTTTTCAACGACTTAACAGAGAAAGAAACTTTTATTCAAATTACTTTAAATTACCATACAGTGAAATACTATGCACCAGGCTTGACAAAACTCCTCACACTCGCTAGAGTCAATGAAATCGTCATCAGCAAAATGCTGCCTTCGGATCCTCACAATTGAGTGGAAGCGTAAAAAAGCAGAGGTACAAAAAACAAACCCATAGCAAAGTTTAGTAACTTTAGTTTACCTAAAGTTGACTTCATTCAACTCAAATGTGAGTTGTTGTATTGAACAATTTAGGGTGGGGCCATGCAATTTTTTTAAAAAAATTTGATGCGATATTATCATCAGTAAGTATTTTGAACCTAAAATTTTGAAATGAGTTATCTTTCAAGAAATCGCCTGAATTTCATAATAATTTCAATTATTGGACTGAAAACAAAATCCAAACCCACAAAACACGCACAATTGAAACCCGCAAGTACAAATCTCCCCAATTAAAACCCATGTCAATCTCAAAATATAAAACGACGTAATACATCACTCCAGTGTGCATTACTTTTTCTTTGTAAAAAATGATAATACCATACGGAATCAATAAATTAAAGAGAGAAGGATAATAAAATCGTGTTCCTATCGCAGTATTCAATGCACAAACTTGCAGGAAAATATAAACAAATCATTTATCGCCGCATTTACAGTGAACTGTCTGATGAATTTTGACAGGTAAATGAACTTAACAGACTTGTCATTTCCACATTTCTAATAATACAAGTACTAATATTATTAGTTGGCGAATCACTTTTATGCAACACAAATTACAAGTACTTGTATTTTTTTGACTTGTATCTTGTAACTTGTAGCTAATATTATTAGTCGGATTATGCTACAAGGTCCTTACCGTCCAATTCTCCCGGAAGGCTGTGCAATAGCGCTTTTTGCCGACGATACATCTGCGGTTGAAGGTAGGAAACCCAGGGAATTAACCAACAAACTCCAACGATGCATCGACATCCTTATAACATACATGACAGTGACATAGTGGACAATTAAACTAAACTCAGCTAAAACACAAACCATTATGTTCCTGCATAGACAGTCTTATAAACTAAAGCCTCCAAAAGACTGTAAAATTTGTATGGCAATAAACCAAATCAGCTGGTCCGATGAAGTCACTTACTATGATAGACAGTAAATTTGCTGTTCAGGTCCCATACTGATGAAATCAAAAACAAATCGTACCCGAGAACTAATAACACCCTTAAAAATGCTTTATTTTTGTAGCTACACAGATAAAAATATGTTGTGATTTTAAATTTATTTTCATGCACATATCTGGAGCATGCAAATAAACGCAATATTCAATCGATCTTACTGTTCTTTTTAATTGGAATAAATTTAAACTGTGCTTGCTTGTCAAATTCAGTCAATATAAATTGAATATCGAATGTTAATTCGCTTATTGGGAATAGCTGCAGTTTTACCCGTCGTTGAATTTTCAAAACAATTTGCTGTGTATGCAAAAAAACTGGCCAAATTAGGAACATGGCCAAACTGGTATAGTTACCCATTCAGTTTATTTCTCGTTGATAGTTTAGATCTTCGGTTTATTAGTTTGGTACAGACATTTGAGCAGCGTTAATCATTTCTCGGGTACTTATTCAAAAGGACGTTTGTGATTTTGTAAACAAAGATTCAAACGTGGATTTGTCCAATATGATAGCACTCGCACGCAAACCAACACCACCAACAGGTAGCCGAAGTGCCATCAGATTGAACAAATTGACGTTTGAATTTTTGTTTACAAAATCACATACGTCCTTTTGAACAAGTACCCGAGAAATGTTTAACGCTGCTCAAATGTCTGTACCAAACTAATAAACCGAAGATCTAAACTATCAACGAGAAATAAACTGAATGTAGGGTAACTATACCAGTTTTTGCCATGGTCATAATTTGACCAGTTTTTTGCACAGCTCCGAAAATAAAGCATTTTTAAGGGTGTTATTAGCTCCATCAGGAGATATACCACAACGGCTGTCCGATGATTGCGATGCACAAGCCTCCCCTAAAGCATCGTCCTTCACGCTACACCTTACAGTGATTTGACGAAAGGTAGTCGGGGTGCTGGGAATCGAACCCATGATTCAATCGAGTTCGTTTACAAACAGCGATTGAACGAGTAGATTAATAAGAATGCAATCGGAAATAGGGAAACTGTTCCGTTTTCCATCTTACTGAACAAATATTCATCTCATCGCAAAACAAAGAAATACAGCACCAACCTTGTCGCTTCTTTTTGCTAACACGTTTGATCCGTTCCCCTATATGGTTAAGTGCTTCTATTAATACCGTTGTGCGGAACTTCCTTGACAAATCGGGGGCTACTTTGCAAATTTTGAAACAAGAATTATAATGTAAATTACTATCAAATTTACAATATCACCATTCAGGTGAATTGTTGATAGTTGGACGGCAACTTTCTGTTTAAAATTTTGTATTTACTTCGTTTAATTTGTTCAGAAAATTAAAAATCCAAAGAAGCCCCGCACGCCGGTACGCTGAACGATTCTCGAATGTTCAACGGATGCTCTGCCTGGAGGATCTACAGCGTGCAGCTATTTGGCCTTGGATACAGAAAAGGCACAGCATTACATCACAGCTGCGGTACAGATCTTTCAATAACCCTTTGAGAATGATACCAACATTGTTTAATCTGCTTGGATTAAATATTGTTTGTCCAACTCAGCCCGAAGAATGGCTTGAGTAACAATTATAAAACATTTTCCAAAAATACGCGGAATGTTTTGTTAAAGCAGGTAGATGACTTGCTCAAACAACTGATGAAGGCGCCTTAGATGCCTTTCGCCATACAGATTTCAGAAAGTTAACTCCTAATGTGCCGCTGTAAACACGCTCAAAGCAGGCGATTCATTGTTTTTTTTGTCTATCAATTCGGGTTGTTGCTCTTGTCCAGTGCAAAAAAAAACCTATAAATTCTTGGGAATCGGTGTCAGTACCGGTACTACCGGTACAAACACCTCCAGTAGCGATTTCCAGTACCGGTTTTCGCAAAAAATGATTCGGTACTATGTACCCTAAATAGGATTAAATCAACCATACGCGATAGTTGATTCAACTCTTGAATATATTTATTTGAACCATGCTGTCCAGCTGTCACTGTCAAATCATATCATAAATCAGAACAATATCCATGGTTGTTTTTACATTTTAAAATGCTGCTAAACTACTTTATCGGCAATACGATGACAACAACAAAAGAGGAAAAAGTGACAGTTGTAGAATCAAACTAGTTACATGGGGAGTGAGAGTCATTCACCTTACCCCTGTACCGTGCTTACTTCATGAAGACAGGATAATTTATGTTGAACAATTTATACAGTTTTTTTTCCAAATTATGAAATCATGCGATGCAAGATTGGGACAACAATAATGTTCAGTTGCACAAAGCGGTGAACCAACGTTGAAACAAAAACATTAAAGATTGAAACAACAATATCCACGTTATTTGACGCTGTTTTCCCGCGAAAATATGAAGTTGGGGATTATATTTGAGATGTGTACTTTCCGATTCCGAAGGATAATCCTCCACCATTTTGAGAAAACACAATTTGAAAAAATCGGGAATGAAAAAGGGTATCAAAGTTTTTCAATATCTTGACAGCTGCCGCGACATGCGGAATTGAGATCGATATGGGTCACGAGTCAGGGAGGCTGCTTCGTTAGCTTGCAAAATATTTGTAGATTCAACCGGATGGATTCTCAAGCTCGAATGTTATTATACTCTATCGTGAAACGTGTTGTGTATAGACAAGGATTACGTAGGTGATGTTGATAATGAGTTCGGATTGCAGAGAGGTCTACGGCTACCTTGTGGCCTTATGGCCAAATTTCGTGGGCTAAGTATCACAAAAGCCATCAAATACATATTTTATTTTATTTTTGTTTGAGAGGCTTTCAGCACTAGGCTGGCTCACCCCTTAGCAAATACAGATATCAATAGTTGACACTAGCTGCTCAGCGTGGCAATACTAACACAATGAAAAGCCGTACTGGAGACTGAAAACTTGTGTGCTAGAAGACAAATATTTATGAAAATATGCGAAGAAAAAATCCACGCCCTACCAAGGGAATCGAACAGACACCTTCTAGCATGATCCATCCAGTCTTGAAAATATTGTGCCTTGTAACGAAATGACAAGATTTGTGATCATTTTCTAAGGCTCTCACAGTTGTGGAAAATTTATCCGCAATACTAACGGCACGTGCTATCAAAGTATTCATCGCAATCGGCCGAGTTCTCAAAAAATATCAAAGTAGCTTTGTGGAGGTATATTTTTCTTAGTCGATCACCTGGCGCTCATCTTTTATTATAAATGAGCGGAGGTGTAGATTTTTTTATGTGCGGTACAATACTCATTGTCATGAAACTTGTGGATATCCTTTCGCAGACTATGTACTTCGAATAAAAAATCCTTTTTGTGCTGCGTTGAACTTGAAAATATCTAGCAAGCTACCCTAATGGTAATGTGACAGATATAACCCGATACAGCATTTCATTAGACATGAGTTCAATCCCCATTGATAGACAGTGAATTGATTCGCATATTTTGAAAATTTTATTCATAAATATTTTATGACCAAATTGATTGAATGCATAACTCAACAATCCAATCGAAATTCTGACGTCACTTGCCTCAGTTCAATCTCGCCGTGCCTTCGTCATACCAGTCAGTCTGGTGTGTAGGTGCATTCACGCTGCAAATTAAAATGGAATATGGTGGCGTCGATAATTTAATTACAGCCAATTTCCAGCGAGAGGTTAACAACGCGGACAGCAATTTCCATAAAGACAACGCGAACCGAGTGGACGCGCGATGGCACTGCCAGTGCCAGAGTCCAATCGACTGAAAGAAGCCAAGCAGTTGTTAGTGCGGGGTCAAACCGAACGAATGAATGAAAGCACACTGCGCCCTATCATCGGTGAATGCACTCACATACCAAATGTATGTACATAATTCCAGCTCGGAGCATGCAGAAAAAGCTGGCGGGTGTATTATTGTGGGCTTCATTGGGACAAGTGCATTCCACCCGACCCGACAAGGTCGAATCAATTTCCGAGCCTTCGCACTGTGCTGAGTGGTCAATTGCCATCGGGGTTGACAAATATGGAAGTATGCGAAATTCATTGAATTGAAGCAATGTGCTTCATTCAATTGGAGATTTTTTGCTGATGAGCAATTAATTTGCATCGGTTTTTCTTTATCGTTTCATTTGTGCGATTATACACCCCCTTGGCGATTGCTGTGGGGTACGCGGAAATGCAGCATAAAAATCGACATACGGTTATTGTTTCGGTTCTCCATGTAGATCCCATCTTCATCCTATTGGAAACAAAGAAATTGAAAAGGTTATCTCTTTTCCGTTTTATGTGACCATAAGATAGGAAACCCAACAATTCCCCTTGCACGATGGTAAATCATCATGAAACTCACAGCACAGCATGACCGAACTTTGCGACCCAATGAATTTGTTCTCAATCCTACTTACTTTTCAATCGTTTTCCGGTCTAAAAACAAATCGAAGCACAAATCTAGTTTATCCAAGTGCCACTTTATAGAAAGTTCTTCGAACAATTTTGCTTGCTTCGCTTCGATGCGTCACAGCTTGCGAGATTGTGGTGCTCTTTTCGTTGCAAAACTTGCGTTGGATTCCGCTATAAACATTATGTGAACGTTGAGGATTGTTTTCCAATTTGCAGTCCCATGACAAGCCTCCGCAGGACTGTGATGCCGAAGACAGCTGGAAAAATAAACTTTGAGCTCGTTCAACCTCAACCAGATTTGGTCTTTCTTAAACAATGAAGATATATGTAAAGAGGATTTAAAATTCAACATTAGCAACATTTTAGAGACTATCGACAATCCAACAGGACTAGGTACCTCCAAACAAAACTTCCCCTAGTCGGTAAATACTTTAACTCTTTTACCTGGTCAATTTCTCGTGCAATAATCACTCCTTTTCAGAGTAATGGAGGGTTTAATCACAACGTCACCTCCTAGGACATTACCAAACTCCCAGACTTGCTACTGGATATTGTCAACCGTCCCTCAGGAGAGAACCTCGAAAACAAATGGACGAGACGGCCACATGCAGCAGATGTACCAGGCCGAATATGGTTCAGTCACATGCTTCGTTGCTCTGAGAGGTTCACTGCGAGAAAAATACGACGAATTAGTGCACCGTCACGCCAGCTGGAAGCCTTCAAGGAGAAGCTGGAGCTTAGCATAATTCGATCGTAGCTGCAACCCTTCTCCTGTTTGTAGTCATAACGGGCTGTTCAAATCTCTGTCGGCAACCGTCGTCGTCTACCGATGAACATCCGCTGTGCCACCAACATCAATGGGCAGCCCGTTACCAACAGGAAGACAGAATCAACATACAGTCCCATACTAATCTCCATAAAAATCTCAAAAGCAATGCGGAAAACCGGGATTCAATCAATCGGGCTTGAAGTGATTCAGATGGTTGATCACAATTGATTTGGTGGTGTATGGGTTTTTCTATACAATAATACAATAGAGCCCCAATCTAGTGAATAAACTCCAAACAGACGGTTCATTGACAAAAGATTTTCCGAACGATTTCATCACATGTTTCACCTTTGAGAAGAGTCAACGAAGAAACTATTCGATGACTTTTCTCTGTCGCCTGTAACAATTCGATTTCCCTCGCGCCCATCGTCCTTTCAAATAGTCACCCATGGGCATGTCCTCGCCTCAACTTTTCCCGACGCCGTCGTCGCCGGATGGAACGACAGCACACGAAGGAAAAATAGTTTCGGAAAAGTTTTACATCGTTTGTATCGATTCCTCTCCCGGAGTGCAGAGTAAGAAGTTTCAGTAGTTGACACCTCCAAAGCTCCGTATCGATGAAAAGTGCTTTCTGATAGGGGGGATGAGAACCGGAAAAGTTTCATGATAAATGACCGGTCTCATGGCGGCGGCGGTACGGTGCGGCCCCGGTTCGGTGAACTTCAGCAACCTGTCATTGGAGGAATTAATTTGTTTCCCTCTATGGAGATCAATTTCAAACTGTTATTGAATTGGATAGAATAGTGGTTCGATGCGTCCGAATCCGTTTATTCGTTAACGGCGTACTTCAATTACCGAAGCTTAGTTCCACACCACTTGGCCATCGATAACTAATCAAAGGAATATTGACGGATGCACTGCTTTCCACAAGCTCGTGAAATTTTCAATTTATAAAATCGAGTTTAAATTAATTGATACGGGCGGACTATAATTTATGCCTACATTCAGCGCAATTCATGCGTAGCAGCAGCAATCGTGACCGGTCGAAATCAATTCAATTACAGAGCAATTTATGGGATCTACGTAGTTTCAGGATGGGTTTCCTGTGACTCGAGAGATCAAAGGCAGGTGGAGTATTTAATTTCCGTCGGTTATGAGACTTTTCTCGAGTATTAAAAACGAAATTCTGATTGAGGACTAGAAAATTTAATAAACACTATTGCATTCCGAAAGTGAAATAATTCCCAGGAACGGTCGAGAGCAGGGCAAGTTCCAACGGGAATAAGCCGTCATGAAATGTGTTCTATGTTTTATTCGACGACTGAGTAAAGCTGAACCTGACGAGAGTGGAGACTGGCTTGATTGAATGAGTGAAATAAATTTAATTTGAATGGTCTTCATTTATTCGTTGCTCGAATTTTAGTCATCTTGCTCAAAGGTTATATATGAATTTGATATATGGGAGATCCATTTGTAAATTTTGACATGCTTTTAAACCCTACCCTCTTTATCATAGGATTTGTATCAACCCGCGTATTTTTATGCGAATTGTCACCTTTGGAAGCCACCTCTTTCTCCTAAGAGCTCTACGCTTTCTATGGACGATTCATCTTAAAGCATTTAAAAACCACGCTGTGTACGCTTGCGTAGCTTTTGACAGAACGTAAGCAAACGAATCCATTGTGCGTAGTCCTTTACCTGAAAAAAAAAAAACGATGGGTGCTGCATTCGGTGTACGTATGGAGCAATTTTTCAGCCCGTTTCGGTTGATTGATGGCTCACCAAAGACGACAACAGATCGGATGTCGGTTTATGAGGTGAACGACGCAAATTGGAAGAAGTTTGATGCTGGATCAAAGGCTCAATTTACCGAAATAACGATCCATTAGTTTAAAACCGCTCAAACGGAAATTGTGTTCAGCTTTGTTATGAGCGGTGATGAAATTTGAAACATTCTTTGAAACAGAAGTATGTCTTGCATGTGACATATTGAATTTTTTTTTATATCTAACCGTTTGACAACGTAAAGGCGGAAAGCTGACACTAAATTGTCCTTCATTGATCCAAAATTGTTCAATGGTCAGTCTATTAAAATGTCAATTTCGTTTCAAACAAGAGGGAAGTGTTGCCATTTGACTGAATTCCATTTGGCCGAATTAAGCAGTAGGCTAAAAACTGCTTGACCGAATATTTCGATCGGCCGAATAAGACGTATGATAGAAGAAGAAGCCATTTAGCCGAATAGGCTTTGTGACCGGATAACTCATACGCATGAGCATTATGACCGCACAATTCGTAGTTGCTACTCCGTGATTGACTGAACTTGCGAAATTGTACAGAGAACACAATGAATGGGGCTTGGGATTAGCTACCCATTCTCAATGTACACGTTTCGGGAGCTCAAATATTTAATGTCAATAACGGCGCCGGCCACGTCCTTACGGTCATATAGGAACGGAAGGATTGTTAGATCGACTCTCGTTGCTACTAGAGACCGAGTATACCTCTGCATCTCCACGATTGTCTTGGGATAGGATATCGTTTTAGTTACAAAGGATAATTTATCTGGATTCACTTCGGTAAGTGATGCGATCTATGGGACGGGAAATAACACTAATACGAGTTAAAAGTTAAAACATGCACGCCCGGTGGCATATGAAAACTGAGGAGATTCGCGTTTTTGACGACCGCACGGAAGCGCAGCACTCTGTACTCACTTGCTCGATGGCTACAGCAAATTATTAAATAAGGCGCTTTTTTCGACAGCGTGCGACATGCGCATGAGCCACCGAACACAATATAGATATCTTATTTCTTTCCCGACGACTAAAACACGCACTGCACTTACTTGTTCAATAGCTATTCTTATTACCGGTCGCGCAATGCAGAACACAATTATTCGGTCGATCGCGCGATCGTTCTGCTGTCCGAAACAAGAGAAATCACGCACTGAACTGATTTTTATTACCGGCCTCGCAATGCAGAACACAATTATTCGGCCGATCGCGCGAGAGTTCTGCTGTCCGAAACAAGAGAAATCACGCACTGAACTGATTTTTATTGATATGGAAATGCTAATATCATCTTCCAAACTTGGACGTACATGTTCATGATAGCATTAGAGGCGAAAGTATAGAATTGATAGTTCCGTTAGGATACGGCAGGCATGAAGAATGTTTTTATAGAAGTCGATTTGAAAGCGAGCGGAGGGCAATATTTGTGATGGCACATATCGCACGACCTTCCTTCTGCCAAGCTCCCGTATGAAGGGGGAGGGAAGAATATCAGTGTGGAAGCTGATATATCTCCACTGGCAAAAGGAAGGTGGTTTGACTTGCTCATATGCCATCGCGTGCGGAAGGATTTGCTATCAACGAGTAATATGACATCAGCATTTAGTCGAATAGGATTTTTATTGCACAGTTCTGTTTTCTCATTGCGTCGTTTAGTGTACTACCCTTGGTGGGGCATCCATCAATTCAGCTGTTATTGGTCGACGGTACAGCAGCAGTGCCTTTCTCTGCTTTGTTCTCTCCGAGACAGCCAAGTTGGTTGCGACGAGACGGACGCATTGAGAAAACAGAACTGTGCAATAAAAATCCTATTCGACTAAATGCTGATGTCATATTAGAAATTTGGAGAGAGTACTCGTCGATAGCAAATCCTTCCGCACGCGATGGCATATGAGCAGTCAAACCACCTTCCTTTTGCCAGTGGAGATATATCAGCTTCCACACTGATATTCTTCCTCCCCTTCATACGGGAGCTTGGCAGAAGGAAGGTCGTGCGATATGTGCCATCACAAATATTGCCCTCCGCTCGCTTTCAAATCGACTTCTATAAAAAACATTCTTCATGCCTGCCGTATCCTAACGGAACTATCAATTCTATACTTTCGCCTCTAATGCTATCATGAACATGTACGTCCAAGTTTGGAAGATGATATTAGCATTTCCATATCATTGTAAATCGTTTAACTTCACGTAGAAGTAACACACACGAAATCATTAATTTAGTGATTTTTATTACCGGCCGCGCAATGCAGAACACAATTATTCGGCCGATCGCGCGATCGTTCTGCTGTCCGAAACAAGAGAAATCACGCACTGAACTGATTTTTATTACCGGCCTCGCAATGCAGAACACAATTATTCGGCCGATCGCGCGAGCGTTCTGCTGTCCGAAACAAGAGAAATCACGCACTGAACTCTTTGTGATAGGATAACTCATACGGTTGAAAATGTCGTTTGCTGAACGGGTCATACGGGTTGTAAACTATTCCACCGAAATACATTTCGCGGAATGTTTTTTTTTGTGGAACGACATCTTATATTCTCTGGTAATTTCATTCGCAGTTCCTTCCGAAATTCCTCCAGGAGTTCCTTCAAAAATTTCTCAAGGAGCTCCTTTGAATATTCCTTCAGGAGTTCCTCCGGAAGTTCTTACAGGAGTTCCTTCAGAAATGACTCCAGGAGTTCCGATGGAAGGTCCACCAAGATTTCCTCCAAAAAAATCCCTCAAAATTCTTCCAGGTGTTCGTCCGAAAATTACTCAAAAAACATCCATGACTTCTTCCGCAAATTCCGAAAACTTCTCCATGAGTTCCTTTGTAAGTTCATCCAAGAATTCTTCCGAAAATTTCTCTTGAAGATTCATCCATAGTTTATCCGGATCCAGGAACTCATCCGTGAAAGAGTTCCTCCGGAAATTACTTCAAAAACTTCCTCCTCAATACCTCTTCAAATTCTTTTGTTTCGGAAATGCTTTCAGGAGACCCTCCTGAAATTCCTCCAAGAGCTCGTTCGGAAATTTTCTCACGATATGCTTTCGGCAGTTCTTCCGGAAATTCCTCCAAAAGTTCCTTCGGAAATACCAATGGGAATTCAGCTACCATTCCTTCCGGTAGTTTCTCAAGGAGTTCCTACGGATATTCCTCCAATAGTTCTTCTAAAATATCTCACGAAATTCTTCCAGAAGTTCTTCTGGTAGTTTCTCCAGAAGTTTATTCGGCAATTCATCCAGTAATAACTTCTGCAGGAGTTCTTCCAGAAATTACTCCAAAAACAGTTTCGTAAATACATCCACAAATTCCTCCAGGAGTTCCTCTGGATATTCATGAGCATGAGCACGATTGACCGACCACGGTTGCTACTCCGTTATTAGCAGGTCAGATTTACCCGAGTAGCATAATTTGGGCAACTCATATATGACTGTATTTGGTCATACATAAGTCACAGTAACTCTTTTATGACAAGTGTGCTACTTGGGTAATTACACAAAGGATCAACAGATGAAGTTTGGGACTAGCATCATCTTCAATGTGTGAGAACTAGTGACCCAAAAATAAGCAATACCAGCGCCGGCCGTGTCCGAATGCAGGTCAATTGAGGAATAGGTTAGAAATTGTTGACGTGATGCTCGCTTTGATAGAAGCCGACAAGTCATCTGCACTTGCACAAGAAATCACTGGGATTTTGGATATATGGGGTAGAGAGTGTGGCAGGGTTTGTTTTGGTAAACGGTATGCCGTGTATAGCGTGTAGTTTGATTTAAAACAAAAATAATCGAACGAATCCTAATTATTTTAATTATCTACCCCACTAGACTACTGGATGCGAATTAAATTTTCACTTTTTGATTAACTTAATCACCGCACAATGCAGAACAAAATTTCGACGACCGGCCGATCGCTCTGTTTAGGGGTCGTACACTTATTACGTAAGCATTTTTTCTGGGTTTTTCGACACCCCTACCCCCCATGTAAGATTTTTTTCATACAAATGAATTTTGTATTTATATGGAGCGTAAGATATTGACAGACTCCCCCTCCCCCCATAAGTACTTACGTAATATGTGTACGGCCCCTTACTGGAGAATCACGACTGGACAAGAAACAAATTTTCACTTTCTAATTTAATTTACTCACTCACCCGCACAATGCACAACAAACTCCTAGGAGTTACACCGGAAATTATTCCAAGAGTTCTTCCGGGACTTCCTCTAATGGTTCCTCCGGAAATTTCTCAAGGAGTTCGCGGATATTTCTACAGAAGTTTCTTCGAACAGTCTACCCAGAGTTCCTCCGAAAATTCCTCCCGAAATTTCTCCAGGAGTTACTCTTGGAAGTTACTCAAAAAATTGCTTCCAAAAACTTTTACGAATTGCTCCAGGAGATCTTCCGGAAATTCCTCCAGGGGGTTGCGTTGCGTTGCGTTGCGTTGCGGTGTAACGGAGTATTTCGTAGATTGCATACTGATAGCTGTCATGTATATTCTTTAACTTTCTTACCCCAACTGCTTATGGATTACTATTTGGGAATTAATAGCAACCCAATTGGAGGTCCAAAATGATAAAGCATGAAAACTACCATTGCCGGCCACGCCCATCTTCTCCGTTACTAGGGAAGGGAAGGAAATGATGATATGACATCTACTTAGTGAGAGGCCAGCGACTCACCGACGCCCTCATAGATGTCAAGGAGTTGGATGGTTGTTGGAATATCATCATAAGCAAATGATATGTTAAGTTTATTCAAACGTTGGGAGTGACCATGCTAAGAAATTTATGTCACCCGTTTTCCTAGATGTTTAACTTCCTGGGATGGGACAAGGTATTAGACTTGCCCTGGCTAATAAGCCTAGGTTTCAGCGCCATTGCTCGCTCTCTGAAACGAGAAGAGAAGAATCATTTATGGAAAACCCCTCCCGTATTGCTAATGTCATATTCAAACTAAAAGTATTTATGTCAAGGATTAAGTGTACTTATTGCCCCTCTTTGAACACATTGTTCGCTCTGTCTAGGTATATATAAATGATATTATGTACATCCACAGACATTAATACGTGCTACGTTCTTGAATTTCCCAACGCTTGAAAAACTACAATTTGATTGTATCTTTTCTATAAACACCCGCGTGGGTAATCAAATTTGTCTGGTAGGGTATCCAAGCACTAGTGCGAAAGCGTACCATGGCTTGAACCGTTTTCAAGTCTTTCGAAATTAGCATCTCATTGTAAGAAATTAGTCTTAAAAGTATGAATGGCATATTTAGATATACTTAAAGTGATATATTTCATTAAAACATTCAATCATATTGTTTAAGGAATAAAATTAAATTAACCCACCGACAACGATGGCAAAATATTAATATCTAAAGTAAACCGTTTTCACAGTTCTATTTAGCGCAACGAATTAGATGTGTATGACAATCAGATGCATTGTGACGTGACTCTTTTTAGCGAGGGCGACAACTTTTTGAGACATGTGTTCCAGAAATTAATATATTGTCCATAGGGCTGTTGCTCCCTGAATTCTAAATGTGTGCCCATTTCAATAACAATACAATTGAAAACAAAAAAAAAAAAAAAACGCAAAATGTTTTCTATTTTTTGTGATTTCTATCAGTCGTGGCGATATAAAAACGACACAAATGAAGCCAAAATTGTCTCTTTTGCGAATATTATTAACACAGAAGCATACTAGAACATACCAGAACATATATCGTAGTGCTCAATAGGCAAATATAATCCATAGTTGGTTATTACCTTCTTGAAACTATTACATTGGAAAGTAGCGACGAAAATTACACGTATAATTACATATACACACATTAACATATACCCATATACCTACATAAACTCATGTTCAGCCCTGGATTTTAGATACTATTGTAAGTCGTTGTTCTGTGTTGGAAACATAATCACTATTGATTTGCATTTGCTCTATAACCGAGAGGACAGTGGCGATAAACCGATGCACTCCGTATGTACTTGTTGTCTTTAATGTTCTAATAATAATGATAATTAAAAATACACAATTTAATAGTGTAAATGAAAAGGGCATAATAGCCAAAATTGAATAAATAAAGCTATGTATGCGGAAGGATCACTGAAAGTATGTTTCTGACAGCAAAATGAAGAAAAACTTATTGCAGACATCTGTGTTCAGTAAGCAAATCAAAAACCAACATACCTGGACCGCAGAATACCTCTGATAACATCTCCGTTCGTAAAAAATACCACAAAAAATACCTCGTCCTCTCTGGATGGCAACACTTTCCTGTAGAATTTCTTACTTTAGCCGGTTAACGTTTTGGATGCGATTGTCCACCCGATTCTTGAACTGCTGGCCATGTATCCTTTTGGTATTGATGATCTGCTTTCTTAGTGAACCTGTTTTGATGCTCGCGCTAGCCATAGTTTCAGCCAAATTTTAATCTTCGGTGCAAACAATAGAATTCCACACGAGTAATTGGGCAGAAAAATGCAACAATCCTTCAGGCGTCAACTTGAAAATCTTCTACAGCTCCCAGGAAAAATTTAAAAATTTGACGGGACAAATATTTTTGCGTCTGCTTTCAGTCACAACATACTACGTTCCGGAAATTCCTCCAGGGGATTACTCCGAAACTCCTTTAGGAGTTTCTCCAGAAATTCCTCCAAGAGGTCTTACGAAAATTCCTCCTGGAGTTTCTCGGAAAAGTTCTCCAGGAGCTTCTGCAGGAATTCTTCCAGAAATTTCTCCAAAAATACCTACGGAAAGTCTGCCAGCAGTTCTTTCAGAAATTTGTCCCTAAATTCCTCCAGGAATTCCTTCAGCAATTACTCCAGGAGTTCTTTCTGAAACTCCACCAGAAATTTCGGGAATTCGTTCAAAAAATTCTACGGAAATTCTTCAGAGGAGATCCTTCGGAAAGTCCTCCAGGAGTTCCTCTAAAAACTCCGCTACAATTTACTTCCGCAAATTTCTCCAGCGTTTCTTAAGAAGTTACAAGTTCTTTCGGAAATTCGTCCAGTAATTCCTCTGGAAATTACTCCATAGGTTTCTACGGAAAGTCCGCTAAAAGGCCACCAGAAATTCCTCCAGGAGATCCTCCGAAAAGAGCTTCAGTAGTTTCTCTGGAAATTACTGCAAACAATCGATCACGATTTCGTAGAAAATTCCTCCTAGAGTTATTTCGGAAATTACGTCAAAAGTAGCTTCGGAAGTTCCTAGACAACTTCTTCCAACAATTTCATCAAGGATCCCTTCATAAATTCCTGCAGGAGCTCTTCCAGAAAATCCTCCAGTTTTTCATAAGAAAATTCTTTTTAACTTAAAAATTCGAAATTAAAATACTTAAAAATAAAGTTTCAAAAATTCAAATTTTTTAGATCAAAACTTTCCATAATTAAATAGATTAAATATATAAAAAAATGAGTTTAAAAAAAAACAAAAAATATAAAATTGAGAAACTCAAAAATTTGAAAATTTTGAAGTTTTTAAATTTAAACTTGTCATGTGTGTTCGTGATATAGCGAACCGTTTTTAATCTGTTAAATTTCAATTATCTTTCTATTATGTACTCCCTCGTATTTCGGTACCTAACGAACATTTTCCAGACCCTGAGAAGATGTTACCAGTTTTCTATGATTGATGCTGGTTGACATTGTCGGTCAGATATTATTCGCATTGTCTGCTCTTTCTCTCTGCGCCACGATGAATCAGTTCACCGGTTTGGTTTGATATTAGACCGATGCAAATATTAAATTTATTTCATGTCAACCTCCCCCCCCCCCCCAACTTTCCAAATTTTTTTTTATTTTGAACAATATGCATCACCTTGGTACGAAATATATCATTTATATACTATAAATTTGTCACCAGGAGTATTCTAAATGAAAACACGAACATATATTCCTATAGGCATTAATATTATATATCCTATCATTCCACGAATAATGAGGGGACTCTTGCTTACAGATTCTGTCTAAAAGCTTCCTTGCAATTTGAGGCCGACCCATTTCCATCCATGTTCTTGAACATCTATTGTTATCGGTATTTGATTTCGCCATCTGATGATATCAGTCTGTCAAGATTTTGAAATCCTGCTGCAAAGTTTGAGGGGCGGTTCCCGTTGACACTCAACCACCTAGTCCTGCTGACGTTGATGGTGAGACACCGCAAAAGAAGCATCGGTCAACTTGTTCAACTCACTCCGCATAAAAGAATGTAGCAGTACTAATATAGCGTCTCGTGATCATTGGCCTGATCAGAGTCGTCTAGATGTTCCACAACAATAAACTAACTGCCGAAGAAGTTCAAGGTATGGCACACGGTGAATCGCACCCACCAAGGTCTTATCGATTGCGCTTAGAAGTAATAGTGGAGATGAAATGCATTCTTGCCTCACATCAGTGACACATCGGTCAGACTGAGATCCGGCCCTATCTAATAATCTTTTGGATCCCAAACTTGTTGACCTGCTCCATAATAAGGCGGAGCAGGGCAAAATATTGCAATAGTTGCTACAACATTCGCAAAGGCAGCTTAGGGTCAGCCCTGAACACTTCCGCCGACAACTGATCGATCTTGGGGGCCCCTTCAGATTTCATGCTTCGGATGGCTGCTTGTTGAAGAACGCTGGTTGAGACTTGAAGACAATGTTCAGAAAGCTCGAGGCAAAAATCTCCAGTTGCTGCAGCCATCCTTGCTTCATTGGTCAAAAGGCCCACCCATGCCTCCCTGTCCTGTCTACTGCAGCACCCGACTCCCACTTACATCGCCCGACATCCGTTGACAGGTCTCGTACTTTACTTCTCTGACTCATCCCGTTCCTCAGCCTTTGCTTCTCTACACTCCTCAATCTTCCGTCGGGTTACATATGCAATACATTTTTATCGCTGAGTGCGCAGCTCACCCAAGTTGTTCTCGCCGTTTTCGCCGTATCGCTGCTCACTGCTCTTCTACGCTGCCACCTTGCAAAACATCCGCTAGCCGAGTTCCAATTTCTTCAACGAACAATCTCTTCACAGCTGGATCTTCTAATCGGTCTATGTTGATTCGTCGCCCGAGCCTCTCCTCCTGCCGATTAATTCGAGGGATGCGTTGTCGCCAATTAGAAGATGATAGCTAACGCGATGTCAGCGCTACCCAATTTCCAGAGCCGCCACCTCTACGATATTTCACGACGCCTGGTTGGAGCACGCACAACTCCGTGAATAAGAGATAAAGACGCGACATGTCTGTCACTCACCGATCCAACTGATCAGCTGAAACGTTGGCTCGAACACTTGGAATAACTTCTTCAAGTTTTGACGACCTCTCCTATTTTGGATGTAGGGAAAGGTTGACAATTATCCGAAGGTAGCTGGCAAGATTCCGTCCTGGACGATCATGTGAGAACCATACTGTCACGCTTTACATCATCCTGAAGCAGTTCAATGAATTTCAATAGTCCCTCTATTTGGTAGTGATTGACCACGGAAAAGCCTTTGATCGTCTGAATCACGAAAAACTGTGCGGCATCTCTAGAAGCGAGGGAGGTCTAGACAAAATCCAGAGTCTTGTACAATGTAATCGTCAGATTGAGACTGCTCTACCAACGCAACAGCGCTTCACCATAGAAGTTCAGAAATCAATCTTATTGAACGGATTCAGACCGGCACGTTTCGGATCATTTTCAGGAGGTTAGCTTTTTGATGTTTGTGCTCACATGGCACGCAGTATGGTTTCCCTCGAAGTGTTTAAAGATGAGGGACCTGTCCACCGTAACACCAAGGAGCTTTACACTGCTTTTGGTCGGAGCTGCACTTCTTTCCAGTATGATGGGTCCGGTTGTGGTTGGTGGGTTGACTCGCAGATGTGTACGCCTCTGTCGGTAAGTATCTCAAAATCGTTATGATAATAGCCCATATGGTAAAGTGGAAACAATCAGCTGGCTACCAAATGGTGGCCAACAACAGCGTCAGATGTTGTTGGCCACCATTTGGTAGCCAGCTGATTGTTTCCACTTTACCATATGGGCTATTATCATAACGATTTTGAGATACTTACCGACAGAGGCGTGAAGTTCGTCGTCCGCATAGGATAAACATCCCCTCCGGTAGGTCCGCGACTGCTCCCTTCCATTACAACCAGGAATAGTGTTACGGAGATCACGGATCCTTGAGAGATCCCGTTCTCCTCCGTCATGGTCTTTGATGAATGCGTTCCAAGTTCCAAAAGAGCGGGAAATTATTTATAAACTGAAGAAGGTTCCCGGAGATCCCGCAAAGCGCCAGCTTTTTGAGCATGCCCAGTGTCCTCGTTCGACTTTGGTGTATTGACTCGCATCTTTTGCCTCCTGGAGGATTTGGGCCTACGTAGACACTCTTTCGTCTTCCGAGGCGGAATGCGAGTTTGGCGGTTATTCAACCGACCGTTGCACTATGGGGAATTCTCATACAAATGGGTGGCCAAAAATATTTTTTCAATGAAAACTTTAAGGGCCATCGTTAACCTTTCAAAAAATGTCATCCGCGAAAAAAAAAATTAATTTTTTTCGGTATTTTTTGTTTGTTTTTTTTTTCAATACAGCATGCATAAATTAGCAAACAATTATATTTCTAGTAATAATGTTGTTCATTTTCTAATCATAACGAGGTATAGAGAACAAAAA
Source organism: Armigeres subalbatus (assembly GCF_024139115.2). NCBI lineage: Eukaryota > Metazoa > Arthropoda > Insecta > Diptera > Culicidae > Armigeres > Armigeres subalbatus. The sequence goes on along the minus strand of NC_085141.1, from coordinate 238,285,162 downwards.
CCACAATTTTCAAGAGAACTTTGATTGCAGCGTTCTCGTAAACGCGCAAATATGCGCAAGCAAATCACTCACTAGAAGGTAGTACTAGGGTTATATTTCAATTCCCCATTTACAGATCAGGGGACATTTGGGGACATAAGGTTTGCTGGATCATTTTATAGCAACGAATTATGATAATTAAAGTTTTTCTTCTACAACTTTTTGATATTAAACTTCGCGATCAAAACAAACCAATCTGTCGGAAAGCTAAAGTTTTAAGGTTTGAAATGGTATATAACACATTATATTTGGAGAAAAAATGACTTCATAACATACAAATCAAAGTTAGTAATGATTTTTTATTTTTATCAGCTTTTTTCACTTCACCAGCCCATATCTTTTGACTGAATAAACACAGCGCTTCAATATTTTCCGATTCTCTTATCTAGGGTATATACTTTCATATGATATATAAATTAGACAAATTGGAGATAGTAAATTTTCCGATTAATGGCCACCCTTTTCCCCATAGTGCGTTGCTTTCCAGGTGTTCAGTTAGCCTCATGTTTACGAGCCGCACCAGAACCTTTTCGCCAACGTCGGTAGATGCAATTGGGCGGTAGCCGCTTAACCATTCCTTAATTGTCTAGCGCCTCAAGCATGGTAACTTTTTGTATGGCGGGAAATTTTGCAACATCGTGTAGCCAATGTCGTCCTTCGGATTTCCCCTTCTTCATCCTCAGCGCGAGCTAAAGCTCCTCCAGTCATGGTTGGTTAAAACTTGCTCCGTTTTCTGGGAGGACTTGGATGGCGAAAATTTCAGTGAAGGGATTGGGTTGTTTTTTTTTCGGAATGCTTCAGGGTATTCCTGATATGAGGACTGGCGGTAAAACTGGTCTGCTAAAGCGTTCGCGACGAGGCCTGAGTTCCGTTGTGCTGCGCCATTGATAGACAAAGTGATCCCTTTTGGTCGTCTTTTATCTAAAAAGCAGTTTACTCGTCGCCACAGCTCGGCTGTTGACTGCTCGCAATTGAGAAGTAAGGAGTGAGAAGTGAGATATGGGAAGTTAAATTTAAGAAAAAAGATTGTAAAAAATGAGTAGGAAGAAGTGAATAAAAAAAGGAACAGGAAGTAGGAAAATAAGGAAGAAGAAGAAAAAAGGAAGAAGGAAGAAGGAAAAAGAAAGACAGAAGAGTGGAGAGGGAAGAATGACGGGGAGGAAGATATAAAAGGATGGAAAAAACTGGAAGGGATAAAGAAGGGCAAAAATGGAAAAAGGAAAAAGGATGCAGAAAGGAACAAGGAAAAAAGAAAAACAAAAAAAAGAAGAAAAATTAACGAAGAAAGAAGGACAAAAATAAAGAAGGAAGAAAAAATAAGGACGAAGGAAGAAGGAAAAAGGGAAAGGAAAAAGGAAAAAGGATAAAGGAAAATAGAAATAGGAAAAAGGTAAAGGATGAAAAAGAAAAGAAGAAGAAGGGAGAAAAAAGAAAGAAAAAAATGAAGACCGGAACAACGAAGAACACAAAAGGAGGGAGAAGGAAGAAAGAAAAAGAAGATAGGATGAAAGAAATATTAAGAAGAAAGAAGAAGACAAAAGGATAAAAAAAGAAAAGTGAAAGAGTAAAGAAATCAGGAAAAGTGAAGAATAAGGATGAAGGAAAAATAAAGAAGAAAGGTGTTAAAAAAAGTAATGAAGAAGGAAGGAGAAGAAAACTTTTCTTCCCTTTGCTACCGCACCTCGCTTAGCCTTTGGGCTGCTGGACATTGAGTCACTGCTGTCTCCGGAGTCCCTTGAGCAGCGGTCCCGCTTTGGTGTTTGTGTTATAGTGTTCATTGTATCCGAAGATTCGCTGGAGATGTCATAAAACTTTTCGCTTGTCATTCATTTTTCTTTGCATGATTGTTTTTGTTGGTAGTTTCTGGACTTGCTTGCTTCATAATAATCTTTACCTTGGCGATCAGCTTCTCCTTAATATCCAGATTTTCCTACAACTTGCTCACTATCTCGCTGAGCATGAAGACTTTTCTCACTAATTCTTCGATCGTTCCATTTTCTGGAAGGCTTCTATACGATTGCCAACTTCTATTTGTCGTGCCTTGCTAGCTTGATCCAGTTTGCGGATGGTTTTCTTCAGCCCCTCGATCTCACTGTCTTGAGGTTGAACTTTTCACCTTAGCGAAAGACTCTGCTTGGCCAGATCCGTAGCGTGATTCGAACTCCCGTTAGGCTTGGGCGATCCCCGGTTGACCCGTACACGGTAGATTTTCACTTCCTTCAAACACTCGGGGCACTTTGTGGATGCAGGATGTGCGTTACTTCTACAGAACTTACAATATTACTGGTCGGAACATGGTGGACGGTTAACTGGGGCATCGGGGCCAGCCAAAAGTTACATGCTCCGGGATGGAGATCCCTGTAACGGTTATGTAGGAAGTAACTAAGTAGTAGTAGTTACTTCCTACACGTTAGTATGATCGTTGGAGTGTTGACCAACTTAGTTACCATCCGGCATCCGTTTCTTGATCCGGTACAGCTTCTTGATTCCTTAGTCCTTGAGCTGAATCAGGGAATAGTCGCCGGGAATGGTTATCGTGTCGAAGTTGAATTCCATGCACTTGATGATGATGAGCTGTGGATGCTCAATAATGAATAATGGCATACCGTCGCTCAGTTTGTCCATCGTTAGCAGTCGTTCGTATTGATTCCTGGTCCCAACTTCGAACACGTACGATGCTCCTTTATTTTCTTTACTGGCGCCGCTATTTGCTCCGTCGAGGAACGGTTCCAAGGAACGGCATAGGAGGAAGGGACTGGAAAAAAAACTTGCAGCGGACCGGACTAGTATACGGTAAGAGTGGCTCGCGACCAGCTCCATCGTTAGTCACTCGCACTGCCACCCGGTACAGGCGGATTTCGATTTTCTGATCGTCAGCGTCAGCGAGACTTTCTCGCAATTAGTTTCATTTGACGGCACAGCATTTGGGATACGCACTATAGGATTTCAGGCGGTCATTAATCGAAAATGTCATGTCTCCCAAATCATTTTTAAATATTTTTTATAGATTACCAATATTCTGATTAGGAAAAATCCAAAATTTGAAGTCTCTACGTACTTTAGTTCCAGAGATACAAGGTGCCAAAGTCAAAAATTGGTGAAAAATTAGACAAATTTACTGAAAAATGTTCGCTTTTCAACTATTTTTTAAATTTTATTTCATATTTTTTCCATGATGTTAATACATCGTTACAAAGGTTGTTGTCTAAGCTTTCAAATGGTGTGCAAAAAGTAATGTATACACGCGAAATTTTTTTTTTTTTAAATGCAGATACACAAAAATTTCTTTAAAAAAACGCGAATTTCAACTTCGATAGTGAAGAACTTTTTTTTCCTCAATTTTCCCCGGGTCTAATCATGATACACATAAAGAGTAAAGCTTCGACTGCAATATCCCGAAGAAATTTTTCACCAGTATTTGCAATTAGCAGAGATAATTCAATTTTATTTTATTTTTTCAATTTGATTTTTTCACCGTGTCATATTGATTAAAAATTTACCCTTATTATTATCCCCCATTTTTTTAAGGTGAATGAAAATGCAGTTTTAGGCATGATTAACAAGCAAAAATAGTCTATTTTCAAGGTAAATCAATTTGAAAGGAATATCTAAGAAATCTTCAACCCTTTCACTATCGACACATTTGCGGGTACTCTCTTCAAGAAATATCAAAGGTAAGTGTCTTGAGCTGTAGTGAATACCTACCGCTAGTAATTAGGTACCCAAGTAGACTACATAAGCGGCAGTTGAGTGCAGAGTTATATTATTATTGAAATAGAAGTGAAAGACAAGTGCGCCTAATGGATAACAAATCGGTATTCTCAAATTTCGATCCAAAGCTGCAACGCAAGGATAATGTTAAAAATGCTTTTGAATATATTTGATGATGAAATTGAAGAAAATTTTGTTGAAGACATAGACCTTGATAGAGAAGAAGAATGATGATGTTGAAAATAATGGAAATAAACCAAAAGTTTTGAGAAAAAATTATGTTGTTTTTTAAATTAGGAAATCTAATATTCGGAACAAATATAAGGAATATAAGCTTATATATTTTTTCAAAACTATACACGTAAATGTCATAGAACATTGGCCTTTCGCAACCACGATATGGTTTATGTATGTTTTTGTTGTTTTTTCCCTTTTATGAAGCGTTTTGTTACTTTTTTCCACAAAAGAAAGACAAAACTATGTATTTAGGAAATGACGGCTTTGTACTTTTGTTCTATTATTGGCAGAGGGGTTTTCTATAACCAATTATGCTCAAATTTGGCCTAAACATTCTTTGCATATCAAAGAATATTGTGGCCGAATTTCATAAAATTTGGTCAAAACCCCTGGCAATAATAGAACAAAACCTGCCAAAGCCGTCATTTCTATATATTTATTATACAAAAGTCTTCAAAAGGATAGAGGGAGGGGCACGCTGGCCCTTAGTTTGTGGACAACAACCTTTCTTCTCCTTAGAAAAAAAAATAAAATAATTCTTCCTTATTTGGTTAATGTGACAATTAATCGAATTATCATTAAAAAATATAACGTATTTGATGGATGCTCCCTAAAGAGAGGAAGGGGTACTAGAAATGATATTTTCTAGCTATTTTGATCAAATCCAGCTAAAACTATGTTAAAATTTGCTTTAAAAGCCACATTTTATTTTTGACCGCTCGCTTGTATGGGGATCCCCCATAGTGATACGCCTAGAGACATTGTTGTTGTTTTTCAGCCCACCGAACCCTTCCTGGATGTCTTAGAGAACTGGAGCTAGCTTCGAGCTCCAAGTTTGTCACCATGGAGGTGAAATGGAAGTCTTCATAACTTTGTCTTACATATTGGGAACCAGATTCAGGATGCGTTTTAAATCTGTCCGTAGATAGGATGGTACTTCATAAACATTTAATATGTTTTAATAATTTCGCAGAATTGTTCAATTTATAAATTTTCCATTGGCTCACTGGTCTGTGAAAAATGGCTTCAAAACCAGCCCAACAGTACGTAGACGAACAAAAAACCGCTACTGACAGCTCACTTAATCCCGTTTCCATTTTCCGTGGTTTATTTTCATTTCACTTTTTACGCATCTACTTTAATGTTTCAATGCAACTGTCCCACAATTCCTCCTCCCTACCACCACCGAAATCGATAACCGAATGCCATTCAAATAGATTTATGCATTTACGGTTTTTGTTTCCCTTATTCGGCACGCGTTTGCATATGGTTTGGTCTGGGATACATATCGAGTGTCAACCTAAAGCTTTCTATTAGAGGTGGAGGTTGACAGATCAAAAATGTTCAAAATCCGTTGGCTGTTGTCTGTATTGTTCTTTAGAGCAACAGTAGAACAATATTTTACAATTTTTCAAAATTTGTTTACATTTTCCATAGATCATTCGCTTAAATTCGGCGTACCCAGCATGCAAAATACAAGCATCTTTGCTATTTCCTTCCAAATTTTGTCGAAAAATAAGGCATGTTCAGCAATTGTTACTTTTTTTTGCAATTAAAACTCGATTTTCTTGAAACAAATGTTTTCAGCTTGGTAGAAAATAGGACAGGTACTTGTGTATGCAATGCCCAAAATTTGATTTCAATATCGCATATTTTCACAAGTACAGCCAAGCCGCACTGTAGGAAATTGCATCTACCGGGCTTCGTTTTTTGTAACGCACTGGACCAATGATGACAATGCAAAGCTGCCAGTTGAAAGCTCCCCGGAATAAAATTTATATCGAAAACATTGAATGCTTATATCAGATTACATCGCCACGTTCAATTTCCCCGTCCGTGGACCGCGCCGGGCTGAAACCAGCGTACATACAATGGTTGTCATACAGCCGGTTGATTTTCGCTGGCCCTCGTTCGAATGGTATTATGTCACTTTAATCGGGTCAATTTGTGGGAACGGGCCGATGACGGCGACGACGGCGTCGGTTGCGTGACTCAAGTGGCCAGTGGGGAGCTATCGTTGCTCCGTTCTGTGAATGCGTGCATACCGCCGCACTAACGTGCTCCGTCTAAGCCCTGAATGGTTCTATTGTGATTTGGCAGCATACCGTAACGGGCGATAAATCGTGATTGAAGACTCTCGGCCGCTGTCTGGGCTGGATGGCCATCGTGGCATGGTTGGATTGACCAAGATCCGGGGAACATGGGGGTCAGGGACATTTCACAACACGTACCGAGAGGTATTTTGATTCGAAGATATCGGAACGCATTCCAGGCCTAAGTGCAGCACTCACTTCACTAATGAACGAGTTAATGCCGCCTGGATGGATGCCCATGTGGAATTTGTACTACTTCTGCCGGCAGTAAATTAAGTGATGGTACGGAACGGTCGAATAATGTTCGTTTAGATGAGATGAGTTAAACTAATTCTCGCCTCTATGATGATTGAGGAATTTGATGGTGTTTGATTCGTGCATTGTGATGTATGGAACAAGATATGTATGTGGTTCATCCGTAGTAGTGATGCTATTCGTCCAAGAATCTGAATTGAAACTGATGATTATTTGGATTCATCGATGGATACTATCTATGAAATTGTTTTCATAGGGCTAACCATATAATTTTATCCAATTACTCGTTGGTTTATTTTATTTCATACTACATAACGGTAACTTAGAACGATTATAATGTGGTTCCTGTGGAGTTTATTCTGATTATTTGCAAACGGGAGCCACTTGGAACACCTTATCGCACTGTTTGTTCACTGAATGTGATCGACGACACATTCCCCGATTGCTTTGATTGCTGATGATGTGACTCTAAGTTGTGGTTCACATTAGGCCTACTTCGATGGTTTCAAAGCAAAGCAATTGAATATATGATTTATGTAGTAAACGGCAAGTACTGTTTCACTGCCACACATTTCCCCTCTTCTCAGGAATTTATGAGAAAAAAAAATTGTCATTTGAATCGACTTTCAATGAAAAACATGAAAACTTTGTATTTTCATTATGCCTATAAGAAACCAAAATATAAACCCGTTTACTGTATGTGGCACATACTACATACATCACTTAACAACTGTGAGACGAAGTTGAATTCAGCTTGTAAAATTGTGTTGTTCTCCAGATATGAGTGAGTTCTCCAAATATAATGTTTACACTGACTCACAGTTCGAACGAATCATGTACATTTACATCAAATAGCATGCACATAATTGGAGCATGATAAACGATAGAAATTTCCATTTTATTTTATTTTTACATCACTTAGCATTTCCAATTTATGTGTTGTTTTAAATTTACATAATCTATTTTATGCTGTATAAATAAAAAAAAGGTCAACATGAGAATCGAACTCAGGCCCGCAGAGTGATAGTCCGTTCCGATACCACTCTACCGTTTTCACTTCTTGAAACCAATGTTGCTCAAAGAGTAACATGTTCTGAGTTATGGCGATTCTAACATACGGTACCGAACCCGTCGTGATCGGGTTCTGGCTAGGTAATGTAAATTTACATGATCTGAGTAAGCGCATCGTCAAGGGAAAATATTTGATGGATGAAGTGCAAGAAGTTGAAGTTTTCCATCGATTTAAGAAAACGCCTGATAAAGTACACCAATGAAATGCAGCATCACGGATGCTGCTTTGTAGTCGCAATGGAAAATCTTCGCTTTAGTATGACGGTGGTCGAAAACTATGGTTTCCCGCTGCATTTGCAGCTGCCTTGATGGAACTGTTGGTTTGTTTACATTCTACCGAGATCGTCGCAAGCGTGGCCTTCTTTCGGTTCACATAATTTCATGTAAACTTAATGGTTTATAAATTAATTTTCTGGGTGGATAAAGTATTGTTTTCAATAGAGTGTAGTTATAATGGTAAGGTGATGTATCTATACGGTTTGATTCATGCTCCGTTTATGTGCATGATTTTCAACGCATAATTACATTGAAAAAACGATTACATGATCTGTATTCACATTAGTTTCATTGATTACATTACCAGTAAAAGTCAAATTTATTTGCTGTGAGATACCGCAAATATGCTATGCTAGCTGATCCGTCGAACTTCGTCTCTCCAAAAAAAAACTATTATTTAGCGCCAACATAGTTTTTTTTTACTACTTTATAGGCAAAATTATATCGATTCAAGCGCTTAGCAACGCTTAGTGCATGCTATTTGATGTAAATGTACATGATTCGTTCGAACTGTGTACTTTTATGCAAGGGCCTTAAGTGGCATTTATTAGAATGCATCTGACTGTATCTCATTGTTAAATGTAATTATATGAACCACTCGCGCTCCTTACGAAGATTAGCTACACTAAGTCTCACTTATCATTTTATGCGAGCACCACTCGTGCTCATTTAAAAAGTCATAACATTAACTCGTACTGAGCACTTCATGCGAGCAAACCTCGCGCTCATTTAAAAAAAAAACATCATAACAATAACTCGTACAGAGCACTCAATGCGAGCACCGCTCGCGCTCATTCAAAAATTCATAACAATAACTCGTACTGAGCACTTTATGCGAGCACCACTCGCGCTCTTTACGAAGATTAGCAACACTAAGTTGCACTGAGCACTTTATGCGAGCACCACTCGCGCTCATTCAAAAAATCATAACAATAACTCGTACTGAGCACTTAATACGAGCACCACTCGCGCTCTTTACGAAGATTAGCAACACAAAGTCGCACTGAGCACTTTATGCGAGCACCACTCGCGCTCATTCAAAAATTCATAACAATAACTCGTACTGAGCACTTAATGCGAGCACCACTCGCGCTCATTCAAAACATCATAACAATAACTCGTACTGAGCACTTAATGCGAGCACCACTCGCGCTCTTTACGAAGATTAGCAACACTAAGTCGCACTGAGCACTTTATGCGAGCACCACTCGCGCTCATTCAAAAATTCATAACAATAACTCGTACTGAGCACTTAATGCGAGCACCACTCGCGCTCTTTACGAAGATTAGCAACACTAAGTCGCACTGAGCACTTTATGCGAGCACCACTCGCGCTCATTCAAAACATCATAACAATAACTCGTACTGAGCACTTCATGCGAGCACCACTCGCGCTCTTTACGAAGATTAGCAACACTAAGTTGCACTGAGCACTTTATGCGAGCACCACTCGCGCTCATTCAAAACATCATAACAATAACTCGTACTGAGCACTTCATGCGAGCACCACTCGCGCTCTTTACGAAGATTAGCAACACTAAGTTGCACTGAGCACTTTATGCGAGCACCACTCGCGCTCATTGAAAACATCATAACAATAACTCGTACTGAGCACTTAATGGGAGCACCACTCGCGCTCTTTACGAAGATTAGCAACACAGAGTCGCACTGATCACTTTATGCGAGCACCACTCGCGCTCATTAAAAAAATCATAACAATAACTCGTACTCACTCACGCTCATTCAAATATGCACAATACTAAGTCGTACTAAACACTTCTAAGCGTGTCTGAGTTGAAACTATTGTTAATTAACAACACATTTTATTACAACGGGAATCAAAAAAAGATACCACTACCAGAGAAATTTTCGTTTGGTAATCATGAACAGCCCTATACGTGTGCTTGGGCCTACCTTTTTTATGTGCAAGTTTGTCCATCTATTTGCTTAAGTTGGTTTCAAATTAGGGGAAAAATATCCATGCATTGGACAATTGTATCATCTAAAACAAAAACACTAATCTTTTTTTCTTATGCATATTTCATAGTTTTCTATAAGAAAATAAATATGTTCTGCGTTGTAGAAACATTTAACAATTGAATAAAACAGTTAACATCTCATTCTTTCATCATTTTAAGATTTTTTTTTTACGGCTCTCGAATGGACCAACGATTTCAAGTCACTTTTGGAGTGAAATCAGTAGTGATTCAGTCTCGTTGCAAACCCTCGAACATCATTCTAGTTTGAATCTGAGGTAAAATAGAACAAACTCACTGGCTTCTCCAGCAGTGTTTTATTCATGTTTGAAATTTGTTTTCCCTTAGAAGAAACTAGTATGCTGCTGCTAAGAAAAGCGCCGCAACACAAAATGGATTGATCCGTACATAAAATGACGCATTCATACACCAACATAATTGAATCTCGTGGTTATTCTGTGGTTATTAGTGGTTCAAATCTGCAGAAAATAACAGGTCCAGTTTTAATTCATTTTCTAAAATTTACTCACCCAATGTCCAAGTATTTGACCACATCACGTCCACTTGCACAAACAATTCGATTACTTTATGGGTGCTCCCGCTTGCTCAATACTACATTTTTCAAAAGGCTGAAAATCCAGCAGGATCGCCAAATGTGGAGTTTATCCTGATTGTTGGCAAGCGGGAGCCACTTGGAACACCTTATCGCACTGTTTGTTCACTGAATGTGATGGACGACACATTCCCCGATTGCTTTGATTGCTGATGATGTGACTCTAAGTTGTGGTTCACATTAGGCCTACACTGTTCGAACGAATCATGTACATTTACATCAAATATCATGCACATAATTGGAGCATGATAAACGATAGAAATTTACATTTAATTCCATTTTTACATCACTTATCATTTCAAATTTTTGTGTTGTTTTAAATTTACATGTTCTATTTTATGCTATATAAATAAAAAATGGTTAACATGAGAATCGAACTCAGGTCCGCAGAGTGATAGCCCGTTCTGATACCACTCTACCGTCTTCACTTCTTGAAACAAATGTTGCCCAAAGAATAACAGGTTCTGAGTTATGGTGATTCAAATATACCAATATCGAACCCGTCGTGATCGGGTCCTGTCTAGGTAATGTAAATTTACATGTTCTGAGTAATGCGTGCGCATCGTCAAGGGGAAATATCTGACTGGATGAAGTGCAAGAATTCGAAGTTTTTCCAACGATTTAAGTAAACGCCTGATGAAGTACACCGATGAAATGCAGCATTATGGATGTTGCTTTGTAGTCGTAATAGAAAATCTTAACTTTAGTATGGCTGTGGTCGAAAACGAAGGTTTCCCGCTCCATTTGCAGCTGCCGTTAAGGAATTGTTTGTTTTGTTTACATTCTAGCGAGATCGTCGCAAGCGTGGCCATCTTTTATTTCGGTTCACATGATATCATGTAAACTTAATGGTTTATAAATGAATTTTCATGGTGAATAAAGTATTGTTGTCAACAGAGTGTAGTAATAATGGTAAGGTAATGTATTTATACGGTTTAATTCATGCTCTGTTTATGTGCATGGTTTTCAACGCATAATTACATTGAGAAAACGATTACATGATCTGCATTTACATTAGTTTCATTGATTGATTACCAGTAGAAGTCAAATTTTTTTGCAGTGTACTTCGATGGTTTCAAAGCAATTGAATATATGATTTATGTAGTAAACGGCAAGTACTGTTTCACTGCCACACAATTCCATGAGTCAACATAGATTCATAGAAAAAGGACTCTACGGTGGTAGAACTGGAAATGTCGTCTGATCGACACTGGAGCTGTTTTTGAGGCTTTCAATTGCCGTTCCGTTCCGTGGTGGCTTGACGCACCACACGAGAAATTACACACGATAGAAGGAGAACACTGACCACTACTTGCACTGACATCTTCCCAAGACGTATTCCTATAGCGCGATCCACGGTTCAACCGCCGTACCAAATAAAACGCGTCACTATATGTTCCCATTTATTTGCGTCACAATAACTGCCGAACAAAAGAACACACCAAGGATACGTACCGCGTAAAAAAACGCGGAAATCCCCAAAATCACGTAAAAACTATATCATCAAAAATCGTTTTTTCGCGATTTTCTCGAGTTTTGCGATTATTTTGAAATCCGCGTAAAAACGACTTTTCGAAAAAATCATCCGTAAGGCCCAAGATCATATGCGCTGTGTAGTGCCGTTCCTCTGCACGCTAGCTCCCCTAATCGCACCATCGAGTGCAGTAAGTTCAAAAGGCCATCACCCTGCTCAATTAATCTGTGTTCACGAACGAGGATGAAAATTCGTCTGAAATTTGAATGATTGATTTTGAGCCTTCAAGCGATACACCGTGTCAGGCTTATTAGTGTCGCCGAAAAAACATATTCAGATATTATCTGCCAGAGCGAATTTATTTTTAAGTAAGTAGGCTGCTTTGAAATCAATGGATAGGTAATGAGTCTGCAAGTTGTTCTCCCGGAATTCATCAAGGATCGTTCACATCTGATCTGTCATTTATCACATGTCTGTAATTCGCCGACGAAGAACTCGACAGGACAGTCTGTCAAACAGAATATCTGCGACATAATTTTGTACGCCGAGTTCTTTTAGGTAATCTCTCTGTAGTTGGCACATTCTAGTATGTGCACTTTTTAATATCTACAGTCCAACCTTCGATATTTAAGGGACCATCGACTCATGGAAAAGTCGAGATGTGGAATATGAAACCCTTGCAGAACTTTTTGAAGAAACCATCAGAGCAACCCAGATAAAAGATCGAAGTCTGCCGCGCTCGCGAGTTGACGGAATTATTTGTCGTCTATTTTGTTCCCGTAATTTTTTTTCGGATGTTGAATGGTTTTTGTGATACAAATGGTTGAAATATGAATGAATAGTGTTTAAGTGCGTGTTAATGGAACTAGTGTATTTTTATGCAACAGTGTAAACCATGTAAGAGTAGAAAGACCGAAGTGATCCTGATACATGCAGTTCGAGTTGTAGGAAACCATAAAGATAAGTTTTTCATTTTTTTCGTCTTACTTTCAACAGCAAACATTAAACAAATCGTTTGGTTGCATTATTGTTTTGCATAATTTCATATACCTACACCTGTGCTTATAGTAAGAGTTCCTCAAAACACAGGTGGCGCGACTGTTGCTGTCGCTGAGCGATTGTCGATATGACACTTACACTTCCATGCCAACGGCAACAGAATCGCAATCGCTAGGAGGTGGCGGTCGCGTCGCATGTGTTTGGGTGAGCCCTCATAGCGACGGGATCGTCTATGGTACGGGGTAGATCAAGTTGATCAAGATTTATCTTAGATATAAACATTCTGAAGTGAATACAATACTAGGTCTTTCATTTTATCTATTTCCAGTCTATTTGTTTGAATGTTCCATGATAAGTAGTTTTTAATCCATAGTAGGGCCGCCTAAAGTCTGTAAAGGCCAAGCACTTGGGAATAAGAAGTTTTGGAGTAACTTTCTTTGTAAAAGGCAAGCTTCAACTTATTTACGGTTTCCACAACATATGTAAACATTCTATATTCGTATCATACACATTGCATTGTTTTTATTTTTCGTAATTAGAGTAAAACTAAAAAAAAATGTCCGGTTTCAAGCATGCTTCTGTTTTTTGTATTTAAGAATTCTTCGAATAGTTCGTTATTATCAATGACGACGTACGCACTAATATCTAGATCAAAATAATCAAAAGCGTGTTTTTCACCTTTTTTTAGGTTGCATGGGTCGCATCACTTACCAAGGTGGATCCTGATATGTGCAACTACTTATCCCATCCAACTAGCATAAATCCATCCTGGGACAACTTTGGAGATGCAGAGATGATCTCGGACTCTAGTAACAACAGATGTCACACCAACTATTCCTTCCCATCCCAGATGACCGTAAAGACGTGGCCGGCGCGTTATCGATCCATTAATTACTGAACTCTCGATCTATGCACATTGAGGTTGGAGAGCTAATCCCAACCCAAAACTATTGGTTCCCTGTGCAATTTCGATTGTTCTGATCAATCACGGAGTAGCAACTACGAATTGTGCGGTCATCAAGCTCAAGCTCAACCATCAGAGTGACACAGAAAATATTTTTTTAATAATTTGTTTTTATGAGTCGATATCGAGTCATAGAACATCGACTCATGGAGGTTTTACTGTAGATCCTTTCAATCAGCCGGTAGACAGTACTTCATACCCCCATATTTATATACTGCTCACATATTTGTCCCAAATGAATAGGAAATCCCGATATGCGATCATTAGACAATATAGCTTGTGCCGAAACTGGCGCTTCACCTTTCCGTTAGAAGGCCACCTTGGCACACTACTGCAGAACGTCAGGCTACCTGGAGAAGACCAATGACGGCTCTTGCAGCCTGCTCAATCAAACCAACCAAACACTACCAGTTGTGTTAAAAGAATTTCCCGAAAGTCGTTGGTTACCACCGTGGAGAAGCAAAGAGCTGTAAGGAGAACAGGCCTTGAACCGTCCTATCGCTTAAGGAACAGCTGACGAAAGGACCAAATAAGCAGCGTGCCCAAAGTCATCACCCGGCCTCCATTTTGTTTTCTCGCTTTCGTCAGGGCCAATCGGGATAAATGGTAATCTTCTCTTATCTTTTTCTTTCTATCTGCTACAGGGGTAAAGACGGCTTTGGCAGGTGTTGTTCTATTATTGGCAGGGGTTTTTTATGACTGATTATGCTCAAATTTGGCCTAAACATTCTTTGCATTACAAAGAATATTGTGGCCAAATTTCATAAAATTTGGTTGACAAAAACCCCCCTGACAGTAATAGAACAATACCTGCCAAAGCCGTCTTTCCCCCTATATAAAAATGAATTGGTCTGTGTTCGTATCCGCATAACTCGAATTCGGTTGGATGGATTTTCTTCATTCCTTCAGTAGATACCTTTGTTATAGTTTCCGATGGGTTCATATATTTCCACATACAAAAACCAAATACACCACATACACCAAATCATGGAAATTTCGCATGGCAGCTCACAACGCACATTTTTGAATTATGTGCAGCAAAAAGTCTGCTGGGTGAAGTCAACTAGTAAACTAATAATAAATATTTACACAAAACTGCGGAGAAGTAGGCTGATTGTAATTCAAAAATCTCGCGCTTAGTTTCATAGGGGCGTAACTGTATTGATCGATTTCTATTAATCGATTTTATATTTTGTTAATAACTCAATTGTTTCAAAAGCTACAGCCGTGATTATTGATTCTGGTGCAAGATACAATCATCCTTTATCACACCAAACCATTAAATCATCGACAAACTATCGCAATTCGTTACAATAATTAAAAGAAAACATCGACGAAGAGAAATCGATTAATACAGTTACGCCTCTATGAAACTAAGCGCGGGAAATGCAAAAAAGACGCATAATGCAGCAATCTGTTGTTGTTGAAGGAATTTCCATTGTAAGTCATATAAGATTACAAAATGATATCAAATAAATCGATAGCAAATAAAAAATGCTCTTGCTCCTTTAAAATGTCTAGCAACTGCATGAAAGGTATTCAAGGTCAGAGGTGACTGCCTCTTCGCACCATTTTGCAAACGGGTAGAGTTCGCTGTATGGTAAAGCACGAATTATTTGGAACAGTTGCATCAGCTTCTGCAATTACGACAAAAGTACATAATCGTTTCTTTTTCCGTTGCCTTTTATTATTCAACCGCCTTTATTGTAGACCATTCGCTTGTGCTCGCCACCGTGGCCTTCCATTTCCCTTCTAAAGCAAGGGTTTTCTGAAAAGTTGTACCTTCACCCAACCAAAGGAACTGTCTAAGATGGTCGTGCAATGTTCAATCCAAACATCTGTAAGAAAGTTTCTGTTATTACAAGCTGGATTATTCATGGTTTTGTACATGAACGCTATGTCGGCAATGCACTAGAACGGGGGCTATTTCGTTCATCTCTTCGCAAAATAAAGGCCAGTTCATGTAGCAGGATGCAGAATTACCTCGTTTATTTCCCATTCCTCCTTCAGCAACGTTCGGTTTGCAAAACTCTAAAATAAAAAGAAACCTAACCATTAAGCAAACCAGTTGAACCAGGCAAGTAGAGGTCCTATTCAGTATGCACGGCAGGTCACCGTCTTACATTCTGGTACAATCACGATCGCATTCGTTTCCAGTCCAGTCAGCCGCACGCCGCCAACCAAAACATCGCATCGCTGCTGACTAAAACCGCGATTAAGATATGGCGGAAACGTAAAGCAAAATGCAAATATGGCAAGCCGGAGGAGAGCGTAGGTATGGAAGCACGAGATCAAAATAAACTGAATGCGTTATCGCACCGGAGCATACAAAATTGCGAGGTCGGCAGTTTGAACCACCAACAGCAGAAAATGGTACTCAGTCGCTGGAAATCCATTGAGAGAAGATCGAGTTGAAAATTAACGAAATAAAAATTTAAATTCTGATGGCCATATCAACAAGTCTAAGATATTTAATGCATAAAAAAACTTATAGAAATAAATTTTCTGTGATTGAAATAGAGGAAACACGTATTGTTGGCAACCTAAGCCATTCACCAAATTGAATGATAAAAATAATGAATTTTCCAAAAGACAGGTAGGGTTAATGATGTATTTTTGACATCTGAATATATTTTGGACTTTTGGCTATATTTTGCGTGATATATTAGCTCTCTTTAAAAATAAGAATCACGTTTCTGTTTAGTCTCTTTCATATACACGTTTCTAGCCATATTTATATAACAAATTGAATAAAATATAGCCACAAGTCCGAAACATATTCAGATGTCCAAAATACCATCGCTACCATATATTGCCCACAATAGCATTTTTGTCCCACATAAATAGGAAACCCAGCAATGATGGGACTAATATGCTATCATAGGCAGTATAGCTTCACTGGTATACATTTGTGTGATCTTCCTTGGTGTTCACTAAATTTAGCGGAGACCGGAGCTGGTTGGCCAAAGGTGCAGGCCCTGTCCCATTGTTTCCTATTGAAAATTGGCCAGATCGAACCATAAGCTCCGAAGTTATGGCCAAAATACTTTTATAAAAAAAACGCGTAAAAAGTCTAGCTCGATTTTAATGCACTTATGCAATGCACTTATTTCATATAGAAAATTTGGTAGATCGGACTACGAGCTCAGAAATTATGGCGAAAATACTTTGTGATATAAAAAGAACGTAAAAAAGTCTTTTCTATATTGGGGTAGGAGGTAGATCCTTTACATCGACGCCCTGTGAGGGTGAAAACCGACTCTCCAAGTTGGTATGAAAACGAACATCAAAACCATTTCAAATGAAGTTACAGAATAATTTAAAATATTTAATAACAGTCTATTAGATATCACTCATAAACGATGGTTGAATAAAATTGTTCATATTTAAAACCATCACCGCGTATCATATTTTCTTTATCTTCTTCAATGGTTTGAAGAAGTACAACACTAGAGACCGGATTGAGCAAAAAACCTAAAAAATACGCTTTTTTAGCGATTTTGTTATTCGACCTGTCACGCAAATGATGATTACCCAAGCAACCAAAAGTACGGATAAGATGGGATGTTTTGGCTTAATCAGCTTGCATTTTAAGTAATTTTTTGTATGGCTGGAGCGTAAAAGTGAACTTCGAAGTTCTGTTAAGGTGCTAGGAACTCGATGTGAACCAAGAGTGAACTTATTGGTTCGGTTAAGAACAAATTTAAGTAAAATGTGAACTTTTGGTTGCTTGGGTATACATAGCATAATCAATCTCTTAGTGTCGGTTTTACCCACAAATCCCCTAGACTTTGCGATTGCGGAAATCGGAGACCATCATGAAAATATGATAGACTTTAAACTTTAATATCTCGTTTTTCGATGGATTTCCATTTGGACCATTCGATCAAGGATGAGTGAGTATAAACCCTTCTGTATATTTATCAGAAATTACTGATTTTTAACTATTTATTATCGAAAATTTATAAAAAGTTTAGAAATAGGTAAATCAATTAGTCACGTACATGCATCGCAAGCACAGACATCAAAATCAAGCAACTTGTGGGTTTGGATCTAATCCTCAGTTTGAACAGGATTTCACGCAGAGCGATCGCTACGGAGCGGACACAGCAGCACGAAGGCGCTGCACATAGGGGTATTTCACCATTCTAGCCGGAATAAAGTTAAATTTTCAAAATTGTCCTAGAGCAGTCCAAATATGTCTCAAACTTCTCTGAATAGTACACGAGCTACTCCTAGTACTAGGTTTTCTATTTAGATTTAAAGTTTTACCACTATACTTCTAGAAAGTTAGAGGTTTTTCATTGAGGAAATTATTAATTTTCTCTGTTGAATTTGATTACGTTCGGTATGTTCTATTGTGGTCAAATATTTGTCACAGTAATCCACAGATCAGTACGTACCATGAAAAAGTAGACAAAATAGTATCATGTGAACATGTTTTTGGCAAGAATAAATTATTCTGAACAGAAATACATTCGAGTAATTCGAGGTCCATTTTCGAGCTAAAACTAGTTAATGTTACTCATATTTTCAATAAGCATAAAACACTTATTCGATGATATTCGGTATAATATTTCAGTATAGAGAGGACGCATTTATGTCTATATTTTAGGATCCCGAAGAAAAATCTTGCGCAAATTTGCGCCATTTTGAAAGCGGATGTTTTTAGTTTGGTACTGTATTTAAGGCATTTATGACCTATATCACACATTTAACCTCCCTATGAAAAGAGGAAGAGTCATTGAGCAATTTCCATGACACCATCTTTTAGCTCTAGGGGAATTGTGGGTAGAATGAACAGGGGGGGTAATATGAACATCCTATCGTTTTACGAAAATATTGGTTTAATTCGGTACAAAACATAGCAGCACCCTTATGTCTATGTATTTCTAACCAGTGTTGTAAAATGTCATTTGCATTCGTTTGTATAATTTTCGCAGAACTTTTTTCAGAAGGTAGCTATCAATTTATGTTGTATGACGAACTTATAGCGCTTAAATGGACCTACAACTTTGTCTAACATGACTTTGCTGTAATTATGTAATCTGGGGCGTGGGAGGCAAAATGTCATTCAAATGACATTATGTCAAATGACACGTGACATTTTGGAGAGTTTTCACTCTCCAGCCTCAGATGTTATACTTAGAGCAATGTACCCTTGGACAAAAATATAGCCCTACTCAAGCGTTATGAGTACATTCAAAATTATGGAATAAATTTGGCTTCTAAAGAAAGTTATGAACAAATTAGTCAAATGACATGCAGATGACATTTTACAAGCCTGTTTCTAACTATTTGAACCACCCTACAGTCATCGAGAACTGTCAAATGTGAAAAAATAAACAAAAACACAATACTGCCAGCCGGTAATACGCGTAATGTAAAATTTTACTAACAGAAAGTAAGGTTTTTGTGCACTTTCGAAGTGAAATAACATTCAAATTGTGTTAAACCGTGTAATCTGAGCTATTTTTAAGGATATAACGTGAACAGTAAGTTTTTTAAATAACAAATACTTCCAATATTAGTATTTTAAACTAGTTGTTGAGTTGGGGGTAAAATGAACAGCTGTTGATGGGGGTAATATGAACAACGTGAAACATTTAGGATAACAGATTCATTTTATCTTCAGATGCCACGTGTTTACAAACGAAAAACCGAGAGGCAGAGTTGGACGGAAAACCAAATGGTCGAGGCAAAGCGTGCGGTTGATTGTGGTGTCTCGGTACGAGCTGCTGCAAAAATGTACCAGATTCCAAGAATCACTCTGGCCCGGTGGGTTAAGCGCCCGGTGGTCAAGAAACGCTTAGGGTCCAAAAAGGTCGTCTTTACGGAAAGCCAGGAAACTGAACTGGTACAACATTTGTTAGATTTGGAGTCCAGGTTCTACGGGGTTACGATGCGAGACGTACAGAAGCTGGCTTACGAACTAGCCGAGAAATACTCACTACAGCATCCATTCAATCACAAACGCAAAATGGCAGGAAGAAACTGGTTGGATGCTTTTCTGAAACGTAATCCGATACTTTCTTTCCGGAAGCCGGAAGCAACATCT
This sequence comes from Armigeres subalbatus, assembly GCF_024139115.2. NCBI lineage: Eukaryota > Metazoa > Arthropoda > Insecta > Diptera > Culicidae > Armigeres > Armigeres subalbatus. Next base: position 238,265,396 of record NC_085141.1, on the reverse strand, counting down.
GCGGCTCGTGCAAGAGGGTTTAATAAACCATCGGTAAATGCCTTTTGATCTTCTCCAAAGAACATTTCAAAGACGCAGTTCCCGGCGTCACGCATATTTAACGCTGACGAGACTGGAATCAGTACGGTAATTCAGCTTTTTAAATTTTGTTACTACGTAAAAACACGTTTATATTTAAACAGGTACCACCGAAAAGTTCAAGGTTGCTGCTATGAAGGGCAAGAAACAAGTAGGATCAATCACCTCTGGCGAAAGAGGAGTACTGACTACGGCCATAATGTGCATGTCGGCTACAGGACAACATCTTCCACCGTTTATGATTTTCCCCGTGTTCGCATGCATGACGGTCTCAAAAAAGGAGCACCGAATGGAACAAAGTTTTGCTGCAATCCATCCGGCTACGTGAACAGTGAAATCCTTCTTGATTGGTTGGATCACTTCATCGTGCACGTCAGCCCATCGAAGGAAAATCCTGCGCTCCTTATAATAGACGGCCACAGCTCCCATACGAAAAATTTGACGTTTTCTGCAAGAGCTCGTGCAAATTTCATCGACATTCTCGTGTTACCACCCCACTGCAGCAACAAAATGCAGCCATTAGATGTGGCGTTCATGGGGCCTTTCAAATCCTACTACGCACAAGCCTCAGAGGAGTTCATGCGTCGTTTTCCGGGACGAGTAATCACCCTTTACGATGTCTCTGAACTGATGGGAGAAGCTTTTCTCAAAGCCGCTTCTGCTAGTGTGGCAGTAAGCGGTTTTCGGAAGACTGGCATTTGGCCGTTTAACAGGCAGATCTTCAGCGACCAGGACTTTGCCCCCTCAGAAGTTACAGATCAACCAGAAACTGTAACTGTTACGTTGATTACTGTAACGAACCCGATGATAGTTGACGCATCCACAGTGCAACATGTTGCAATTCCGGTTGATTCGGCCATCACAACTGGTCTTACTAGGAGCCAAGCTGATCCAGATGAGCCTTCAATGATTCAAGAAAATCTACAAGAAGCTGATGCAGATTTCTTTACACCGGTGTGTGACACTTCTGTAAACTCAACATTCATTACCGTTCCATCTCAGGACCTAGAGCTCGTCAATGAAGATCCGGCTTGCGAAATGTTTCCGATTTCATCGTTTGATGTAACACCGGCGCAAATTTTACCTTTGCCAAAAATGTCTTTTCCTAGGGTAACGAAGCGGAAGCGCAGATCGGAAAAGGCAGTCGAAATAACTACAGATGAGTATCAACAAAGATTAGCCACGTCTGAAGCAGCAAAGGCTATAAAATCGATTACTAAGGGCAAAAAATCATCGAGAAAACGAACTAAGAAGGACCAGTCTGAGGAAATACTCGAAGACACCTTATGTGAACTATGTGGTGCTTGCTTTTCCAGATCGGTCGACGGTTTTGGATGGATCAAGTGCCTGCGCTGTTTGCTATGGTTCCATGCCGATTGCAGCAAAGATGATATGTTGGTTTGCCGCTTGTGTATTTAATTGATTATTTACGATTCGTAGTATACGCTGATTGACAGATCTGTTTTTTTTTTTTAATTTCGTTTGATTAAACTAATGAATTGTTATTGTTATGTCAACTTTATGAATGAATAAAGGCCATGGCAATGTTAAACTGAATTTTTTATTACCCTTAACTAAATTTTATATGAGACGATTATATAAGTCCTCACTCCCTACCCATACCTCCAAAACCGTGACATAATTTGTTGACTACCTCTTTTATCCTTTGAACTTTTTCCTTTAAACATAGCTATTAAGGAGGGGTATAATTTCATGACTAATTTTATCCAAAATATCCCTTATGACACATAAGCTGTATAATAAGTATATTATAACCAGTTACCTATCTAACATTGCTAAGACAATAATCTTAAATAGTGTTCATTTTACCCCCAGTATCTGTTCGTATTACCCCCTCTGTATGTTCATTTTACCCCCACTGTGTATGTCCATACTACCCCCACTATATGTTCATTTTACCCACATGTTTGAGATTGCATCCCTCGAGGATGACTTTTGAAATAAGATAAAAATCAATATTTTATGCTTTATATCATACAATTAGGCATCATACTTTATGAAAAATTAATCCTATTTTGATTCTGGGACACTAATTATGCACTAAATTGATTCTAAAAGTAAAAAATAACAAAATTGCTTATGGTGTTCATATTCCCCCCAATTCCCCTATGTTTCCCCTTTGCGAACACATAGAGTTGAGCTGATTTCGGTCGAAGCGGTCGAACGAATTAATTGAAATTACCAATGTTTTTCAAGGTTTTAAAGGGTAAAGCACATGGGTCAAAAAGTGAAAATCAAGAAAACTGATATTTCAGCTAAATTATCATCACAGTATCATAAAATAAGATGAAATATAGCAGTTTGAGAGTTGAAATAATTTATTCCGGCTGGATTGCGAAAATACCCCTATGTGCGCTGGTAACATTTTCAACGGAAAACCACCGCATTTTACGAACCAGCATTTTACGTGAAGAAATGTCAAATTTGGCCATTTTATTTGTCCTCCCTCTCAATCTTAAATATTTTGGTTGAATCTTTGAAAAAAAAAGATGGATCGTCATACTTCTCACAAACCCCTCTCAGCTACACGTTGCGCAATTTATGGATGTTTTGACCAAATTAAATAATCATTTAAGATGAAATTGTGTTTTCGAACTATGTTTAGGTGTAAAACAATACCTAATCTAATTTCATTATTTCGCTTCAGCGCTTTGGTCGCTAAATTCTTTCTAACACCAAAGGACTTCAGAAAATTTGTGATAATTTTCTTCTTGTGCCGTTTTTTCTTTGTTGTGGATCCATACGCTTTGAAACTATTCTAATTTCGGCCGAAGATGCGGGTTTGCCATCAGAACTAGGAGGTTCACATGCGTAGCCCACAAAATACTCTATCCAGTTTTCCGCGAGCGGTAATGGCCGCCAGCTTGCCTGCGGGTTAGTCTCTGATTTGACATTTCTGGAGGTCAACTGCACCCACCATTCGAGCATTTTGTTCAATGTGGTATATAAGAAGGCTTGAATTCACTGAATCAGCACCTTCTTATATGCAACATTGGTCAGAATGCTCTGAGCGGTGGGTGCAGTTGACCTCCAGACACGTCAAATCAGAGACTGAACCGCAAGCAAGCTGGCGGCCATTACCGCTCGCGGAAAACTGGATACAATAGTTTATCGAAATGGTATAATGTTAACCTGATTGAACGTTTATATGGTAATAGAATACTAGTTGCGGAAACACAATTATTTTTAACAAAATGACCAAAAAATTATCTAACTTCATATCTCCCGTGTTGTTTATTCGAATCGTTTACAATTACACATGACAAAAGTTTGTCAGCATACCTGTCAAACTGATGCAGTGCTGCTAGTTTATCATTATTTATAACTTCAAAAAATTAATTAATTGTCCCACTCTACACGTAAAAAATATTAATGTTGTTTATTATTAGGATTTCTAATACTTTTTTGCCAAAGCAGGCGCTTAATGATATGTATAAGAAAAAACTTATACATCGCATTAGTCACATACATTCCGAAACTTATACTTTTCATTAGCTTATGAATATTATTAGCTTTTTGATATGGGATCATTCATTAGGTGGCATAATGAAGAGTATAAGTATTTTCGAATGGTTTTTTACCAAAACATATAAGGTTATTTTTTTACGTGTACTTTAATGATTTCGGCACCTTTTTGCATGAACGAGTAGTTGAATGCGTAGTACCAAGAACCGCTCCCCGAATTCGTCGTGAGTCTAGTCCCCTTTTTTGTAGATATATTCACAATATGAAGCTTGTTCGGCATAAATATTATGTTCTTTCAGTAATTCAACCCAAAACTAACTTGTACGAGATTGGCAATTACTGATAAGATTCTACTAAGTTCTACACAAAGAAATCACGCTTGAATCCGGTATTCTTAGTATTCCGCCAGCCCTGATAATATTGATAATGTTCACTGCAGAATTTGACAATATACTTGAAATTTAATGTGCTTCGTAAAGCTCTTTTAAAAAGCAATGCTTCCGTTCACCAAAAAGTGTATAGTAGTTCATCAGAGATCCCAACCATAGCATAAGATGCGGGTAATGAAGAGTGAAATGGTGCTTGGGTTTCAAAGGGACATCAAACTCTCGTGTCCTTATCTCTAGATATTCTCCGATGAGTGATGAAAGTAACTGAATTTGATTTTCGCAAACCACTGGTGACGGTATAATATCAGTAAGCTGTTTAATCAGAATCAGCATTGTAGAGGCAGAATTTGTATCAAGTCCCATATCTCACTAGCTTTGGCTTTTATGGTTCTGGACTTTCTAGTAAAATCAAAAACAATTTTAGTTTTCAGTTTAAGTTGTTTGAAAACACTTTTAATTCTCGCCTGTAAGAAGTTAACTGAAATAACTTTCTCCTTCACCAGTCTGCGAAAAATCAAAAACATGTCTTCATTAGCCCATCCTTCGTATAAATCATGAGCAACACAAGGTGCTGCGCCACAGTGAAACATTTGAAAGTAGTTGAGTTCATTATAAATACAACTGGCCTTTACCTCACGATAAGGTTTTTCTGATGGAGTGTCTTTTATGATTGCGACATCATGGGCGTTGGATTGGGGGTTTCTTTGATTAGCAGTAGTAAAGCAGCAGCAAACGAATTAGTTTCACTGAAATAGGACTTTTTTTATACTTGGGCCCATCAACATACTCAGTCATGTGTCCGAACACATACAGTTTATCACGAAAGACTGCATTGTAGATTTCATCATCATTCAACATCGAAGATAGTGAATCCAGAATAGGGACATAATAATAAAAACAATTATTGTGATCACTGGTTCTCCGTAGTTCCACTAGCAAAGGTAAAACGTATGAAACAATTTCTTGGAGAAATTTCCTCCGCATGTGGGTTGAACGGAACTTTCCACCAGAACCAAACAGAATGTCGAACAAATTGTCAAAGCACATCCACTACACGATCTTTTGTTTGACTTCATTAGACAGGTTGATTTATTTAGACACTTTGTCACACTTTAATCCCAGGTGTTGCTTTGCAACGGCTGTAGTTTCTTCCATTGCTTCTACGATCTCCTGAATCACAACTTCCGTGACAAACCAATTTGAGAAACAGAACATTTTTTCTTTGCTTTTCCTATCCTCAAACAACTTTTCCATGATATTTGTTTCACTATCCACCCCCTTCTTTGACTCTTGGATTGATCCTTCAGGAACCTGATTATCAACAATAAGTTCCGCACATCTATTCTCCACCTGAGGCGGTTGCGGCTTGGGCGTTTCCTTCGTAATGGACATTTGTAATGCATGCTGTGGATCTTCAAACTATTTGTTGTCGTAAACGGTTTATGGTACGACATTTCAACGCACAAAATACCGGATGCCCTTTCGATATATGTAGCATAACATCCCAAGTAACATTTTAAATTTTATAACACTCTTGAAGACCATAATTCACTTTACAAGAGTGTTATAAAACAAGCATAAAACCAAAATGTTACTAGGGATGTTTGGTCAAAGCTTTGAAATCAATGCATTCAAAACTGCAAGATAGGTCCGGACATTCCATTTGGAAATCTTTTTTGCGATCAACATGACGCTGGCGTCCATAGCCCACACTCCGGAAGCACTGATGATGATAAGGACGCATTCTACGCGCAGCTGGAACGTGAGTACGACAGCTGCCCAAGCCACGACGTCAAAATCATCATAGGAGATTTGAACGCTCAGATTGGCCAAGAGGAGGAGTTTAGACCGACTATTGGAAAGTTCAGCGCTCACCGGCTGACGAACGAAAACGGCCTACGACTAATTGATTTCGCCGCCTCCAAGAATATGGCCATTCGCAGCACCTACTTCCAACACAGCCTCCCGTATCGGTACACCTGGAGATCACCACTGCAGACAGAATCACAAATCGACCACGTTCTGATTGATGGACGGCACTTCTCCGACATTATCGACGTCAGGACATATCGTGGCGCTAACATCGACTCTGACCACTATCTGGTGATGGTTAAACTGCGCCCAAAACTATCCGTCATCAACAATGTTCGGTACCGACGACCGCCGCGGTACGACCTAGAGCGACTGAAGCAACCTGATGTCGCCACTGCATACGCGCAGCATCTCGAGGCAGCGTTGCCGGAAGAGGGTGAGCTCGATGGGGCCCTCTTGAGGACTGCTGGAGTACAGTTAAAGCAGCCATTAACGACGCAGCGGAGAACAACGTCGGGTATATGGGTCGAAGTCGACGGAACGATTGGTTCGACGAAGAGTGCAGACAGATTCTGGAGGAGAAGGACGCAGCGCGGGCGGTCGCGCTGCAGCAAGGTACCCGGCAGAACGTGGAACGTTATAGACGGAAGCGGAGACAACAGACCCGCCTTTTTCAGGAGAAGAAACGCCGCCTGGAAGAAGCGGAGTGCGAGGAGATGGAACAGCTGTGCCGTTCTCAAGATACACGCAAGTTCTATCAGAAGCTCAACGCATCCCGCAAAGGCTTCGTGCCGCGAGCCGAAATGTGCCGGGATAAGGATGGGAGCATCTTGACGGACGAACGTGTGGTGATCGAAAGGTGGAAGCAGCACTACGAGGAACATCTGAATGGCGCTGAGAGTACAGGCAGTGAAAGTCAAGGCAGCGGAGGAGATGGCTACGTCAGTTCAGCGGACGATGGAAGCCAACCAGCCCCCACCTTGAGGGAAGTTAAGGATGCCATTCAACAGCTAAAGACCAATAAAGCAGCTGGTAAGGATAGTGTCGGAGCTGAGCTCATCAAGATGGGCCCGGAAAAGCTGGCCACTTGCCTGCACAAACTGATAGTCAGAATCTGGGAAACCGAACAGCTACCGGAGGAGTGGAAGGAAGGGGTTATATGCCCCATCTACAAGAAAGGCGACAAACTGGAGTGTGAGAACTTTCGAGCGATCACCATCCATAATGCCGCCTACAAAGTGATATCCCAGATCATCTTCCGTCGTCTGTCACCATTAGTGAACGAGTTCGTGGGAAGTTATCAAGCCGGCTTCGTTGACGGCCGCTCGACAACGGACCAGATCTTTACTGTACGACAAATCCTTCAAAAATGCCGTGAATACCAGGTCCCAACGCACCATCTGTTCGTTGATTTCAAGGCGGCATACGACAGTATAGACCGCGTAGAGCTATGGAAAATTATGGACGAGAACAGCTTCCCTGCGAAGCTTACCAGACTGATCAAAGCAACGGTGGATGGTGTGCAAAACTGTGTGAAGATTTCGGGCGAACACTCCAGTTCGTTCGAATCGCGCCGGGGACTAAGACAAGGTGATGGACTTTCGTGCCTGTTGTTCAACATTGTGCTAGAAGGTGTCATGCGGAGAGCCGGGTGTAACAGCCGGGGTACGATTTTCAACAGATCCAGTCAATTTATTTGCTTCGCGGATGACATGGACATTGTCGGCCGAACATTTGCAAAAGTGGCAGAACTGTACACCCGCCTGAAACGTGAAGCAACAAAAGTTGGACTGGTGGTGAATGCGTCAAAGACAAAGTACATGCTTGTGGGCGGAACCGAGCGCGACAGGGCCCGCCTGGGAAGCAGTGTTACGATAGACGGGGATACCTTCGAGGTGGTCGAGGAATTCGTCTACCTCGGATCCTTGCTAACGGCTGACAACAACGTTAGTCGTGAAATACGAAGGCGCATCATCTGTGGAAGTCGGGCCTACTACGGGCTCCAGAAGAAACTGCGGTCGAAAAAGATTCGCCACCGCACCAAATGTGTCATGTACAAGACGCTAATAAGACCGGTTGTCCTCTACGGACATAAAACATGGACATTGCTCGAGGAGGACTTGCAAGCACTCGGAGTATTCGAGAGACGGGTGCTTAGGACCATCTTTGGCGGTGTGCAAGAAGACGGTGTGTGGCGGCGAAGAATGAACCATGAGCTCGCCCAACTCTACGGCGAACCCAGTATCCAGAAGGTAGCTAAAGCCGGAAGGGTACGATGGGCAGGACATGTTGCAAGAATGCCGGACAGCAACCCTGCAAAGATGGTGTTCGCTTCCGATCCGGCAGGTACGAGACGGCGTGGAGCGCAGCGAGCGAGATGGGCAGACCAGGTGCAGAACGACTTGGCGAGCGTGGGGCGTATCCGAGGATGGAGAGATACGGCCTCGAACCGTGCATTGTGGCGTCAAATTGTTGATTCAGTGTTATCTGTTTAGATGTTAACTAAATAAATAAATGAATGACGCTGGCGGAGGTGCCTCTGGTAAGACACGAAGGACTTGAAAATCACGGTACAATCGTCAATAAGGCACTCAAAACGGTTATTATTATTCTGCAAACGGACATGTTTTACAAAAAAAAAGATCTTTACTATTTCTACATAACAAATTTACAATTGTCGTTGAGAGTTCAGTGCAAGATTTCTCTTGTTTCGGACTGCATAACGATGACGCGATTGGCCGAAATATTTGTTCTGCATTGCGCGGCCGGTAATAAAAATCAGTTCAGTGCGCGATTTCTCTTGCTTCGGACGGCAGAACGATGACGCGATCGGCCGAAATATTTGTTCTGCATTGCGCGGCCGGTAATAAAAATCAGTTCAGTGCGAGATTTCTCTTGTTTCGGACTGCATAACGATGACGCGATCGGCCGAAATATTTGTTCTGCATTTCGCGGCCGGTAATAAAAATCAGTTCAGTGCGAGATTTCTCTTGTTTCGGACGGCAGAACGATGACGCGATCGGCCGAAATATTTGTTCTGCATTGCGCGGCCGGTAATAAAAATCAGTTCAGTGCGAGATTTTTCTTGTTTCGGACTGCAGAACGATCGCGCGATCGGCCGAAATATTTGTTCTGCATTGCGCGGCCGGTAATAAAAATCAGTTCAGTGCGTGATTTCTCTTGTTTCGGACTGCAGAACGATGACGCGATTGGCCGAAATATTTGTTCTGCATTGCGCGGCCGGTAATAAAAATCAGTTCAGTGCGTGATTTCTCTTGTTTCGGACTGCATAACGATGACGCGATCGGCCGAAATATTTGTTCTGCATTGCGCGGCCGGTAATAAAAATCAGTTCAGTGCGAGATTTCTCTTGTTTCGGACTGCATAACGATGACGCGATCGGCCGAAATATTTGTTCTGCATTGCGCGGCCGGTAATAAAAATCAGTTCAGTGCGAGATTTCTCTTGTTTCGGACTGCATAACGATGACGCGATCGGCCGAAATATTTGTTCTGCATTTCGCGGCCGGTAATAAAAATCAGTTCAGTGCGAGATTTCTCTTGTTTCGGACGGCAGAACGATCGCGCGATCGGCCGAAATATTTGTTCTGCATTGCGCGGCCGGTAATAAAAATCAGTTCAGTGCGAGATTTCTCTTGTTTCGGACTGCAGAACGATCGCGCGATCGGCTGAAATATTTGTTCTGCATTGCGCGGCCGGTAATAAAAATCAGTTCAGTGCGTGATTTCTCTTGTTTGGGACGGCAGAACGATGACGCGAGCGGCCGAAATGTTTGTTCTGCATTGCGCGGCCGATAATAAAATCAGTTCAATGCGAGATTTCTCTTGTTTCCGGACTGCATAACGATGACGCGATCGGCCGAAATATTTGTTCTGCATTTCGCGGCCGGTAATAAAAATCAGTTCAGTGCGAGATTTCTCTTGTTTCGGACGGCAGAACGATGACGCGATCGGCCGAAATATTTGTTCTGCATTGCGCGGCCGGTAATAAAAATCAGTTCAGTGCGAGATTTCTCTTGTTTCGGACGGCAGAACGATGACGCGATCGGCCGAAATATTTGTTCTGCATTGCGCGGCCGATAATAAAAATCAGTTCAGTGCGTGATTTCTCTTGTTTCGGACTGCATAACGATGACGCGATCGGCCGAAATATTTGTTCTGCATTTCGCGGCCGGTAATAAAAATCAGTTCAGTGCGAGATTTCTCTTGTTTCGGACGGCAGAACGATGACGCGATCGGCCGAAATATTTGTTCTGCATTGCGCGGCCGGTAATAAAAATCAGTTCAGTGCGAGATTTCTCTTGTTTCGGACGGCAGAACGATGACGCGATCGGCCGAAATATTTGTTCTGCATTGCGCGGCCGGTAATAAAAATCAGTTCAGTGCGAGATTTCTCTTGTTTCGGACGGCAGAACGATGACGCGATCGGCCGAAATATTTGTTCTGCATTGCGCGGCCGATAATAAAAATCAGTTCAGTGCGAGATTTCTCTTGTTTCGGACTGCATAACGATGACGCGATCGGCCGAAATATTTGTTCTGCATTGCGCGGCCGGTAATAAAAATCAGTTCAGTGCGAGATTTCTCTTGTTTCGGACTGCATAACGATGACGCGATCGGCCGAAATATTTGTTCTGCATTTCGCGGCCGGTAATAAAAATCAGTTCAGTGCGAGATTTCTCTTGTTTCGGACGGCAGAACGATGACGCGATCGGCCGAAATATTTGTTCTGCATTGCGCGGCCGGTAATAAAAATCAGTTCAGTGCGAGATTTTTCTTGTTTCGGACTGCAGAACGATCGCGCGATCGGCTGAAATATTTGTTCTGCATTGCGCGGCCGGTAATAAAAATCAGTTCAGTGCGAGATTTCTCTTGTTTCGGACGGCAGAACGATGACGCGATCGGCCGAAATATTTGTTCTGCATTGCGCGGCCGATAATAAAAATCAGTTCAGTGCGAGATTTCTCTTGTTTCGGACTGCAGAACGATGACGCGATTGGCCGAAATATTTGTTCTGCATTGCGCGGCTGGTAATAAGAGTAGCTATCGAACAAGTAAGTGCAGTGCGTGTTTTAGTCGTCAGGAAAAAAATAAAGTATTTATCTTGTGTTCGGTGGCTCATGCGCATGTCGCGCGCGGTCGAAAAAAGCGAGTTCTTCAATAGTTTGCTGTAGCCATCGAACAAGTGAGTACAGAGTGCGGTCGTCCAAAACGCGAATCTCCTTAGCTTTCATATGCCACCGGGCGTGCATGTTTTTTAACTTTTAACTCGTATTAGTGTCATTTCCCATCCCATAGATCGCATCGCTTACCAAAGTGAATCCAGATAAATTATCCTTTGTAACTAAGACGATATCCTATCCCAAGACAATCGTGGAGATGCAGAGGTATACTCGGTCTCTAGTAGCAACGAGAGTCGGACTAACAATCCTTCCATTCCTATATGACCGTAAGGACGTGGCCGGCGCCGTTATTGACTTTAAATATTTGAGCTCCCGGAACGTGTACATTGAGAATGGGTAGCTAATCCCAAGCCCCATTCATTGTGTTCTCTGTACAATTTCGCAAGTTCAGTCAATCACGGAGTAGCAACTACGAATTGTGCGGTCATAATGCTCATGCTCATGCTCATAACAAATTTACAATTGTCGTTGTAGCGCTTCATCAAAGTGTCCCATGCGATTTGGTAATTAGGTCTTGTTATTATCAACGGATCCACAAGGGCTTTGGCCTCGCCTGCCAAGCACCCTTTGAGGTAGTGAAACTTTTCTACCTCCGGTAGGTCCACCTTCCTATGTATTAGTGACATATAGAGGTCACGGAAACTCAACCAATCATCAATGTTGCCATCGAATGTCTGCAACATAATTCGTGGCAATCGCACATGCTCCCCAGTTGGTTGATGCGACGCATCCAAACCGCGGGTTGATTGGTTAAGCACTGCTGGTTCCTCGAAATCTTTGACTTTATCCAACAGCGAGGACTTCAAGTCATAATATTTGCTGCCGAACGCCGATCGCTGCTTGAAACAGTCGTCCTCTTCTTCGTCGTAGTCATCGTGGGTCTCAATTTCCAGGATTACCTCATTTACCTTCACCCATAACTCGTCTAGTTTCTCCAGTCGAACCGTTACCTGACTAGCACTTGTCAGTTCGCTTAATTTATCCACAAACCCACAAATGTCCTGGAACATGTTAAGGAGCGACCGCAAGGTTGTCTTCAGGGTCTTCATAGCTGGAGTCTTCTTGGAGGAGGAGGTCGTCGGAGGCATCTTCACAGGTTGCACTTTGACAGAGGTATCGAACACAAGAAATTTTTTGTGTAGTATTCTGCAGAATCCTAGCCTCAGCTAGACATACACTGTAGAGCAATTCTTATAATTACCTGAGAAAACAGGATTTCCACCCTCTCTACAGCTACGTTTTCCACAGTTCCAAATCGGTTGGTAGTTCGTTATGCTTGTCGATAAAAGCCTCAAATCGTCCACACACAGCGCAAGAAAGGGAGATAATAATGTAATTTCCGTTGTGTCCAACTTCGGCAAGGCATATACTGTTCAAACTAACCTGAGCGAACAGTATCAGCGCCAAATGATCCAAAAAACAGTGTGCCGGAATATCACGGTTCACAACTGCCTATCCGCAATAGTGAAAAAACATTAATCGAAAGAATCGTATCGACGGACCCCTCGATTATGCTCCACGAAAATGAGTTGGTTTACCACATCCACGGCAGCAAGAGAAAATGATTCATAAATTAATCTGTCTATCCTTACTTCGGCAAGACATATACGAATTGGTGTAATACTCAATAAGCACTAACCTGTGGAAACAAGCAGTTTGCCAACACCATACGTCTCTCCCATCCGTACACTCTGGTAATGTTAATGCAGTGCTGTCTGTCCGTCGGTTTTATTTGCGCTCTCCACAGGTCAAACTTCTTCCAGCAGAGCAGTCAGTCCAGTAGTCGCCGTTATACCTAACCGTCCGGTTTCGTTTTTGCTACAAACAGCAGCTCATCTGTTTGTTGTTGGTAGAGTGATTGAAATATGTTTTCAATCAATCGCGATAAACGTTTCCTCTCGGTAGCTCGATGATCAGAACTATTAGCCGCTCCCAGTGCAGTGCGACAGTTATCGGTGGAAAGTCATAGTTCAATCCAATGGTTGGTAGTGAAACTACGTTCTTTGATGCAGTGTTTTGTTTTGATTCCAAATTTCCGTTGTGATCGCCGTCTCGTAGATCGGATGTGTTTTAATTTGACGAAGGAGAAGAATTGTGTAGTGACTGAAAATGTCCAGCAACGGCAGGACATATACTTGAAGTGTATTTGTTTACCTGTACAAACAGGCTGTTAGCCTAGTTAAATACAATTCCTCAGGTGAAGCTATCACAACATTCAGCTATTATAGGGAATTCCAATTCTTCCAATTGGCAATTCTTCGCAATAAACTGTGAGTGCACTTCTGGTAGTGATAATCGATGGCGAATTTTGGATAGTTTGTTCCACTCCTTCCAGGAGCTTCACAATAGCGGTTTGGAACTAAATCTTCCGTTTATCCGGCTCGAAGGACCAATGTTTGGGAGCTGGTCCTTACCTTCCTTCCTTACCTTACCTTGTATTTAGGTGGGTTGCTGGTGATTCGCGGTAGTTGAGGTGGACTTGGGAGGCCTTATTATTCCTTTGGGTGTTTCGGTGTGTTTTCTCCTGTATTCTCCTCAAGGTAACTTTAACATTCACAATTTATTTATAGTCCATTACACATTACATTTGCTACTCAAACTACACTTTATTGCACGACATTACATTTATTCTTATTAACTAAACATATATTTTGGGTCAAGTTTCCATAACATTTGGTTTCAGACTCCGTCTGATCCTATCGGCGACGTATCCAACTTAATACTAATATGGTTGACTTCGTGTCGTGATAGCTGCAATCGCCTTCGCCCTTCTTACATATTTGTTGCATTGCACCAACCGAGCTCATTTGCAACGAGGGGTGCATCGATGATCCATAGACAGTAGTGATTCAGTTTCATTCTAAATTTTCGACCACTATTCTAGTTTGAATCTGGAGCAAAATATGGTTTCTCCAGCAGTGTTCCATTCGTGTTTTTCAAATTTTCAATTCAATGAAATCATTATGTTGCTGCCAAGAAATGCGCCGTCATTGCAGAGTGGATCGATTCGTAGATAAAATGACGCATTCATACACCAAAACAATATTTGAAACTCGTGTTTCATTGATGGTTCAAATCTGCAGAAAATAAAACTGATCGTTATACCAGTTCTAATTTGCTGACAGCCTGACTGGTATAAAAAATGAATCTAGAACAACTGCTGAGAAAATTAATGTTTCAGATTCATATTCAAACTGACAAACCCGAACAATTTGAATCACTGCTGATTTTACTCTAACAGATGTAAAATTAAAACTTGATATAATTTTTATATATAAATTAAAATACGTCTCATAATATTAAATCATTTTTCCAAATACGTCTCATTTTAATTTTTGTTTTGGTTTGTAGGTTTGAGCTGCTTGCAGAGGTGGACTTGTTATTACAGTTTGCATTGAAACATGGATTATCAAGGCACTTCGATAATCACACTTCTTTATTGCGTGTGCACAGTTGCCGAAATCCTTTTCTCGAACCCCATTCAACAATAATATTTTCCGAAGGAAACAATTATGAAAACTGCACAACTGGCAACCTTGCACGGAAGAAATAAACTACCCAATAGTGAGTTTAATTCACCTCGAACATCCGTACGGGAAGCCAACATTGAGTAAGTAGGGTCGAAGTAGTTTGCCTTTTTTTTCCAATTTCGTTTATTTGGTAGGCTCAGGCTAGTTTGCCTTTACTCCCATGTTAAAAAAGTACCCAACGGAAAATTTATTTACCCAAATGTAAGTTTAATTCACTCAATTTCGACCTCAGGTAATAAAACTCAAAATTGGCTTCCCGTATTGAGCTGGCGTCGTTGAATTGTTTGGCTCTTTTGTTTTTGACAACAAAATAAAGAGTGGATGAAAGAGAAGAGAAAAATAACTCAAAAGTAAGTTTAAAAATACTCAATTTTGGGTACTTTTTTTCTTCCGTGTGACCATCATTTAGAAGAAGAAAAGGCAAGAAGTTGCAAAATGTGAAAATGTTCAAAACAAATGCACATGTTTCTCACACCGTTTGCTTTCGTCTGACATTTATCGATGTCAAAATCTATTGAAATCGATACCGTCACACTTTTGATCACAGTTTGGAACCGTCACACTTTCAAACCGTGTTGTTCGATTCAGTGTGATCAGCGCAATAAAGGATTAGACAAAATAAGTTAGCTGGGCAAATATATCTTGAATTCTGACAGACGATATTCGCCGTCTGGCGCATAAGCTAGAATGTGAAGGTCCTTAGAAGGAGCCCTCTTACAAAATTAGAGTTAAGGACCTGTAAAATGATTTGTGGTTAATGTAGATTATCATCATCGGAACTCAAGAAAGGTTTGCAAGCCCTAGAAAATCTTAAAAAAACATCCCCCATATTTCTACTTTTTCATGGTTTGTATCCGTTTGAATTGAAAAACGGTTAAAAAAAAATTCGTATCCAATCGATTAACTCGTTGTTCTCTGTATACTTTAAATACTAGTTTAGAAATCTTCCCGATTTTTTGGCTGATTTCATTAAAAACTATCTGAGTACAAGGAGGATGGTTGAGTGATGTATCGTGGGACTGGAAATGAAAATTAGATATGAAAATGAAAAAATGTTAGAGAACGTTTTGAAAATCCTTATGATTTAGCGAAAAAAAATCGTTGCCCCCTCAAAATAATATTTGTATCGGCCTAATTTAAAAGTTTGGCGATTGAAAAAAATTTAAAACATAGAAATAACAAAATAAGATTTTATATATTTAAAAATTTGAACATTTGAAATTTCGAAATTCAAAAATTTAATCTGAATAATCTAATAATCTGAAAATTTATAAATTTTATAATTTAAAGTTGAAAAAATTAAAAATCTTAAATATCAAATTTTAAAAATTTGAAAATTTAAACAATAATTTTTGTTCTTACATTTTTGAATTTTTTAATTCATAAATATTCAACTTTTTACAGGAATTTCTCACATAACTCCTTAAGGCGTTCTTCCGGAAATGGTTCCAGGAGTTCTTCCAGAAATTACTACTAAACAGCTCCGGAAATGCATCTGCAAATTCCTCCAGGAGTTTCTTTGAAAATGCTTTCGTAAATTCTTCCAGGAGTTTTTTTTTCGAAAAGTCCTTCAGAAATTCCTCCGGAAATTCCCCCAAGAGTTTTTCCAGAAATTCTTCCAGAAGTTTCATTGGAAATTACTCCTGAAATTCCTCCAAGAGTTCCTTCGAAAATTTCTCCAATTCCTTCGGATATTTATTCAGGAATTCTTCCTGAAATCTCCCTAAGAGTTCCTACTAAAAGTCCGCAATTAGTTCTTTCTGAAATTCCTCCAGGAGCTCCTCCGAAAATTCTTCCAGGAGCTTCTTCGGAGTAGCTCTGAAAGAGTCATTGGAGTAATTTTCCTGAAAAAAATTCCGAAGGAATTTCTAAGCAATTTTCGGAGTATCTCCTGGGGGAATTTCGAGAGGAACATCTGGAGGATTTTAGAGCGGACTTTTCGTGAGAACTCTTGAGGGAAATTCTTGAAGAAATCATGGATGAATTTCCGAAGAAACTCTTGAAGGAATTTCCGAAGAAACATGTTGAGGAATTTCTGGAGGAACTCTTGAAGGAATTTCTTGAAGAACTTCCAGAGATACTTCTGCATGAATGGGATTTTTGAACTTCTGGAGAAATTTCCGGAAGAGCTCGAGGAGGCATTTCCAGGGGAGCTGCTGAATGAATTTGAGGAGGAAATATATTTTCGAAATTCTTCCAGGCGATCTTTTGAAAATTCCCTCAAAAGTCCCTTCGGTAATTCATCCAGGAATTTCTCCACAGAAAGGGCGCCAGAAGTTTCTTCAGAAATTGCTCCAGGAGTACTTCCGGAAATTACTTTCAAATCTGCTTCCGAAATGCTTTCGCAAATTCCTCCAGGAATTTTTCACAAATTCCGCCAGAGGAGGAGTACAGGAGGAGGGTACATGAGTACCTACGGAAATTCCTTCGAAAACTTCTTCAGGTGTGGCTACAGATTCCAGATATTCATCTAGGAGGACCGTCGGAAATTCCACTAGGAGTTCCTTCAGGAATTACTCCAAATATGCCTAAAATAATACTTAGGTAATTCCTCCAGGTGTTCCTCCGGAAAGGTCTCTAGGAGCTCCTCCAGAAATTCCTTCCAATATTCAAGTAGGATTACCTTCGAAAATTCATCCAGGAGTTCCTTCGGAAATTTTTCCCAAAATTCCTGATGAAATGCCTTCAGGACTTCCTCCAGCAATTATTCCAAAAGTTCTTCCGGGAATTCGCTCAGGAGCTCCGACAATTCCTCCCAAAACCCCCTCAAAATATTTTCGGAGAGACGCCTGGAGGAATTTTTGGAGGAACTCCTGGAAGAATATCCAGAGGAACTCGTGGAGGAATTTCCGGAGAAACTCCTGAAGGAATTTTCGGAGTTATTCTTGTAGGTATTTCCGGAAGGATTTTCAAAGGAACTCCAGGTAAAATTCCTAAAGAGAATTTCTGGAGAAACTCCTGTTAGATTTTTTTTTTTATAAACTCTGGAAGGGATTCGTGGAGGAGTTTTCGAAGCACTTATTGGAGTAATTTCCGGAGGATTCCCTGGAGACATTTCTAGAGAAAATTCTGAAGGATTTCTGGCGGAATTTCGAGAGAATTTTTGGAGGAACTCCTGAAGCACATTTCGTAGGAACTCGGGGGAGGATGAATATCCGAAGCAAGTCCTGTAGGAATTCCTTGGAGAAATTTTTAGAGGAACTCTTGAGGAAATTTCTTGAGAAACTTCAGTAAAATCTCCTGGATGAATTCTTGGAGGAATATGTGAAGGCATTTTTAAAGGTAATTTTGGAACTCCTGGAGGACTATCCGATGAAACTCCTGGAAAAAATTGCGCATGAATTTTGGGACAAATTTCCGGAGGAACTCCAGGTGTTTTTTTTTCTGGAAAAATTTGCAAAGGAACTCCTGGTTGAATTTTTGGATGAATTTCTGGAGGAACTCTTGTAGGACTTTCCGGAGGAACCACTGGAGGAATTACTAAAGGAACTCCTTCTGGAATTTTCAAAGCAATTTCTGAAAAGCAGTTCTGGAAGAATTTCCGAATGGATCAGAGGTGAGCCAGCCTAGGGCTGCAAGCCTCTTTAATAAAAAAAAAATTCCGAATGAACTTCTGGTGGTACTCCTGTAAGAAATTCCAAAGTAACTCCTGGACGAATATCTGGAGGAATTTGCGCATGCACTTCCGGAACAATTCAGCAGTAATTTCCGGAACTCCTGGAGGAATATTCGGAAGGATGCGATTAGGAATTTCGATGAAAATTCCTGAAAATAAGTTGAACATTTATGAATTTGAAAAATTTTAAAAATTCAAAAATGTTAGAACTAAAAATTTTTTTTAGATACTTCAAATTTTATAATTTAATTTTTTTAAAACTTAATTTTAAAACACTAAATCACTATAGTGTTGCGTTCGTCTAAAATATCTTCAAGTTCACGATCAGAAACGCAGAATAAAATGTAGTCTGGGCCAATCCTAAGCTACGGATAGATTTGAAGATAGGTAAGACGGTATATTATGCCCCCTCCCCCTAAGGCAATACCTATGATAACTTTTTACTTCTCAACGCAATTTATGCAAACTTTGTGTTATTTGGTAGTCCGAAAAGCCGCAAATGCATTGCCTGTGAGTAGTATAAAAATATTACAGAGGACACGTAATAAGGCTTTTTTGAAAAGTCATGAAAAATGAATTTCAAAAATTGCCTGGGCAAAACGCCTCTTAACTAAAGACGTCTCATAGCCCTTCATTCGTATTTTATCTACCACGTAATAAAAAGTTTAGAAAGCCTTATGTGCTATCATTTGGAAGCAACTGCTGCAGGTTCGCCGCACTTGTGTGCAGTTTGTAAAGGCATATCGTCCTGCCTACACTAGGGCGTTTTGACCAGTGAAACATATTAACAAAAAATATTTGCACATTCACATAGTATGATGGTTTTACAAATATTTAAAGGTACCAACTGATTTTTATCTGAATTAGTTATAGTTTGCTAGAAATCAAACGAGCGCGTTATGCCCGGGGGAGAGGGGGGGGGGTCGAATTATACGCGCATCACAGCTGTTACTTATTTAATTTTGATTATTCCTTTTTCTGACTCATTCACATTAATTATCCAAAACCCGGGGCTACAAAGCAAGACCACGCTGAGGGTGACTGGGTTCGATTCCCGGTGCCGGTCTAGGCAATTATCGGATTGTAAATTGTCTCGATTTCCCTAGGCATAAAAGTACCATCGTGTTAGCCTCATGATATACGAATGCAAAAATGGTAGCTTGGCTTAGAAACCTCGCAGTTAATAACTGTGGAAGTGCTTAATTAACACTAAGCTGCAAGGCGGCTCTGTCCCAATGTGGGGATGTAATGCCAATAAGAAGAAGAAGATCCAAAACCAATCAATCCGTACCTCTGTAAAATTTTGGTCCAATACACAATTTTTAAAACTAATGCGGATATCGATGTGAAATAGGCTAAACATGTTTACAACTTCTAAAAGGTGAGTCCATTTTTCTTCCTTTTTGCGGTGAATAACAAAAACAGTTCTTACCATGCAAGTTGATGTTATTGGCCTTTCGCCTGCTGGCTGGCTCGACTGTGTTCTCGTTCGCCGTTTTATTACAGCTAGTCGTCCTACAATCCAGCAACCAGACGTTGTGGGTCTTAATTTATGCCGCAGGTTTGCCGGTTCGAGCGGAATGAACTATCGCATCGATCAGCCCGTTTCGATCTCAAGGAACCGGTTTTCGGTGCAAACGTTTTCTTCCATCAACTTGTCGTTGTCGTCGTCGCTGCCGTTTGCTGTTTGCGTCTGAAACGGGGCCTGTGCAGGCAGACAAACTTTTCCATCTGGCTGACTGGATGGATACTCGTCACACAGTGGATTCGAACGTAGGAGAAATCGAAAAGAAGCAGAAAAAATCTGAATGTTGCAGCATCGGGTATGCGATGACGACCGTTCCCGTTCAGGCCAAGACCTTCAAGGCAAAAGACGAAGAAAACAACCCCAGCACCGATTCTGCGGCTCTGAGACCGAGTGCAGTGCACAACAGAGTGTGTTTCTCTGTTTAAAAGTTCAACATTTTATAAATCGATTGCACCGGAGCCAAGCGGCTCAGGAGTAAGTGGGACGTGCTGTGGAGTGCAGTTCAGTCTTGGGATCGACAAATTAAATGTGCTGGTACTTTATCGTTCCCTTGGGAGGTGAGAAGTTGAGTGTGTTTGCACGATGATTATGGTTCAATATTTTCCTGTGCGAAGCCATACGGGGCCGGGTGTTGGAGTGTACTTTCTAGTTCCTACATATTTTATGAGCACTGTGTTCAAGGAGTATGCTGTCGAATAAGTGTCGAGCACTTTTTCAACATTGGAACTTGAAACTGAAATCATTAGAAGCTTAAATGCTGCTGCTGGAAACATTTTTAGATCGAGTGTTTTTAGTCTCGATATTTTGGAATAAAAATTTAAATTAAAATGTACGTGTTGTTAACAAAATGAAAAAAAAAAACTTCAGTTATTGCTTACCACATTTCATTGTTGGACTGCCGTAGAACTTTTGCCGTGAAGTCTATGAATCTGTAGCAACTTTATTTGCAGTTGCAGTCGCAATTTTGTTGTTCTTTCAATTCCACCTTTATAAAAAGACAAATTGTTGTTCTTTGAAAACACAAATATTCATTGCATTATTTTGTGCTTTTTTAACTTTTTGTTTCTTCTTCTTTCAGGTAACAAATGGAGCTTTTTTTCGAGTAGATCTCGCTGGCAAGTAAATAATTCTTTATCAAACAATAATACACTAAACATCTTCTTCGGCCCAAAGTATAATCGTCATTTATTCAAATTCGTTTATGTATCTCTTTTTACACAAAAAGTACCAAATACCACTGCTGAAGTGTCTACCCCGTCGCTACCCCAGTCATAATTAATATTCGGTAATGGATTGAGTACCGAGAAATTTTGCCGACATCTCTTACCTCACCCAGCAAAGTTCAGTGCCCAGTGGAACCGCATTAACTGACAGCTTCCATGTCAAGCGCCGCCGGCTGGGCTGACAACCGTGGCAACTTATTGCTTTTCGTGGAACCGCAGGGGATTATCATTATTATTCTAGGAATCATCCAACCACGCGCTACCCCCTTTGCTTCGGGTGATTAAGCGGCCCTCCACAGCCATGTGGGACGCATGAGCTGTCCCCCTGCTCATAAGCCAGTCATCCGGTACCGACTTTCGGTAGAAGCCATCATCGTTTATTACCTCAATAACCATCCTTCCGAGCGACGGCGACGACGACGACGACGACGTCGATGACGGCCAGGACGTAAGAAGATTAAAGCTACGGAAAAGTCAACAAAGGTTGTTTTCCCACCACACAGAGACGCCGGGTCGAAAGCTTTTCTGCCATTAAACGCAGGTTATGTGTGCGCCAGCATTGTGAGTGGGTCGTGTAATGTGCAGAAAATTGGCTTTTGCCGGAACGGTTTTTCATTGTATGCAACCCTTTTCACTTTCGTTGGCCTTTTCTTTAAGAGCCTTTTTCCGTTGGAGTAGATGTCAGAAGTTTCTAGATTTAAAAACAAGGATGTTATCGATCATTTAGTAATTTGGGTTTTATCATTTAGTAGTTTGTCAATAAATCATTTTAGAAGCTGAATTTCAAAATGTATTAATAACGACTAAAGAGCTTTCACATTCAAATGTTGCAAAGTTTGCAAGCTTAGTTAGAAATGAATAATTTATTTGAGAAACTGCATAATATTTTGCATAATTCCGAGAAAACAACAAAAAACTGTTTTTAAACAAACTGGCACCGAATCTTTTGATTTCTTCGATGCAGATCAATAGTTTTTGGCAAAACTCAGCATCCTGGAGCACTTCCAGTTCGAAAACTTCAAGCAGTTCTCCATAATTGGTCTTCAAATGTTATAGCATTTTTTTTAAATTTGTTAGTTCATGAACATGTTTAATTAATTGTTCTATAAACAATGCATGAATACAAACATTTCAAGCTGAATAAATTTAATTCGGAACTAGAACAATGACTAATATGTACAACACCCCACAAATCTACTGTTTAAAACATATCAGTCTAAATATGTACTTTACGGCATTAATATGTAAACTGTTAGCGCATTAGAAATAAACAGAATCAATAATATCCTTTGAAGTTTATTTTTCCAACCGTCTTACAGCACCACACCACGACGCGGCACGACTTTCTTCCACTCGTGACTTGCGTTCTCCAGCACCGAAATGCTCCTTCGAAGAAGAAAACTCTGTTCGTCATAGGAATGGCACGACGTTACATCGCTGCCAGGGATTTTGTACTTCGAATTAATGCCGCAGCGTCTTCTCCGAATGTTCCCGGTCCAATCAACAAATGCGAGCGATCCCTTCGATTGAACGAAATGTCTTTGATTTCGCTCCAAACGCAGCGCGCAGTTATTTTGGGATGAATATTCCTTCCGAGGAACACCAATTTACACAGCCAGCCGGCAGCGATTGGGGAGAAAAAAAAAATATCAAAAACGCACCGACAAATGAAAACGCCTTGCACCAGGCAACTGATCTGCCTTAGCTTTTCCCAGAATCGCTAATGCCCCGAGGAAATGAGGGAAATTTAGAAAGGTTCGATTCCAACCATGCGTTGGATTGCTTGGGAAGGGTCTCCCGAGTCGATGGGGTTTTTTGTTTGTTTCAAGAACCCAAATGTACTCGCAAATTGCTGGCTGTTGTGATTATTATCCCCGTTGTGTTACTCTTAGGATTGTAACTCTCGTCATATTACCGAAGTAGCATTTACTTGGGCTATGAATTCCGTCCAATGCCTTTTATGTATGTCAAATGTCATACAATTCTACGTGATAGGGCCATCATATCTTCGCACTGCCATAAAGTTTGATGTCACGCAAAGGAAGTTTTATTTTCATATCGTGTTATTCCCGGTGCCATGTCATAAAATTATATACCGCACTAATTTTTATGAGCGCAAACAGCAAGACCAGTTCGTACCAACCAACGAAGCATTGCCTTACCTCAGTTAGTGTTTCGCAAGTTTCGTGACTGGTTGATAATTTTTCCCAGAAATTCTTGACAAATTGTATTATTTAAAAAAAAACAGCATTAACCCATCGAGGGTTGTTGACTACTTTTTCGTCCATTAACAAGACCAGATAGGTTAGATCGAAAGATTTAGATATTTAGAAAGCTTATTTATACATCAGGGTTTGACAAAAACAAATTTCAAACATATTTAAGTAGATATTCTAATTTCCATTGTATTCATCATTCAAATTTCCATCGTATTCATCATTCAAATTTCCATTGGAAATTCATTCGAATTTCCATCGGAAATTCATTTGAATTTCCATCGAAAATTCATTCGAATTTCCATCGGAAATTCATTCGAATTTCCATCGGAAATTCATTCGAATTTCCATCGGAAATTCATTCGAATTTCCATCGGAAATTCATTCGAATTTCCATCGGAAATTCATTCGAATTTCCATCGGAAATTCATTCGAATTTCCATCGCAAATTCATTCGAATTTCCATCGGAAATTCATTCAAACTTCCATCGTATTCATCAATCAAATTTCCATTGGAAATTCATTCGAATTGCCATCGGGAATTCATTTGAATTTCCATCGGAACTTCATTCGAATTTTCATCGCAAATTCATTCGAATTTCCGTCGGAAATTCATTCTAATTTCCATCGGAAATTCATTCGAATTTCCATCGGAAATTCATTCGAATTTCCATCGCAAATTCATTCGAATTTCCATCGCAAATTCATTCGAATTTCCATCGCAAATTCATTCGAATTTCCATCGGAAATTCATTCGAATTTCCATCATATTCATCATTCAAATTTCCATTGGGAATTCATTCGAATTTCCATCGGAAATTCATTTGAATTTCCATCGGAAATTCATTCGAATTTCCATTGCAAATTCATTCGAATTTCCATCGGAAATTCATTCGAATTTCCATCGCAAATTCATTCGAATTTCCATCGGAAATTCATTCGAATTTCCATCGGAAATTAATTCGAATTTCCATCGGAAATTCATTCGAACTTCCATCGGAAATTCATTCGAATTTCCATCGGAAATTCATTCGAATTTCCATCGGAAATTCATTCGAATTTCCATCGGAAATTCATTAAATTCCCATCAAAAAATCATTCGAATTCCCATAGGAAATTCATTCAAATTTTCACGGGAAATTCATTCGAATTTCCACGGGAAATTCATTCGAATTTCCATCGGAAATACATTCGAATTTCCATCGGAAATTCATTCGAAATTCCATCGGGAAATTCATTTGAATTTCCATCGGAAATTCTTTCGAATTTCCATAGGAAATTCATTCGAATCTCCGTCGGAAATACATTCGAATTTCCATCGGACATTTATACAAATTTCCATCGGAAATTCATTCGAATTTCCATCGGAAATTCATTCGAATTTCCATCGGAAATTCATTCGAATTTTCGTCGGAAATACATTCGAATTTCCATCGGAAATTCATTCAAATTTCCATAGGAAATTCATTCGAAATTCCATCGGGAAATTCATTTGAATTTCCATCGGAAAATCTTTCGAAATTCCGTCGGAAATCGATTCGAATTTCCATACGAAATTCATTCGAATTTCCATACGAAGTTTATTCGAATTTCCATTGGAAATTCATTCGAATTTCCATCGGAAATTCATTCGAATTTCCATAGGAAATTCTTTCGAATTTCCATCGGAAATTAATTCGAATTTCCATCGGAAATTCATTCGAAATTATATCGGTAATTCATTCGAATTTCCATCGAAAGTTCATTCGAATTTCCATCGTATTCATCATTCAAATTTCCATTGGAAATTCATTCGAATTTCCTTCGGAAATTCATTTGAATTTCCATCGAAAATTCATTCGAATTTCCATCGGAAGTTCATTCGAATTTCCATCGGAAATTCATTCGAATTTCCATCGGAAATCCATTCGGAAATTCTTTCGAATTTCCATCGGAAATTCATTCTAGTTTCCACCGGAAATTCATTCGATTTTCCATCGAAAATTAATTTGAATTTCATTGGAGGTACATTTCATTTTTCATCGGAAATTCATTCGATTTTCCATCGGAAATTCATTCGAATTTCTATCGGAAATTCATTAGAAATTCCATCGGAAATTCATTCGAATTTCCATCGGAAATTCATTCGGATTTTCATCGGAAATTCATTCGGATTTCCATCGGAAATTCATTCGAATTTCCATCGGAAATTCATTCGAATTTCCATCGGAAATTCTTTCGAATTTCCATCGGAAATACTTTCGAATTTCCATCAGAAATTCATTCGAATTTCCATCGGAAATTCATTCGAATTTCCATCGGAAATTCATTCGAATTTCCATCGGAAATTCATTCGAATTTCCATCGGAAATTCATTCGAATTTCCATCGGAAATTCATTCGAATTTCCATCGGAAATTCATTCGAATTTCCATCGGAAGTTCATTCGAATTTCCATCGGAAATTCTTTCGAATTTCCATCGGAAATTCTTTCGAATTTCCATCGGAAATTCTTTCGAATTTCCATCGGAAATTCTTTCGAATTTCCATCGGAAATTCTTTCGAATTTCCATCGGAAATTCTTTCGAATTTCCATCGGAAATTCTTTCGAATTTCCATCGGAAATTCATTCGAATTTCCATCGGAAATTCATTCGATTTTCCATCAGAAATTCATTCGAATTTTCATCGGAAATTCATTCGAATTTTTATCGGAAATTCATTCGAATTTCAATCAGAGATTCATTCGAATTTCTATCGGAAATTCATTCAAATTTCCATCGAAAATTCATTCGAATTACCATCGGAAATTCATTCGAATTTCCATCGGAAATTCATTCGAATTTCCATCGGAAATTCATTCGAATCTCCATCGGAAATTCATTCGAATTTACATCGAAAATTCGTAAGAATTTTCATAGGAAATTGATTCGAATTTCCATTGGAAATTCATTCGAATTTCCATTGGAAATTCATTCGAATATCCATTGGAAATTCAATCGAATTTCCATTGGAAATTCATTCGAATTTCAAAAGGAAATTCATTCGAATTTCCATCGGAAATCCATTCGAATTTCCATCGGAAATTCATTCGAATTTCCATCGGAAATTCATTCGAATTTCCATCGGAAATTCATTCGAATTTCCATCGGAAATTCATTCGAATTCCCATCGGAAATTCATTCAATTTCCATCGGAAATTCATTCGAATTTCCATCGGGAACTCACCGGAATTTCCATCGAAAATTCATTGGAATTTACATCGGAAACTCATTGGAATTTCCATGGAAAATTCATTCGAATTTCCATCGGAAATTCATTCGAATTTCCATCGAAAATTCATTCGAATTTCCATTGGAAATTCTATCGAATTTCCATCGAAAATTCATTCGATTTTCCTTCAGAAATTCATTCGAATTTGCATCGGAAATTCATTCGAATTTTCATCGGAAATTCATTCGAATTTCCATCGGAAATTCATTCGAATTTCCATCGGAAATTCATTCGAATTTCCATCGGAAATTCATTCGATTTTCCATCGGAAATTCATTCGAATTTCCATCGGAAATTCATTCGAATTTCCATCGGAAATTCATTCGAATTTCCATCGGAAATTCATTCGAATTTCCATCGGAAATTCTTTCGAATTTCCATCGGAAATTCTTTCGAATTTCCATCGGAAATTCTTTCGAATTTCCATCGGAAATTCTTTCGAATTTCCATCGGAAATTCTTTCGAATTTCCATCGGAAATTCTTTCGAATTTCCATCTGAAATTCTTTCGAATTTCCATCGGAAATTCTTTCGAATTTCCATCGGAAATTCTTTCGAATTTCCATCGGAAATTCTTTCGAATTTCCATCGGAAATACTTTCGAATTTCCATCAGAAATTCATTCGAATTTCCATCGGAAATTCATTCGAATTTCCATCGGAAATTCATTCGAATTTCCATCGGAAATTCATTCGAATTTCCATCGAAAATTCATTCGAATTTCCATCGGAAGTTCATTCGAATTTCCATCGGAAATTCTTTCGAATTTCCATCGGAAATTCTTTCGAATTTCCATCGGAAATTCTTTCGAATTTCCATCGGAAATTCTTTCGAATTTCCATCGGAAATTCTTTCGAATTTCCATCGGAAATTCATTCGAGTTTCCATCGGAAATTCATTCGATTTTCCATCAGAAATTCATTCGAATTTTCATCGGAAATTCATTCGAATTTTCATCGGAAATTCATTCGAATTTCCATCAGAGATTCATTCGAATTTCTATCGGAAATTCATTCGAATTTCCATCGAAAATTCATTCGAATTTCCATCGGAAATTCATTCGAATTTCCATCGGAAATTTATTCGAATTTCCATCGGAAATTCATTCGAATCTCCATCGGAAATTCATTCGAATTTCCATCGAAAATTCATTCGAATTTCCATCGAAAATTCGTAAGAATTTTCATAGGAAATTCATTCGAAATTCCATCGGAAATTCATTTAAATTTCCATCGGGAACTCACCGGAATTTCCATCGAAAATTCATTGGAATTTACATCGGAAACTCATTGGAATTTCCATGGAAAATTCATTCGAATTTCCATCGGAAATTCATTCGAATTTCCATCGAAAATTCATTCGAATTTCCATCGGAAATTCATTCAGCTTTCCATCAGAATTCATCCGATTTTCCATAGAAATTCATTAAAATTTCCATCGGGAACTCACCGGAATTTCCATCGAAAATTCATTTAAATTCACATCGGAAACTCATTAGAATTTCTATCGAAAATTCATTCGAATTTCCATCGAAAATTCATTCGATTTTCCATCAGAAATTCATTCGAATTTCCATCGGAAATTCATTCGAATTTTCATCGGAAATTCATTCGAATTTCCATCGGGAACTCACCGGAATTTCCATCGAAAATTCATTTAAATTCACATCGGAAATTCATTCGAATCTCCATCGAAAATTCATTCGAATTTCCATCGAAAATTTATTCGATTTTCCATCGAGAATTCATTCGAATTTCCATCGAAAATTCATTCGAATTTTCATCGGAAATTCATTCGAATTTCCATCGGAAATTCATTCGAATTTCCATCGAAAATTCGTAAGAATTTTCATAGGAAATTCATTCGAATTTCCATCAGAAATTCATTAAAATTTCCATCGGGAACTCACCGGAATTTCCATCGAAAATTCATTTAAATTCACATCGGAAACTCATTAGAATTTCCATCGAAAATTCATTCGAATTTCCATCGGAAATTCATTCGAATTTCCATCGAAAATTCATTCGAATTTTCATCGGAAATTCATTAAATTTCCATCGGAAATTCATTCGAATTTCCATTGGAAGTCATTCGAATTTCCATCGGAAGTTCATTCGAATTTCCATCGTTAATTCATTCGAATTTTCATCGGAAAATCATTCGAATTTCCATCGGAAATTCATTCGAATTTCCATCGGAAATTCATTCGAATTTCCATCGGAAATTCATTCGAATTTCCATCGGAAATTCATTCGAATTTCCATCGGAAATTCATTCGAATTTCCATCGGAAATTCATTCGAATTTCCATCGGAAATTCATTCGAATTTCCATCGGAAATTCATTCGAATTTCCATCGGAAATTCATTCGAATTTCCATCGGAAATTCATTCGAATTTCCATCGGAAATTCATTCGAATTTCCGTCGGAAATTCATTCGAATTTCCATCGGAAATTCATTCGAATTTCCATCGGAAATTCATTCGAATTTCCATCGGAAATTCATTCGAATTTCCATCGGAAATTCATTCGAATTTCCATCGGAAATTCATTCGAATTTCCATCGGAAATTCATTCGAATTTCCATCGGAAATTCATTCGAATTTCCATCGGAAATTCATTCGAATTTCCATCGGAAATTCATTCGAATTTCCATCGGAAATTCATTCGAATTTCCATCGGAAATTCATTTGAATTTCCATCGGAAATTCATTCGAATTTCCATCGGAAATTCATTTGAATTTCCATCGGAAATTCATTTGAATTTCCATCGGAAATTCATTTGAATTTCCATCGGAAATTCATTAGAATTTTTATCAGAAATTCATACAAATTTCTATCGGAAATTCATTAAAATTTCTATCGGAAATTCATTCGAATCTCCATCGAAAATTCATACGAGTTTACATCGAAAATTCATTCGTATATCCATCGGAAATCCATTTGAATTTCCAACGAAAATTCATTCCAAATTCCTTCGGAAATTCATTCAAAATTCCATCGGAAATTCATTGGGATTTCCATCGAAAATTCATTGGAATTTACATCGGAAACTCATCAGAATTTCCATCGAAAATTCATTCGAATTTCCATCGGAAATTCATTCGATTTTCCATCGAAAATTCATTCGAATTTCCATCGGAAATTCATTCGAAATTCCATCGGAAATCCATTAGAATTTTCATCGGAAGTTCAATCAAATTTCCATCGGAAATTCATTCGAATTTTCATCGGAAATTCATTCGAACTTCCATCGGAAATTCATTCGAATTTCCATCGGAAATTCATTCGAATTTCCATTGGATATGCATTCGAATTTTCATCGGAAATTTATTCGGAATTTCATCGGAAGCTCATTTTATTTTTCATTGGAAATTCATTCGAATTTCCATCGGAGATTTATTCGAATTTCCATCGGAAATTCATTCAAATTTCCATCGGAATTTCATTCGAATATCCATTCGAATTTTATTTGAGTTTCCATCGAAAGTTCATTTCGTTTTTCATAGGAAATTCATTCGAATTTTCATCGGACAATTAATGTTATTACAAAGGATTTTCTGATGAAAAGGGAATGGTTCGGCACAGTGTTGTAAAATGTCATTTGCATTCGTTTGTATAATTTTCCCAGAACTTTTTTCAGAAGGTAGCTATCAATTCATGTTGTATGACGAACTTATAGCGGTTAAATGGGCCTACAAATTTGTCTAACGAGACTTTGCTGTAAATATGTAATCTGGGGCTTGGGAGGCAAAATGTCATTCAAATGACATTATGTCAAATGACACGTGACATTTTGGAGAGTTTTCACTCTCCAGCCTTTGATGTTATACTTAGAGCAATGTACCCTTGGACAAAAATATAACCCTACTCAAGCGTTATGAGTACATTCAAAATTATGGAAGAAATTTTGCTTCTAAAGAAAGTTATGAACAAATTAGTCAAATGACATGCAGATGACATTTTACAAGCCTGGTTCGGCACTTCATCCCATAGCTCCTAGTTCCATCCCGTCAAAATCAAAGTAATGAAAGAGAATTTGGTTTGTTTCTTTTGTGATTTATTTTTTCAGCAGTGAGCGAGCACGCAAGTTGGCAAAAAGAAGCGACGAGATTGGTGCTGTATTTCTTTGTTTTGCAATGAGATGAATATATGTTCAGTGAAATGGAAAATGGAACAGTTCCCCTATTTGAATAATTTTCTGATGGAAATTATTGAATCGAAATCGAATCCGACTGAAATTCTTCAGACTAACTCATCTGAATATCCACCGGAAAAGCATTTAAATTTCCATTCAAGATTCATTCTAATTTGATTCGGAAATAACTCAGATTTTACGTGATGAACTTATAATAAGAATAAATCATCACGAAAATAAAGTAATTAAAAAAACTCAAATTTAGAATTTCATTTACGTTTCTACATATTCCAATTGAATTTTATGTAATTTTTTAATTATTGGAAATTCATAGCTGAATACGTTTAATTAGACTAGTTGTTGACTAGACTAGTTGAATAGACGATTTGTTACGTGTCGCATAAAAAAACTATTTGAGGGATCGAAAAATGACAAACAAATGACCCAGTTTTAAAGCAAACGTGCCCTGTTTCACATAAGAAACACCCTCGCTAGCAACCTTTTTCCCAATCCGATACACGGTAATCCAATAAAATTGCTTCGCCTGGAGCACGACTTTCGCCTGACGTCCTCCCCACCTACATCCTCTACCAATTCCGCAACCCGACCGAGTTGAAATCGATTTTTTATTACACTAGGATTTTTCTTGTATTCAAATCTTAAAAACAACGTCAGCCCCTACCACACGGACCGCCCGCTGGCCATTCTGGGACTAAAGACTACCTACTTTCGACTTATTCCGGAGAGGTGCGGGAAGTCCGGGTAATCAGATTTCGTTTTGGTGAATCCCATCCCCACCATTCGAGACCGCACGAAAATGTCGTTTTGCTTTCCTGGTTGCGATCCCAACATCGTCGTCGTCATTGGTCAATGCCATCATCATCAACACAGTCTTGACGGATGGGAAAGCAGAAGCAGGGAGTCAAAGTTGGAAGCTTTTTTTTATTGATTTTTTTTACGAAGGTACTTTTTAAGCACACCTTATAGCCTGCCATCAGACATTCTGTCGGTGTCAATCTCCGCACGCTCAGTCGCCTATAAAAAGCTACTGTCAAGGCCTAGTGGCGAAATAAATCGATTTACGGGGAAAAATTGTGAGCTTATAAATTTTTACTACTTTGCACGGTTCGGTACGTGGCAGTCGCTCCGAGGAATGAGCTTCATGCATAATGATCAGCAATACTTAGATATCATCTGCGGATGAATCCCATTAAATGGGAAAGCAGTTTCCTGTTTCCCAAAATATATTCACCGGATTTGTGGGTGGGATTGAGCGAAAATTAGCTCGGCGTATCAAATAAGTTGCAAATCCCTATTTATGAAGATTGAAGTTTGTAATGTGAAGTGGATTAGTCAACAAACTTGTCGTGAAAAGTGAGCGTGCGTCATCGTTGAGCTGCATTGAGGGGGCTGTTTCAAGCACCGAGCACCGAGACAGGTAATGGGAATTTATTCAGTCTGCTGTTCGAGTGTGTAGCGCTGCTGCGCTGATGTCGAGCCCTACTTGCATGACGGTCTAACCGCGGCGATGGAATTTGATGCCTGTGCCACGTTGAATGGACGACCGGCACTGCAGCAGTTCGACGATTAGTGAAATGGGGTTCAGTCTAACTATGGATGCACCTAAAAACGCGTCCAGGAAGTGCAATTCCAAACCACGTTTTAAAACTGTATTAGGCAATGCCCCTTCTCACGCTGTGGAGTAGTGATGTTCAAATGGAAAGATTATTTTGGACATTCTATTTTGTCGCTTTGATATTGATACCTATTTTGACGTACGTTCCCAAGGGATTGGATGCAACTAATGTTAGACTATTTTTCATCGCCGGAACATGTTTTATGAAACACTTCGAAAGTAATTTATAGTTTCCACAACCCGCACCTAAGAAAAATTGGAATACACAGACGCGGAAAACAGGGTTGGAGCTCCGATCCGCTTAACTCACCGTGACACAGGTCTTTCGACTCCCTGGTACCGCTATTTGGCATCACTACTGGGAAAGGTAATGCTAGTTGTGCTGCAAAACTCAGGCAATCTGAGTAGTTGTAGCTAAAACCGTGTTTCCAGCAACGCCAGTCTGTGACCTACTATAGTCTACTGGAGCATACTATTGAGCGGTTGAACATCATTCTCAATAATGCCACGATAGCTGTTGAAGCTTTCTTGCAGACCTAATCGATGTGGCTGCCGAAGCTCAACTTATTGTCGATCATTACCCCAAAGAGTTTCAGGTCCCGCTTTGAAGTGATCTCGCAGGTGCCTCTTGTACTGACTTATGGTTGTTAACGACGATCACCTCCGTCTTACGATAAGCTAGCTCCTCCTTTTCGTGTTCATCCATTTCGCCACAATTCTGATCGCATGAACCCCAATCAGTTCTACCCTGACAATAGACTCTTTGTAAATCTCCAGCGTGACATCGGTGGCATACGACAATTTGACTGTTGAATGCGTTCTTGAGGTCGATCGTCACGATCGCAGCACCGACAACCCATCTGCTGACGTTGATTTGCTACCTCAATGGTTTTCACCACAGAGTTGATTACGCCCACCGTACACTTATCCTTACGAAATCCAACCTGGTTGCTTGATAGGCCGTCCATACCATCAGAGTATGAAGTCAGTCTTTTTAATACGATCCTTTCAAGCAAGCAACTCTCCGTGTCGTGTCGATTAGACAGATTAGTTAATACGCCGATGGGTCACCATTTCTGCATACAGTGAGAAGTGAGAAATGAGGAATGAGAATTGAAACGTCTCTCTTCTTACTCCTAATTTCTCACTTTTCAAATGACCTATTCGGCCAAATGACCCTTTCGGCCAAATGACCCTTTCGGCCAAATGACCCTTTCGGCCAAACGACCCTTTCGGCCAAACGACCCTTTCGGCCAAATGACCCTTTCGGCCAAATGACCCTTTCGGTCAAACGACCTTTTCGGCCAAACGACCCTTTCGACCAAATGACCCTTTCGGCCAAATGACCCTTTCGGCCAAACGACCCTTTCGGCCAAATGACCCTTTCGGCCAAATGACTTTTGGCCTAATGGGTTGTTCGCTCAGGTGGGTTTCGGCCTAATGGAATTCGGCCTAGTGGTTGTTGTTCGGCTTAGTGGCATTCGGCCAAATGGCTTTTGGCCGAATGGTTTTTGGCCGAATGAGTTTCGATGAGATGAGATCTCTTTCAGATTAGATCTCTGCGGAATGTGCTTGTTGTGCCGTCATTGACTAACACTGAATCAAGCTCCGCTAGCGCCTAGAGCAAATTCTGACTACTTTGATTGGTAAAGCGGGTAGTCCACTCCGATGCTTATTGACCATCTGATTGAACTGTTTTATTGGTCACTGTGATGGAACGTAGCAGCTGCAATGAAACATTCAATATTAAGGTCAACCTCGAGGGCGTTCAGAAGTTCGCTCAACTTCTGCACCGCATTGCGAACTGAGGTGAAAACTAGATCATCTGCCTTTGTTACCTATTTCGATTGTTTTCACTGGAGTGTTACTTCGGTGCTCAACGATACCATCACGTAGGATCTCCTGGGTCAGCTTCTTACATGCTGTGCCACCGACTTCCGCTCCACGTTTGGACACCAAGATGAGTTCTTTGGCCTAAGTGCGTCTGACGCTTAGCACGTCCTCACCCAGTGTCTTTCGACACCTCGCATGCACTTCAGAACATAGCCATACCTTCCTTTGTTGGTTTTCCATCAACAAGGATTCGCCTTTGTCCCTCAGTTCCCTTGCCGGGTTATGAGCGTCTACCTTCCGCTTCGCTCTGATTACAAAGTACCAAGAATTTTCGGTTTGAACCGATGCCTTTTGCCCTCCACTCTACCGTAAAGGCGCTTTCTGATGTCGTCGCTTTCAGGGCTCAGCTGCAGCGCGCTCATAACTTTACTTACTTTTGGGTCCTGTACACCCCTAGTGGTGCAATGAGCCAACTTGAAAGATCTCCATCCTGAGCGATGTCCAGCTATCGTTTTAACCTGTTGCCAGGTTAGATTTCGGTCGACTTTTATTTATTTATTGAGGCTGCACCGCCATGAGCCTCTGGATGAGCTTCAGCTGCGATGTCCCGCTGGGTTTCAGTCTAATTCTTGTTTACAGATCTCGTTTCCGCCCCTACGTAAGGTGTGGTTGACCGAGCCCCACTTCCAATCCCGAACTTCCGTTGCTATCGGCCTCTGTTGACAACGACGATGGAGCTCGTTGTTTGAAATCCAATTGTGAGGCCATCAGACCAAATTATTTACCGCAGGCATCTGTTGGCAAACACTTACAACCGGTGAGTGTTCTCAACTGATACACACCATGTTTCGTTGGCGGATAGCAGCACAGCACCGCGCTCCGTACCGACCAAACTCTGCTTAGCCTTGACGATTTGGCAGGGCCTAACTTTTAGACATCATCCAGGACAGAGTCATAATAGCTGTTGTTAATTTCCTACAAGCATATTCAACGTGGCTGTCAAAGCATCAAGCGTTTGACCAGATTTCGCAGTTTCCGACTTGTGATATCGTGAGATGTAGCGCGCTCGACCACCACGATAGGTTCTCCGTAGATGGAAAGGGTGATATCTTCTGCGAATCCTACTACCTGAAAGGAGTATAAGCTTAAAACGCTGTCGTACATAGCGTTCATACGAGTTTTAAAGTACGCCTGCAGGTATATCGGTGCTCTGCTAATCAACATCAGTTTCGTAGAGAAGCACGCTGTTTTGCAAGTAGCTCCCGATAATTTTTTAAAGGTACGACGGCACCCTGAGCCGGTGTAACGAATACGCAATTGCCTCCCAGTTTGCAGTGTTAAAAGCATTTTTGGCGTATAAGATCACCACCATTAAATAGCTGGTATCTCTCCTGTTGTCCTAGAAATACAATTCAGAACGATTTGGTGGCAGTAATTCATATATGATTGGATTTGGGGGAATATGACTAATAGAAACTTGTTTACAACTTGTGTGCTGCACGGATGCGTTGGTCCCCCCCCCCCTCCACCAGTGCTTTTCTGATCTTAGCCATTGCAGTCCTGTAGGCGTCGCCCCTGAGGTTTGTATAGTCGCAATGGCAGATGCTGTCAAAGAAAGCTCTTTTACTCTTTTTAATGACTTGTTGAGAGCTGACTTAGCAGCCCTGAACTCTTTTCGGCGTTCGATCCTAGTTTCATTTGTACGGGCTTTTTGTACCATTTTCCTTGCCTTAAGGTAAGTAGTACAAAGGCTTATGATGTTCGTATTCCACCAGTAGGTTGATAGCCTACCGTTTCTTGGTACTCCTTTTCTCCGCCTCGCACACAGATGGCAGAACGGCAGTTAGTTCATCCTTATTTAGGCCTAGGGTGTCGTCCTCTAACCTGAGAGTTGCGGTGGGGTGTTCCTCTTCAAAGCCAAAGTCCGAGACCACCAAATGGACTTATACGCAGACGGACCGATGACGACGATACTCCAAAGCCACTATGCGACCTAACGGTGGTGATAAGCTCCACCACCACAGTAACGTCATCCAGCTGTTTATAAAGGAGGGTCACTGATGTGAGCAGGGCCATTACTTCCACGTCATCCCTAAGGATCTGCTGTGTTAGCTCCTTTTAGGCCATTAGACTGGGTACGTTTCATCAGCACCAGAATCATCTTCCCTGCCCGGCGAACATCATCCCGCAAACCGAAAGCTTCTCTACACCACGGATGACTTGAGAACGTCAGCGTTCGTTCTTCATCTGTTTTGAGTAACGAAGCCTCCCCCTATCCCTAACCTTCGCAACCTTCTTCGGGGGATTTTTATCCCTAACTTTTCTTCTATCTTCCAGTTGTCAAAGGCTATCGGGTCTCTTGTGCCGTCGTTTTGCCGAATGTGAATAGCTTGCGCAGTCTCCGCTCTCAGCTCTCTTTGCTCGGCATGTTTTGGAATATGTGCAATTCTGTTTGTCTGAGCTGCCTGCTCCACCATTAACATTGGGGATTATACTTCTATTGACCTCTAGCTGTACGTGTCTGTCGTATGAAGAACGTCTTGTCGTCTTGTCCTCTAGGATAGTGTCTCAGTAATGTCAGCCCTGTCACTTAAGGCGAAGTCCAGTGACTCTTGCGCTATCATTGATCCCCCGTGGAAAGCAAAGATATCAGATTGCGTACATTTCTCCGCCTTTCTGCTCCTACTCCTTAAAAGGCCTGGTCCCCTTCTCTCGACTAAAATGGACTGCCGGAGCTTCAGCAGGTTTTGCTTCAGCTCTTTTCTGATACTGCTCCTGAACCAGATAATGGCGTCGACCACTAACTGGTCTCATGCTGGGTGTGGGTCCGCTGGTCGTAGGAGTAGCCGTGTTAAGCACCGGGCTACTAGCGGTCCCACTTTGTGTGCACTTGCTCCACAATCCGCTTCTAACTCTACCCTCTTGGGTTGAGACCTCATTATTCCCTCTCTGCACCCTCGGTACCTACTACACCAAGCGGCACAAGCCAGACATAAATGGTTGCAGCAACTTGATTGTGACTAAATCTGGTCACATATGAGATACAAAGATACAAAGCAGCTCGGAATACGTTGTTTCCTTTTAGTTCATTTAGCCTTGACATTAAATCGTTCGTTAGTGAAGTGATGAACCGATTGGATTTGACTTTCTGTAGTTCCCGGACTGCATCAGGCTACTGCATGTAAAGCTCAAAAAATGGTTGATGTTGAGTTTGCATCAACTTGGTTGCATTGTAAAACGATCTGAAGGCTGCTTCATAGTCCTTGATAATGCCCCAGGTTTCTTGTTAAATAGCTGAAAAATAGTAAAAAATGACTTCATGTTTTTAAATATCACCTTATTCAGGATATTGTTCACCGAGCGATATAAAAAACGGTTTCTGCTCAACGATGGATTTCACCATTTTATATTCACCACCCCAGCGCATAGGAGACCACAAGGGAGGGTATTTGGCCTTATTATATCCGAAGAAGTGATTGTACTTGACTTTTTTTAAATGCTTTGTGATGTTAGTAACAGCTTTCATAGTCGGATCAGAATTACTAACGACATCGTTAAGAGCAAGCTGGAGTGTGTTAATGGCGCATCGAATAATGTTGAAGTGATCGTTTAGCTCGGCAGTCAAGTTGTTCATGAAGTGATCTTCTCTTGCGTCATCATTTCCATCATCTCCGACCGTTTCTTGCTAGGATTGTAACATATGTAATGCATATTCTTGCTGCAGCTTCCTGGATACAGCCAACATGTTTGCGCCATTGCATTGTCTGTCGTTATCGAGAGTACCAGTTCAACAGTAAGATCGTACTTCTTGAGTATGTCAAGGATCCTTTTCTTCAAAGACTTGGCTGTTTGACTTTCACGAACCTCCAGAAGAATTTAATGGATCGATAATTAAACTCGATGAAATCAAACATAATATTACCAAGCGTTCGATAGACCATGCTTCCATCAGTCTCGTACTGTACGTTAACTACAAGAACATGTCACCGAATCGCACGGCTGAGTTTACTTCCGGCGACACAAGTTTTCCACACATTTCGTTACTGATTCACTTCGTCGTTTTGCATACTACCGCACGAATATGGGTTTCGATGTTTTCCCGGTTAATAGTTAATCCAAGTGCATCACATAGAGGACTCCAAAACTTCCGTAATGAAGGCCACTCGAAGCATTGGTATGGCATATTGTTGCAAGTAACAAGTTCGATACTGGCATGTATAAGCAACTGGTGATCGATTGCGACTAAGCGCTTCGGGATGACCTTTTTCTTCTTAGGAATCTCACTCTCTTGGGTAAAGAGTCCGTGGATCCGAGCCAATTCAGGATGAACCGATCGAAAATGAATCACGAAATTACCTGTTTTGTAACGCATTTGGTCATAGCGACATCCATGTTTGTCATCAATGTTACATAAATTTGTCGTCTGTTTTCTGAACTAACTCCCATGCTGTTGAACTGAAAGTAGGGTAAAACGACCTATTATGGAGGGGTTAAGCACCGCGTCGAAACATAATTGATTTCGAAAATTCTTTAAAAATGATCTGTTTATCTTTTTGCACATTGCAGTAGTCGAATAGAATGCACGTTAACCCTAGTTTCGTAAATATGACGTCAATTGTGTTAAACTTATGTTGTT
This sequence comes from Armigeres subalbatus, assembly GCF_024139115.2. Lineage (NCBI taxonomy): Eukaryota > Metazoa > Arthropoda > Insecta > Diptera > Culicidae > Armigeres > Armigeres subalbatus. The sequence continues at coordinate 238,226,826 of NC_085141.1, read as the reverse complement.
TTGTTTTTATTACAATAAAAACAAACTACCGCAATAATAGGACGCAGTTGCCTATCGTTGCGATATTTTTTGAAGGTCAGTCCTATTGTTGCGGTATTGCATGTATTTCTTATGGAGAGCGATACCACAACAGCACTACCGCAATAATAGGCTCAAAGGACGCAATTTTTTAATGAAAAATGTTGATTTTTGATCATTTTGAATGGAATTTCGTTAAACAAAAGATGTTTTAGTAATTGATTCAAAGAGCTTTAGCGGATCCACAATTGTTTTTGATGCTATTATATCCAAGATGGACTATTTAAACACTACCGCAACATTAGGACATACCACAACGATAGGACGTTTTACCCTACGTGTAGTAACCTTCGCTCCACTTGGCCCAGGAATCCATTTCCGTGTTCTTGGCAACACGTTTTTCAGTAACAATGGTTTTGAAATAACTAGTCCTGACTTTCAGGTTTTGACCACGTTAAATTGAACGAACCGATTTTGACAATCGAGTAGACTGGTCACCATGGAAGACACCCATATCGATGCAGAATGCTAACAAAGTGATTGACTACAGTAAGCCATGGAAACATTTATTCATCATGTCATACTTCGAAACAAAAACGTAAGCACTGGTTCTGAACTTCACAGTTGGAGTATGATATAGGTACATAAGACTATGGTCTTATGTTACTGTTTAAATCAATTAAATAAATAAAATAAAAATAAATAAATATTATCAGCTTTTTTGTGAATATGACGGTGATGCATCGCAGCACTGGTAACGGAACAATAAACAATAATCAGAATCGTCAAATCGACGTTCGAATCTTTGTTTACGAAAACAGATAAGTCGTTTTGAAAATTTGGTATTGTTGCGGCACCTGGCAACACGGCGCTTACGGTGGGTGAAATATCGGGTGGACAAATTATGGTAGGTGAAAAAACGAAATAACAAAATCAAAACAAACACAGATGAGTGGATGATGAATTGTGGGTGATGCTTATGTATATTGTTGATACAACGGACTACTGTTTGTAAAACCTAAAATAGTGAATTAGTTTCGTTAGAATTTTGAGAAAGTGACCAAATGACCCACATAGAAAAAGAGGCAAGCAGGGAAATTAAGGTCACTAATTTAATACGAAGACGTAAGAATAATCGTTGAAACCTGCCATTGAAAATGTATTTTGAATATTATGATATTTTGGCAAAGTAGAGCGCTTGGTGCCGATTGAAATATGAAAATTTATTAAAGACATCAATATTCTTGTTGAAATACACCACGCATTCATACTTTCGCACAAGTGCTTGAAAAATGATGAAAAATAATAACGTCTATTTGGAAAAAATCACTTCGGAATAGTGGTTTGTTTACAAAATAGAATTGTCAGTGGGAAACCAAATTCAATAGAACAATGGGAAACTCAAAGGTGTTGGCTATTGTCAAACGTAGTGGGTAGGATTGGGGTTGCCAGATACCTGCTCCTGACGCTCCTGACGGAATCCAAGTTTCAAAGTGCTCGCGTTTTCGGGTTCCCACCACTCTATACGGAGGCGACGCACAACTGTCATTTCTGTTGATTTAGCTTTGCTGCGTCGCAGCAAAGCTAGTTTTTATGCCAACAACGGGTTAAAAGCAGGGTTTTTATGCCAACGTATGACTTTTCCCTACTAGAACACTTCATAGAGCCAGATATAGTCAAATGAAGATATACAAGAGAACAAATAAATAAATTATTGAACTATCATGAATGGCTTTCTTATCAAGAAAATGCAAACAAAAATTCGGTGAGGTAAAATAAATGGTAGAATTAGATTTTTGTTCTTCTATCGGCTTGTAATTCTTGCAGTTTCATCAAGAGGTGTGTTGTAGGTGGGGCTCAGCGGCGAAGATCTTCACTCCACGACCATACCGGCGATTATGAATCATGTCTATGCTGAAGATGACGAGTGGTATTTAGATAATCGTGGAAAACTAAAACTGAGATGTTGTTGGGAATTTTGCATGGGCAGTGAAACTTACTTTTGTCCCGGGAGTTTCTGCTGCTTCAAAACCAACAGTTTGAACCCCAAACTGTTGGTTTTGATTTGTTTTGATAGCCACGTGCTTACACACCAAGGTTTCCGGCAGAATCATGAAAAATTAATATAGGGTATATTGAATTGGAATATCAATTTATTTTATCTTATATTATATTATTTTATCATTTACATCACAGGAACTTAAATTATGATTTGATACACATTCTGTTCCCGAATTTTGTATTCAAAGATGAATTAAATCGTGGCTAGTTTTCATAATATTTTATTGTGTATATGTGGTTTGTGTCCGCTGAACTCAGAGCACCGACATCCAATTCTTTTACTATGGATTTTGACGGGTTTGCCTGTTCGTTCTTTTTTGGGGGATGAATTTATCCCCTAGTGTTAAATTACCCCAATACTAATTTATTTTGCAATAGTATGTGCGCGAATTTCGAATGTTTACGTTTTTACGGGATAGTATGATGCAAAACGCCCACACCACTCAATAATGCAACATGATACAATCATAAGAATATAGAGAAAAAAAAATCAACGAACTATAAATTAAAACTATTTTACACTTGATTCCATGCTTTAAACTTAAGAATGTTCAACTTATTTGCTCAATAATTCAGAATGATACTTGCACAAGGTACTGTCTATGCCTTTGATCATTTTATATCATTTTCATCCTCAGAATTGTTTATGTTGCACTCGCAGTGCACTCGTATTGGTGAATCAAAAAATATGTGACAAAGATGGCGTAGCTTGTCATCCCCGTGGCTGAACTTGATAATAGCTAGAGGGATTTTCTTCATTCTTTTTGCGATTATGTTAGTTATAATCACCGACATGCTTATGAATAAGTAATCAAACATGCAACTTAAACGATTGTAAAGATTATTGGATATAGTTAAAGACACATTGGACCATTATCTTAGTATGATATTATACATATTTTGTGCTCAATGATTAGTTCAATGATCAACATTATTTGATATTTTTTAATATAGCGATAAAAGAGGGAGGAGTTTTAATTAATATTTGCTCTTTTCGGTTCAGAGAGCGAGCAAAGGCGCTTCAACCTTAGCTTATTAGCCAGGGCAAGACTAATACCTTCAACCTTCATATCATCATTCCCTTTCCTAGTAACGAAGAAGATTGGCGTGGCTGGCAATGGTAGCTTTCATGCTTTATTATTTTGAACCTCCAAATGGATTGCCATTAAATTCCAAATGGAAATCCATAGGCAATTGGAGTAAGAAAGTTAAAGAATATACATGACAGTTATCAGTATGCAATATGATACTAGATCGATAAGCTCGTCGCATTAACCAAAAGACTGATTTGATTGTGTCCTGTGACCAGTAAAGACTCGATTACTGCAGTTCCTGCTCCAACAAGGCGTTGAAAAGACCATTGAGTTCCCAGATCAACATTCAAATATACAAATGACTCCAAGATCAATATCCTTTAAAAGGAAATCTGTTATCACAAAACAGATAGATATCTTTGCCGTAGAATTCGGGGAAGAAAGTTATAGCAATAACATCCTAAGGCTTGGAAATTATTATTTTAATTATTTTAATGAACTTGTTTCGTTGCTTTGTAGCTTTATCATGAATTTTCATATCCATTGACATTGAAGCACGCATTTTCTCCTGTCTCATCTGGACTGCTTTGTACAAATATGGATACCCCGCTTTTATTTCCTAAATTCTGTAAGCAAGGGAATTTATATTGATGATTTCAAAAATGTACGCACTGTGCTCAGCGATTTTCTGGGAGTCCCTTCAAGCTCCCGTCATAATTGCATTCATTTTGAGCAACCCAATCCAGCTAAGGGGCAAGCCAGAGTAAACGCGACGAGCGATGCGACGCGACGCGACGCACGTAAAAGAATAACAATCATCATCAACAGGCTGTCAAATTGCACTGTCGCGTCGCGTCGCATCGCACGTCGCGTTTACTCTGGCTTGCCCCTAACGTGAACTGATATCTCCGTCGTCGTTGAATACGTTTACAGCGAAAACATCATCGATCCAAACGTGCACAATGACCAGCGACGCTCTCCTGCCCGATAGGCACCGGCGGCGGGTGTAGTTTTCAGAACTCGTCTGCAATGCATTTACGATGTGGTGGTCGGTCGGCCGCTGGTGTGCCGTTTGCAACAGCTCTGCTACATCGCATCGGTCGGGGGTAGGGGTAGAGCCCATCCTCGCGCGCTTTTGTATCGTCGTCCCGTCTGGGTCTCTGGGAAATGGGTGATAACGATGATGCAATTTCAGTGCAGTTTATTATTATTACCGTGGCTGTTATTACATAAGTGGTACGTATGCATAATTGAAGAGTAACTAACGGTGAATTGTGTGACAATGGTCGGGTGATGCTGCTGTCGATGTCGGACCACATAGTCGCCAGAGTCGCTTCTGTGCTGTGACTCTCGGAAGCTGAAGTAAGTAAAGCAAACAGATCCCGTGACAGGGAATGAGTCTCGTGTATGAAAGATGGGACGCCAACAATCGCATCATCGACCGTTTTACAAGGATGAGTACTCGGTTCCTTTACGTTGTTGCATATTCTGTTTTATTAAGGTCATAACAGCTTTACATCAGGGCGTCCGCACTATCCTGCGACGACGATTAATGAATGACGCAAGCTTTCGTTGATAGTGGCGCATCGAATTGAATTATGGATGATGTCGCTCGCGATACGAGACACTTGTGAAACGCCGGCTAATGAGGTTTTCCGTTTTTCTCATCCACTTCCCAGCGGCTCGTTGGTGCTGGGAGTGCGTACTTCAGAGTGCCAAACGAACGGAAGAACCAATGTTTGTGCTAATGGAAAATGAACAACCGGTTAATGATGTTATATCTTGCTTTCGTTGCTTGGGTTTCCATCCCATCGGCGAACATCAACATCAGCTTAGAGTAGTGTGGCAGCGAGGCTTATCAAGATTAGACGAAAGACCGACCGGCGGCGCTAGGATCGTTGGAGAAATTTTCAGACGAGCAACGGCAAAAACGCGGTCATGTTGCGCGGTGGCGTGGATCCTTACTGCCGCTAGCCCAAGATGGGAATGAACGAGTTTAACTATGATGTCTTAAATCCACCCAAGTGGGACATTTTCTCCCAAATAGCAGCTTGTTACCAAGATGATGATGTTAATACATTAAATATCCATTTACGTTTCCGGAGTAAGATAAAATCGAGGCTGTGGGTGAACGGAGTGGATTTAGAATACAACGCAAAATTTTGATCAACACAGAACACGCATTAGGAAGCTGAGGATTATTTTGTTATGCGTCGCCGTCACTGGGACGGATCCTAATAATAATAATCTTCTGGAAACTTTGAAAGCGATATACATGGAAATGCAAGCTGTTATAACTTTATCGAAGCACAAAACTTCCTATTTACATTGGCTCATCATAATCAGCCATGGGTTGCTGATGGTTGTGATTGGAATTATTGCTATAACATTAAAATCATTACTGATTTTGCATCTGATTCTGCTTCAGTAACGGATGTTTAACTTTTCAAGGCAGGAACACGCCATGCAAAGCTTCAACAAGAACGAATCCAAAAAAAGGAGACAGCCATATCGACAGTCACTGGAAAGTGCATTCAAAGTGAATTGCCCATATTTCGGATATTTGAACAGTCTTTAATAAATCTTATAAAAATCTTTAATTGTTGAAATTCCAAAGAATTTCTCGTAAAAATGTGGAAGAGTTATCGATAGAAATTACGAAGATGGAATTTTTCTCGGAACGATATTTTCGGCCTCATGTTCACCTCGATCCAATGACATTTTCAGCCTTATGCACTATTTAGCCAATCAACCATTATGGCCAAATCACCAGTTGTTCATCTCAGGCAAATGACATTTTCGACCTAATGGTTTGTTCGGCTGAATAACATATTCGGCCAAACAACTTTCATCATTGTGGCTTTCGGCCAAACGTATATTCTCGTCATATGGCCAAAGTTCGTCGGCGGAAAGTCATTTGTCCGAATGCCACTTGGCTGAATAACACGTTAAGACGAAAGTCATATAGCCGAATTCCATTCGACCGACACGGTTATTAGGTAGAACATTATTTGTCTAAAAATGTCATTTGGCTGAATGCTACATATGGCCGGAAGAAACATACGGCCAAACTGGTAAACTTGCCGAAAATGATTTGCCGAGCAGGTCATTTGGCTGAACAGGCTGACAGACTGCCGAAAATGTAATTTGCTGATCTGAAAAATGTTGATCCGATCAGCCAAATGGCCCGTTCTGCTAAACCAGCGGCTCTCAACATGGGGTACATGTACCCTTGGGGGTACCTTTGCCGTCCCCAGGGGGTACCTCGACTTAAAATACGTAATGGCGGATGTAATTCCAATAAAAAAATATTGAAACAATTGATAATTGTATAACTTTAGATTCCAAAACATTGTAGTTTACAGAATATGCTGATCGCCATAGTAAATCAAAACCAATTGAATCCTGGCTATTACAACCAATATAGTGTAGGAAGAGCTGTGGAACAAAAGTGGAGTGACTGAAAACTAAGATCTAAAGGTTTGGAAGTTTTTGAAGGCTTTTCCGAAAAGATTCGGAAGTCTTCTTACAAGAAGTTCGGAAGCCACATTTCAAGAGGCTCGGAAGCATCCTTTCAAGAGGCTAAGAAGCCTCCTTTTAAGAGGCTGGGCAGCCTCCTTTCAAGAGACTGGGCAGCCTCCTTTCAAGAGACTGGGCAGCCTCCTTTCAAGAGACTGGGCAGCCTCCTTTCAAGAGACTGGGCAGCCTCCTTTCAAGAGGCTGAGAAGCCTCTTTGCAAGAGGCTGGGAAGCCTCCTTCCAAGAGGCTGGGAAGCCTCCTTCCAAGAGGCTGGGAAGCCTCCTTCCAAGCGGCTGGGAAGCCTCCTTCCAAGAGGCTGGGAAGCCTCCTTCCAAGAGGCTGGGAAGCCTCCTTCCAAGAGGCTGGGAAGCCTCCTTCCAAGAAGCTCAGAAGCCTCCTTTTAGAGTTTGGAAGCCTTCTTCCAAGAGGCTGGGAAGCCTCCTTCCAAGAGGTTCGGAAGCCTCCTTTCAAGCGGCTTCCAAGAAGTTCGGAAGCCTTCTTTCAAGACGCTCTTAAGCATCCTTTCAATAGGCTCGGAAGCCTCCTTTCACCAGGCTCGGAAGCCTGCTAGACATATCGTCTGACCAGCTGAAATTCGGCTTATTGAGTTGGAGCTCCGAGATAGCAACATAATTGAGCGTGCTTTTCGCTCGGGAATTCTTACCAATAAAGTTTTCATCTTTTCGCTCGTTTCTTGTGTGTCGTGCAGTGATGGGAAATGTCAAAAAATATCATGGCATTGCTATTACTAATTTCCTAATAACTGTTTTAAAAGTAATTTACAGTTCAGATTTTTTGATTTATATGTAGTACTTAAAGGGTCCTAGAATTTTGTCGAACAGATCATTGTTCTAAATACAAAGTGTGAGCTATGTATAAGAGCGATATTTAAAAATATCGCGGAACGTCATGACATTAATGCCATTTGAGACTAATTCGGCTCTTACGCCGACAATATCATATTAAGAGAAATTACCTGTGAGAAGTTTTCTGGTCCTTTGAGAATTACATGTTTTTATGGCAAACATAATTGTACATGCAAACTGAAAAAAGTTATTAGCAAATCAGTCCCATGACATCGGAATGACGTTTCCCGTCACTGAGTGTCCGTGTTCGTGCGTTGGCATAAAACGCGAAGAACAAAGATACCGAAAATCCATTGGGAACCACCAAGAAGAGAAGGAAGCAGCAACCGCTGTTTCAAGATACCGCTGTTTCAATCGGAAGGGGAAGTGCCCGCTCGATTTCGTGATGAATAATCCGACGGACATGCGCCCCGAACTTCAGAAACTGTTCTAAGTAAGTAATTTACTGATCCGCACAAAGGAGAACTAACTATTTCGTTGATCGCGCGATCGTTTTGCGCCCGATAGAAAACACGAGCAAACGCGCTCACTTACAATGTCCTAGGACGGGCTCGACGACGTGGATGAGAAGGAATTGAATACGTGCTTCAAGTTAATATTCATAGAAGCCGTTGGAAAGGAAGTAACCTGGTCCGTAGGCGTCATCACATTCATCGTAACACGTAAACCAAGGTCGGAGATGGAACATCGGATGATCTAATAAGGAGCATCGTCAAGCTCATACGGTGGCAGGGGAAGTTCATCATTGCAGAAGACCTTAACGTCAAATATCAAGCCTGGGACAACTCTCGCTCCAATAAAAATGGCATGATCTGGTGCAACGAGGAGCTGGACGACAACAACTCAGAAACTCAATTCGAGCCACCATACGATGGTAGCAGAAGTTGAAACTGGGGTCGGTTCCAAAGGTGCGTGGACGACAACATCGACTATCAGAGTGTTACTCGGTCACACCTGAATAAGTCGACGAGCAGCTCCACGTTATTCAAGAAGCGCTTTCCCAAGCCAGTGAACAATCATGGCACTCGCATGCAGTAGCAACGTATTGAGCTGCCTACGCCATAAGGACAGGCCTCTCGGAATCCAAAACGAAAAGCAATCGCGCTCTCAAGGGCACCACATCCAACACGGATGCAATGCGGCGACGCAGCAAAGCTATCCCGTAACGCTGGGTAGACACCTCTACGTGGTGCGTTACGGGGTAAGATCTACCACGGCTACATTGCCAGCTACAGGCAAATCCTGACCTAACGAATACTTTCCTTATTATCCAACTCCGTGGTACTTATGAGGGTGTCGCTAAGTCGGTGGCCTCTCGTTGAGTAAGTACCACATCAACACTTCCTTCCTCTCCCTAGTTACGGTGAAGATGGGCGTGGCCAGGAGTAGTAATCCTCATGCTTTTGTTATTTTTGTGTTAGACTGGAATCAAGGACCACTCCCCTTCTTGACTTCTAATAGCATTCTAGATAAGGATCTCAAAAGTAAAACATGAGTATCACTAGTGTCCAATCCACGAATTACACCGTAACAACGATATGATATGATATGATATGCATGCTGCGACGCAGCAAAGCTGGAATAATAAAAATGACAGTTATGCGTTGTTTCCGTTTTGGATGTGGTGCCCTTGAAAACGCGAGTGCTTTTCGTTTTAGATTCCGAGAAGCCTGTCCTTGATACGTAGCACTTGCATGACAAAAATGATCAAGGGCAGAATAGTGGACCTCAGAAATACCTAGTGATTTCTTTAGTAAGATCAGCACTCTCCAAGACAGTACCAAGCCGTTCTGGAAATTGACCAAAGTTTTATAATCCAGGCATCAGTGGCAAAGCCCCAACGTCCACCACCAGCAAGAAAATCTGTATCAACGCGGCGAAGACCCATTACATCATCTTCCCTCACTCAAAATCCCCCAGGTTTGTGCTGGCTGTGGATTATAAAGTCACCCTCAATGGCACGACAGTGTTATGAATCAATGAGGCTGACTATCTTGGTTTGACCCTAGATAGTTAGCCTATTTTCCGGCAACAGGTTGACAAAACAGTGACGATGATCTCTCCTATAATCTGCACGAAACAGTGGACCAGGTCCGGATTTGGGCCGCAGCGTCACAAATCAAACACTCCTTTTCGTTTTTTCAGGATTCAAAACAACATTCAATGGCAAATACCACACTTAAGCTTGATTACAGTTTCCTAGTTCCTCTGCTGCTGCTCTGTGTATGTATTTCTAAATCTGGTATTCATGGATCTGCTGTTTAACCATTTCGTTCAAAACTGGATTCTTGTCCAAACGACTTTCCAATTCACGCAATCGATACAAGGTCAAACTATCAGGCGGATAGAATTTATTATGTTTTCCCACAAAAAGCCTGTTTCGTAACGGGCATTACGTTTCACCGTTTGATTTCCATGAGTTCTCAAGGTCTTCGGTCTGCATTTAATTCATATAGTTGGATTGCTGTCCTTCCAACATCCTCGATGATAAAGAAATTCCTCATACTGTCGTGTAACTCCTCATTCTTAAATTTGGGGTGGTATTGTACATCTCGACTCCAAACGAGCAAACCATGCAAACTGTCATTCGAAAGAGTTGTCGAATGGAGTGCGCAATAAGGACCCATTGGGAATCGTTCGCCTCAGCTTGAGAGGTTGTGCCACGTCGAATAAAGATAATTCGGAGCCGTCGTCCGGATTTGTTGCTATTGAACAATATAACCAGTGCTATTCTGAGAATAATGCTTCTTGTGTATTGGTGTGTGTAGCAAGAAATGCTCATTCCTTTAATTTGTCGTTCTTTGGTTTCAAGTCAATTACGAGAATAACCTAAGATGTCTTCGGACACCAGTCTCGACGTAAAGAGAACGAGGACCGTTGAGGACCGTCATGAAATCATGTAAGATTTTGAACGTCAATAGTGCTTTTATTTTTTTATGAATTTCGACGTAAAATAACGTCCAAGGGGAAGACTCGGATACAGGGTGTAAAACGAAAATTTCCAAATTCGAAACCTCCACGAAATTAGAAGTGATTTCAAACGCTGATAGCGTCCTTATCTTTCAAAGGATTTTCGAGATGTTCTTATCAATCGATTTGGTAACTCTCCAGAGATTTGGCAAATCTATCTATACTATTGATTATTATCAACTTTAAACTATTGAAAATCTCATTTCTTTCCAATCCCGGTAAAAAAATCATAATTTATCAATCACGTTCATGCATCCCCAACACGGACATCAGATTGATGTTAGGTACGGGCCTTTTGGCCCACTGCTTCGTTTTGCCTGTCCATATGTAGCGACCCTAAACGCCAAGCAATTATCAAAATCATTTTTCTTCTACATTTAGTAGGTCATGTAAACGGATGGAAAGCACGATTGAACAGGTTGGAACCTGTCCATTTATGTTTATCAAATAGCAATCGATGTTGAATAAATACAACGGATATTTAAGTATAAGCAAAACTTTGCCAAGTATATACAGCTGGCCTAGAAGTAGTAGCTGACTCAACGACCAACGTAATAGGTTTGTTAAAAAATCCATAAATTGTTTCAATGAGAGAGTACGAATCCTCTCAGAGATTATTGTAGATAGCATGCAACATTCTTCATTCGAGTACGCCACGTTGTTGGACATGAGAGACAAATTAAAAACAATATCATTAATTATAAATAGAGTTTTTGTAAAAAAAAAGAGGCAAGTAGTATTTTGAACTTGGAGTTACCAAGTCGAAAGTGAATTGTTCGTGCGTTTTATTCTCCAACAGTGATGACTTTTCCATAATTAACCGCTCGGTGCAGTGCACATAAATAAACCCGTGTTTTGCGTGCGCGTGTCATTTTTATTCGGGACTAGCTTTATGTACCCGGCCTTGCTCGGAATTGCCAGTTTGGTTTGCAGTTTTATTTTAAAATCGGAAAATGATAAAACCAACAGTCAACAGGGTAATTGTGTTTACTTATTTATATTTTATCATTTGATTAAAAGAAGGCTTTTAGAAACACTGACTGATTTTGAAGAAGGGATCGTGGGTTTGAAAAGTCTTATTCCAGGCAAACGTCTTTTTCTAAAGAAGGAAAAACATCCATCGATGCCATATTCCGGGCAAACGCATATTTTTAAAGAAGGGATCACACCAACCATTGCCTTATTCCGGGCAAAAGCCTACTTTTAAAGAAGCAACACATCCACCATTCAGAAGGAAACACATTAATCATTGCCTTTCACTGGGCATACCATTATTCCGATGAAGGGTAACAATTATGATTGTTTTATACCTATGCAAGATTTTTCTGATGCTGTTCTTAATTATCCCAAATGTCCTTCATGTCGAATGACCTTAGGGCAAATAGTGTTATGTTAATGGCCTGCTATATTCAGGAATATGTCATATTCAGGGAAATGTCATATTCTGGGATATGTGTATCGGGAAGTATCATTTTTGGCAAATATCATTTTCGTTAGAGTCATTTTTAGGGAAATGTTATTACCGGGAAAATGTTATTGTCGAGGATTTTCTATTTTTAAGGAATTTGGGCAATTTGTTTTCGGAGCATTGTACAATGTCAAAGAACCTCGGATGTACTAAATAAGAGGGATTTTAAATTAAGTCGTTTTCTAAACAATACCCAACCCCAATAACCCCCTCTCCCATTCCAAAAGTTCCTTCCAGCCTCTATATAATAGTTTCTTTTGGGTAGAGATTACGTGTTTGGTTTGAATTGACCCATGCGATAAAAAGGTATACTAAACTGTTCGTTCAATAAATATACAATCCCTCTCATTCAGCTATGACACTTCTACCCAGTCTGATATAGTCTTCCTTAGACAGATAATATGGGTTCCAAATTTGGTGGACATCGATAAATGGGTTCAGAAGTCATGCTGAATTCATCGATAACTAAGCAATACCCCTATCCCACACCCTCCCCTTTTTAAAATGACTTACTCATATCCACTAAAATCGCTTCCTTAGGACAGAAAATATTTGTTACAAATTTGGTTCAAATCGGTCATGAGGCTCAAGATTTACATTGAGTTGATCGATTGCTAAACAATACCTCTCCCCTCATACCCTCTCTCTTTGTAAAGATCATCCCTAACCTCCTATCGTCGTCTCCTTATGATAATGAATTTGTGTTCCGAATTTGTTTGAAATCGGCCAAGGGGTTCAGAAGTTACACTGAGTTGCTCAATAAGTAAGCAATACTCCTCCTACCAACACCCTCTCTCTTTCCAAAGAGCATCATTAACCCTCCTATCGTCGTCTCCTAAAAATAAAGAATTTGTGTTCCAAATTCGGTTGAAATCGGCCAAGGAATCAGAATTTACACTGAGGTGATCGATAACTTAGCAATACACCTCCCCTCACACCCTCCCCCTTTCCCAAAGAGCATGCTTAACCCCATATCGTCCCTCCTTAAGATAAAGAATTTGTGTTCCAATTTTGGTTGAAATCGGCCTAGGGGCTCAGATGTTACACTGAGTTGATCGATAACTAAGCAGTACCCCTTCCCCCACACCCTCCCCTTTTCCAACGAGCATGATCTACCCCCCATCGCCCTCCTTAAGATAAAGAAAGTGTGTTCCAAATTTGGTTGAAATCGGCCCAAGGGTTCAGAAGTTACACTGAGTTGATGAATAAATAAGCAATGCCTCTCTCTCCACAGCCTCCCCCTTTGCCGAAGATCATTCTTAGGCGCCTGTCGTCCCCTCTGTAAGATAAAGAATTTGTGTTCCAAATTTAGTTGAGATCGGTCAAAGGGTTCAGAAGTTACACTGAGTTCATCGATAACTAAGAAAAACCCTCCCCCACACCTCACCCTTTTTCAAAATGCATGTTTAACCACCCTATCACCTCCTCCTTAAGATAAAGAATGTGTGTTACAAATTTGGTTGAGATCGGCCAAGGGGTTCAGAAGGTACACTGAGTTGATCGATGATTAAGCAATACACCTCCCCCCACACCATCCCCCTTTTCCAAACAGCATCCAAAGCCCCCCTATCGTCGTTTCCTTAAGATAAAGAATGTGTGTTCCAAATTTGGTTGAGATCGGTCAATGCGTTCAGAAGTTATGCTGGAACATACATACAAACATACATACAAACATACAAACATTGAGTTTTATATATATGGATTTTACGGAGAGCTGATCAGGGCGTCCGGAAGAGGTCCCAGTGACAACGGCTGTTGGAGCAACAGAACATTTTTCGGTGGTGGCAACAGAAACGCATCATTTACGTCCGTGTACCAATCTGTCGTTGGATGTGGTTGCTCCAAGTCATTTTTGAAGTGAAGTTGATTCAAATGATGGAATTAAATGGGAAAGTATGAACTCGTCTTATGACAACTGAGTGGTACATAAGTGGAAAATAAATCAATTATTTTCAGAACCACCATTATATTTGGAAAAAGGTTAAGGTTATTTTTACAATGTGCTAGGAACTGAAAAATTCTCCAGTAAAATTTTCTAACATTATTCTGAGTTCGCTTATGTGCTGTTAGTGATTCAAAATGCGTATTGTTGAGAAGAGTAATAAGGGAAACTTGATTTTAGGAAATCTTCCTTTGGCATCGGTAGCGAAACCATGGCGTCAGTGTCGGGCCGAACATCGACTGTTGGCGACTGGTTGCTGCAGAAATTTATTCTCTAATATGGCGTCTGGATTTCGTCGGCACAAATTGAAATTTTCCTGCGAGACTCCAGCTTTGGTTGTGTTTCTGTTAGTGATTGAAAATAAAATCGGTTTCAAGATGAACTTTATTCAAAGTGCAAAACAAAATCGCTTCGCAAAGTTGCCGTCGGTAGTAGAATCCCAAGCACGTAACAGAAGGAGACGATGCAATAAATTTATTCGCATTATTATTGAAGAAAATTCGATGGCGTCAATATTTGTGGCCGTCTGCAGGCTATTGCTAAAAAAATAAATCTGCGCTATCCACGCCATCGTCACACCGATGGAACTACTTTCCGCGAAATCTCGTACAAAATGACAGCAGCTTTATTGTATTTAATGAAGTAACACCATAAGCCCCGCCCCTTTGATAAACGATATGGGTGCACACTTTGACTATGCGTTCCCACATGGCTATAATGACCCACCGTTTAATTTTCTTTGTCCAGGAGAAAGCAGCTCTCAAGTCAGATTTTTATTGCAAGATTCAAACTATTGAGTAATTGCTCATAATGACTGAAAAAGCACATTATGGAAAATAAATCGGTTATATTCGGAAGAAAGTTAAAGGCTGTACTATGACTGTAGCAAATTTATGGCACTCAGTGAAATTTATCGGATGACTTTGAAAATGAATTTTGATGGCGTCAGTATCGGTCCGAGCGGCAGCTGTCGGCAAGTGGCTGACAAGAATTGAATATGATTGCATCATCCACGAAAAGTGAAATTTGCTCGCAAGATTCCGACTTTGGATTCGTTGTTATTAATGATGAAAAATGTGTATTATTGAAAATGAATTGATCTATTGGAAATAATTGGTTGGTAATAGGATTTTATTCAGGAGAGAGTTGATGCGGGACGATTTTTTTTTGAAAGTACAAAACATAATCGCTTGGCGATTGTAGAAAATTGGAATCAGTAGCGGCATCACAAGCGTGCATCGAACGCTGTAATAAATGTATTCGTATGGATGGTGTCTGTAGCGTTTAACAACCTAATATTTACATGACGCTGCAATTATCATTGCATCGAAAGGTTTACGTCGGACGATCGTGTCTTGTACACAACCTTTCTGAATATTTTATATATATACTTGTTGATGGTGTTGGTTTGCGTGGGAGAGCTTCCAGATTCGTCAAATCGTCGTTTGAATCTTTGTTTACAAAAGCAGATAGGTCGTTTTGAAAATTTTGTCTTGAAATTATGTTTCTATATAAAATATTCAGAAAGGTTTTCAAGGCAAGACAATCAAGGCAACGAATTTGTCTTGATTTGAACTTTTTAGTGGAATGTCCTCCCTTGTCATACGTCAAGTTAGTACTATCCCTTTCAATTCCACCATTTGAATGTAACGAAGCCGAGTCAAGTACGAGACACGGAAGATGGCCTTACTGTTGAGGTCGAAATACATATCTGTAAAGTTACAATCAAGTGGTGGAATTAAATAGAATAGTACTTACTCGTCTTTTGACAAGCGAAGGTTTTCTTTGTTTGAAAAGCTGCACGCTGGTTTTGAGTTCAAAAAGCTGCTGTAAAACAGAGGCCATTCTTCTACCTTCCTTGTTAATATTAGAAGCTTTTTTGAAGGAACTTGGCAAGCTGCACGTTAGGTTCTAGATGGACAGGCCTTCAACGCTGCTCATGTCCTAGGGACAACTCATTCTACTGAGAGTAACCATCGTTAATGTCTTCACTTTGAACGACGTGTGAGGATTTACGTGATCTGAATCAAGAGCGACTTCTTGCTTTTTGTCCTCTGTTTTGTACGGATTAAATCCGGGATTTTGGTTTTGCTACCTAGAAACTTTCATTCAACATTTGCATAGTTATTAACTGCATTCGTATACAACGCGATGATATTTGGATGCCAAAGGAAATAAAGAATCTTTTCATAATATTTTTCAATTTGTAGTCTCTTACCGCTGGACTAAGAAAAGTCCGCCACAACGACGTAACTATCTGATAATTTCCTCCAGTCATGTTTCTAAAAAGTGGTTAACTAGCCAAGTAATAGTTCCCATTAAGGTTGGTCTACGTTAATCTTCCTCTGTTAATGGGATCTGTTGGCTTAGCAGAAAACAAAAACTCGTTCCTGATGTGTGAACAAAGCGTCCTGGTAAGTGGTGCTTCAGAATCTCTCCAGTTTATTGTTCGCCGTTCTTGTATCCGTGAACCCTGACAAGGTGGACCGAAGCTTCTACAGGTCTTGCATTCAACAGCTAATGTCTCTACCAGTCCACCGGGAGGCACAAATATAGAAGAGTGCCTTTCACATCCAGAGAACACACAAAAACAACCTCCGTCTCCACGAGTGTCACGTCGGAGCCTTCGTCAAAAAAGGTGGATGGGATGACCAAACCGCGCGTTCCGTGCAGACAGAGTCGCTGGGATGATTTGTGCGATATTCGTTGTTATCCTCGACTACCTGTACCTGGGCCCGCACTCAACTCCTCTCTCCCCCAAGGGAAAATTAATCTGAACCACAAACCAGCTAGCACAGAGTTACTCACGTTTATTGGAAAATCGTGTTCAGAAGGGAATAATCCGCTCCATGCGGGGGTCTGTTACGAACGAGCAAGTTTCCAAGATGGGAATTGAGATACTTCCCTGCTCTGGTTGTTATTGTTGTTGTTGCTGGTGGTGCAATGAATGGTTTTCCCTAATGAGATAAGATAGATTTTCGTTTACGTTAAAATGCAACATGGGTTTAAATTAATTAACATTCCCTGCTCTTCGCCGCCTCCGATGTAACTGTCGTGTACATACTACATGTTGGTACACATGTGGAAACATGTTGCGCGGATGTGCGTGCGGCAATTTGGAAAACATGCCGCCATGTGCTAAGCCGCAGCCCAATGTAGTGTAGCGAAGCGTGATTTTCTGTTCCGGATGGGGCAACATCGTGGAATTCCCACTTGACAGCAATAAGATACTTGTACAGCGCTTGGTTGATGGAAAATAATGGCTGGCTGCTCAAGTGCTTGCTTGAATTTGAAGAAATCGGTACTTTATGCTATCTTCATGTTATCCATATCTTTTTGTCGGGCGGAAACAACAGGTTTTCTATTTTTTGTTTTTAATCAGGCGATAAAAGAAAATTGAAGCAGTTTTTAAGTAGAAGTCAAAATACGTACCGTTATATAGGGTGTCATTGATCACGTGGGTGATAGTCATAATTTGGAAAATAAAAAAAAAAAAATTATCCAGTTTAAGTTCTAAATAAAATACCATAAAACACTTCTATTATTATTTGAAAAGCACTCACCTATCAATCATAAGAAATCCAAGATCAAAAATCCATATCAAAATCGAAACGAAAATAAAAATTATGTTTGTCTCCTAATGTATGTTTATGGAAAATTCATTTTCGTTTCCAGTGAAAACAATTTTTCAATCAATCATGACCAATTACACTATTAGAGGTAATTTCCAATTCCGCGAAGTCTACTCAACTCGTTTTGCTCTGATGTCAACAAATTTGTTTTGAACTTTTAAACCTGCAATTCATAGACTCCAGCTAAATTGGATGAATGGTACCCGGTTGATTTCTCCAGAATCGATATCTCGTCAAGTTGATTGAAGTCAAACGTCCAATCCTTCCGGTAATCGTTAGGTACGCAAAAGGTACAAAATGATTTCCTTGGAATCAATCGAATATGTTCTGCTCCTATTTGGCGTCCCTACTCGTTCACAAACAGCACACGCAATGGCAGTGCTGGAAGGCAACGTACGCTAGCTTATACATGGCAGGATTCATTTCCCATTGAAAGCCAAGATGCGAGCTTACGAACGAGCAAATGTTTACGAGATCGAGAAGCATCTTCTTCATTTGCATTAGCCGTACTCCAGTCTCACTTCCAGCAGCCAGTCCGCCCCCGAAACAACACGGAATAAATCTGGTCCGCGCTGGCATGTTGGCTTGATTGTTGTTGTTTGTTGTCGGTTGAGCGGGAATTTTCCTCACTGCACACACTTGGAATATAATCTTTAATTTATTAATAGAGCAGCCCAGGATTTATGGGCCTTCAGCCGTCATCCGCCGCGGGGAACACCACCGCCGCGGGAAGTTGGCGACCGACAGCAGACGCACGACTCTCGGAACGACAGCGACAGGAAGAAACCACTCAGTCTGTTGGAATTCTACGGTAGTTGGTTTCAGCCTTCATCGATTTTATCCAGCTGCTTGAGTTGCGTTGCAGATGTAAGAAAAAGAACCAACGAAGTTCAATTGGGTGTTATTATAAATATACGGTCGGTTCTATGAATCAAAATTTTAGTGCATTCAATGAGCAGTATGGCTGCAATTTTTGTAATGAGACTTGAGAAATTGACAAATTTTGTGCTTAAAAACCCATCAAGGAATGTCGAGCAACATAGTTTGATATCAAAACTGAATTGGCCACAAAACACATTCTCTCCAGGTGGCCAAAATATATCTGCAATATATATCGAGCAAAGTCTGAAAACACAATGAGAGCATATAGAAAATCATAATTTGTTTTCAAATATGAAGCATCATGATTGACTACATGTATTGATCTCATTTTGCTGTAGATATCTAAATTGTGTGATCTGACATCAAACTGTGTACGTATTTTGTTATTGGAACCAATATAAAAATTAGTTTTGGATTTGCTCTCATCGATAGCAGGAATATTTGTCGATTTGATGTCACAGTAATATTTTTCAGCTATACATTTTGTTATTTTAACCGTTAAAACGATCAAAAAGATATCAAATTAAGTAATAATATTCGGCGATTTCACAACATCAAAACGAGTTATCGTTTTGCTCTCAAGCTTTGCTCGGGTAAAGTCACTATCAAGTGGTGGAATTAAATAGGATAGTATCAACTCTAAGACTCAATTGAAGGAATTCCATTAAGAAGCTCTAAATAATTTTCTTATCAATATGTATGAAGTTATATTAACATGAATTGATAATATGCAATCTTCTAACTGAAATTTCGTCCAAATGCCCAAAAGAATTCCGTTCGGAAATCCAAAACAATTACGTTCGGAGGTCCAAAAGAGTTCGGCTTGGAAGCCCAAAAAAACTCAGTTCGGAGTGAAAGGAATAGTTCCGTTCGGAAACCCAAAGAACGGAACGGACTTCTTATAGTTTTTTTTAAACGGAGAACCGTTGACGTTGGTCTTCCGACAATAACTCTTTGGGCTTTCGAACCGAATCCTTTTGCTTCTTCAATCAAAATCCTTTTTGGATTCCGAATCTTTTTGGGTTGCCGAAAGAAATCCCAGAAAGATTCCGTTCGGAATCTCAAAAGGATATAGGTTTGGTATTCCTTGTACAGAAGCAGAAAAAGATTCCATCTAGAAGTCCAAAAGTATTTCTTTCGAAAGTCTAAAATGACTTCGTTCCAAAATAATTTCGTCCCAACAGCCGAATAAAAGCCCTAAAGAATTCCGTTCGGAAGCCCAAAATAATCCCGTTAAGAAGCATAAAAGGATGCTGTTCCGAACCCCAAAAAAATCCGACCGGAAACCCAGAGAACGGAACAGACTTCTTTTTGGATTAAAAACGAAGATCTTTTGATCTTCCGACCGGAACTCTTTTTGGCTTTCGAAAAGAACTCCTTTGAATTTTCGAACCTTTAATCCAGCGACGCCAACGAGATGGTTGGTTTGATGAGGAGTGCCAGCGAGTGACGGACGAGAAAAATGTTGCTAGGAGTTGAATGCTAGTGGCTCGTACCCGTTCCAACAGAGAGCGGTACAGTGTAGCAAGGGCAGAAGAGAAACGAATCCACCGCAGAAAAAAAGGCAACACGAAGAGAGTGTGATAGCTGAAGCGCAGGAGAACATGGATAGAAATGATATGCGGAGATTTTACGCAACTGTCAATGACGCGCGGCATAAGACTGCGACAGTGCCCGTCATATGCAATGACCGAGAGGGAAATTTGCTGACAGGCAAGACTATGGTGAAAGCCAGGTGGAAGGAGCACTTCGAAGATTTGTTGAACGGTGAAAATTAAGATGTATTAAGAAGCAGGATGGACTTAGTCGGCGACGATCAAGCTGTGTAACCACCAACGCTGGACGAGGTTAAGAAGGCTCAAAACGAGGTGCAAATTTCAAACAACTTCTTGTAGCAACTCTAAAGAATTTCCTGTGGAATTTTTGAATAATTGTTCGTGAAAATCCCCTAAGGATTTCCCTTTGAAATCTAACGACCTGTTCGGCCAAACGATCTTTTTTCTCAAATGGCATTTTCTGCTAAATGACTTTTTCGGTCAAATTTCCAGCTCGACCATATGTTCCTTTCGGCTACATGTTGCTTTCAGCCAAATGAGATTTTCGTCCAAGTCATTTTCATCCTGATCAAGGAATGTAATTGTCGCTGAAAAATGCAAAAAACAAGCAACAAAAGAGAATAGCGATAACTATTTCTCCTAATCTGCAGTGGCTAAAGACATTGTTGCGTTCCATTTCATTTGCACCAAACATGGAGTGGTAATTGTTGTGAACTTTTCAAACTGCGATAGCTTGTATATTTCAGAAGTAAAAGCCTAATCATGTCAACAGATGGTTAAGTATATGTCTGAACATTGATAACATTAATTTAATCAAAAACATCATCGAAAACCGACTACATCGCGCGGCAGGCGATCATTGTCCTATTCTGTTGCAGTTTGAGACAAACGCTTATTGCGAGTTGAGTTTGTCCCAACATTTACAAAAGAGGACAATGTTGTTGTCATTGGCAATGTTGTTATTTTACATTCCCTGATCCTGATAACCGTTTTTACCACATGGAAATCGGCAAGATAACTTTCGGCTTAACGTGTTATTCGGTCAAGTAGCATTCAAAGATATGATTTTCGGTAAACTTCAGTTAAACTACGAGAAGGGCTGTTAGGCCAAAATATCTAGTCAAAATGTCGTTTGGCCGGAAAGGTCATTTGGCCCGAAATAACGTTTGGTCGAAAGGACCATTTGGTTGAAATGTCCATTTGGCCAAAAATGGCTTTCGGCCGAACTGGAACTTTGGCCCAAAAAGTCGTTTGATCTAATAGGTCATTTGACCAAAAAGGTCATTTTAAGAAATGTTTATTTGGGAGAAAGGGCCGAACGGATCGACATTTTTGGCGAAATTTCCCATTCAGCAAACTAGATTTTAATTTTCGACCATATGTAGCCAACAGCGAAATCGAAAGCGAAATCTGAGAATGACGAAATTAATTTCATAAAAGTCTAAATAGTGAAAAAAAATCCAATACTTTAGGCATAACATTATTAGATATTTTAATACAAAACGAAACATAATTATGTTTTGCCTTTGATATTGTAATAACAACATATGTTATATTTTGAATATTTTGTATATTACTTTTTGTTATTTCATATCTTATACATGTGATGATGATGATGATCGCTGAGACCGTGCCACTATTTGTACGAGGTCTTTGAAAATGCCCAAATTTATGTTCATTCGAATGCTTTCAGCGAGTTTATTAGGGATGCAAGTTATTTTTTTTTAGAAAGAATGACCCCTCGTTAGTTATAGGCGAAATCACTTTTATGGACCCCTCGATTTTTGTCAATTCTTGGTTCACTAAAACTGTCATCACTCCAACATTTCTCAACCGATCTTAGCGATCAGCATATCGTTGGAAAGAGGAAGAGAGTATCCTCAATTTGCAATAATAACAATGGGGCAGCCATATTTTATTTGGCTGCCAACTTGGATTTATTAACTATTAACTATTTAAAACTATTTTCCGCTAGGTTTGCAACCACCGACTTTGAATATCATTACATCGCTGGAAAGCTTAGCTTATATTGTGCTTTGTGTTAAAAAACCTCAAGTGTATGTTTTTTCTATCAAAAGTTATATACGATTCACCAAATTATTTTTTTAAGGCCCATCTGACGAAAGAACATTATTTTTATGGTTAATATGAGACAACGACATCAGTTCATTGTTTTCATACACTATTCTATGAGAAAAATATTTTTAGAAAGTGAAGAGCATATCTACCCGAGTAGACGAAAATAGCTCAATAATATCAAATGTTGATAAGATAGCAAAATGAGAAATGGACATGATTGATATAAGAGATAAAAGATCAGACGACAATATCAATATTTTGCACTAAAATATCATGAGGATATCGAGGTATGTTATTTGTAATAAGTGATCGATATCAAGTGCCATTAGTTTGTTCTTATCCGTAGCATATCTTGATATTTAAATGATATTTTGGTGCAAATTTTTGATATTGTTGCCTGTTATTTCATCTCTTATATCAATCAAATCCATATCATGTTTTGTTATTTTGTTCATGGCTTCTGCCCGGGTACAACAGTTATTTATTTGGAAGGCTCAAAACTTTAATCCAATGTCAAATCCAATATGGCTGCCCCATGTTTATGAATGCAAATTGAGGTTATACTCTTCCTCTTTCCAACGATATGCTGACCGCTAAGATCGGTTGAGAAATGTATGAGTTATGACAGTTTTGGTGAATAAAGAATTGTTGAAAATGCCTTTAAAGATAAAATTGACAACACTTGAATTTCGCCGAGCGATTCTAATCATTCGTGAAAAATACAATATTTTGGATATTAATTTTTAGACTGGAAGGTTAGATTGGAAGTTAATTAAACATCATGATTAGTAATTAAATAATAATTCATAAATAACTAATAACTTATTATGAATTATTCAGAGATTCACCAGGATTTTCTTTTAATCTATGGAGTTTCAGTTTGTTTCCTAAAATTCTTGAAAATTTATGGAAATTCATTATAACTTTGATTAAGGGGAAATTATTTGGGGTTCCTAAGCGTTTTTGTGTAGAAATCAATACATTATTTGGATTGCTTTCCGGATCCATTATGCGCCGGCCTTTACGCTCCGAGACTGTCCACTACTTTTTATGGACACTCTTTACGGGAACCAAGTTTCAAGGTGCTCGCGTTTTCAGGTGCACACCACTCGACACGAAAGTTTCGCATAACTGTCATTTTTATTATTTCGCGCATGCTGCTACGCAGCAAAGCTGAAATTATAAAAATGACAGTTGTGCGTTGCTCCCGTATGGGCTAGGAGAACCGGATGAATGCTGTCATCAGAGAAAAAGTAGAATCACTAAAATTTTCAACGGCAAGGTATAGCCAACGGAATTCGGAATAATTTTAAAAATAACAAGCCATTTTTTTAAACGGTTTATTGCACGAGATTAGAAATTCAATAAACATAAAAAATAGTACCTTTTCCGTGATCAATTCGACAAAAACATTTACTATCACGAACAATCAAACAAATGTATGTACAATGTAGATAATCAAAAGTCTAATCCGTTGTTCAAAATTATTTTCCAATACATATCATTTTGAAATTTTTTAAATTATTTATAGAATTGCATCCCATATCTCGCTGTGGAAATTTTTCGTGATTCTACTTTTTCTTTTTTGACATTTCTCCTAGCGTATTCCATATCGAGTGGTGTGCCCTTGAAAACGCGAGTACTTTGAATATTTTGGATTCCGTGAGAAGTGTCATTCGCTTTTTCGGGCGATCCCTCCTGTCAAATTAGCTAAGACACAACTCCACTGCAATGTTGATAGGTTGGGTGTACCAATTGTCGCCATACATAAGAACATTTTTTTTTTAAATAAAGGCATGTGGGGGAAAAGTGGGTAAAACCGACACCTTAAGCAACTTTACAGTTCCCCAATCTATGAAGCAAATTTCCGGCCTAGAAATTTCATACAAACATACTTTGGCTCTCCATGCATCAGCGCATGTGGTCTCAGGACCATATTTCTTGATAGAATTTGATTTATGATGAAAACGCGAACAGTCCATCTTCCAGCCCAAACAGCTGGGGTGCGGGTAAGATCGACACCACATGAGGGTAAAACTGACACATCAAGTCGTTATGGAATTGAACATAACAATTTTAAATGATGTTACAACATAATAAAAAATGTTCAACAACATTCATTTCAATTTTTGTGTATGAAATTCATGTTTAGGGATCACTCATAAACGATAGTTGAACAAAATTATATATATTTAAAATCATCACCACATATAATACTTTATTTAGTTGGTTTAGCAGGTCGAGTGAAAAATATATAGAGTATAAGAATGTTAGTAACAAATTTACTAACTACTGTAAATATTGACCTACATTTAAATTTCACTTATTTTCAAAAGTTGTTTATAACGGCGATTTAAAATAAATACAATATACATATGGTGCAGCTATGACAAGAAATGAAAATGACCAGTTCCGTGACAAGCTACATGTTTACAGGGGTGAAAATGGATCACGTAAGAACAACACTAGAAAACGGGTTGAACATATCTAAGAGCAAAATAGGTCAAAATATACGGTTCTTCTTTGAGCGCTATTGGTATCCGACCTGCAGACTTTCTTTGATGACCCAATATTACCCACTAGACCTATTCCCAAGCAGTGTTGTCCTACACTCAGGGCAAAAAATTCTGCTCTCTGATATTACTCCATCTAAACGATTTTATAGTTTTAACTAAGTAAGTTCAACCTGTAGAAGGATATTTGAATTTTCTAAATGTCATATCAAACTGTCAAAAATATGCACACAAGAGCCACAGGAGCGCGCGCGCTGAAAATACACTCCAGTGAAAACACTCCAGTGTATTTTCAGAGCACGCGCTCGTGTGGCTCTGGCGTGCATTTTTTTGACAGTTTGACATGACATTTAGAAAATTCAAATATCCTTCTATTAGTTGAGCTTTTTTAGTTAAGACTATAAAATCGTTTAGATGGAGTATATCAAAGAGCAGAATTTTTTGCCTTGAGTGTAGGACAACACCCAAGTAACAATTTCAAGACTACATAGGTTTATTTAAGTTTTATAACGGATTTATCAGAGTTTTATTCAATTCCGCAAGATAAACTTTAATGATGCACTTATTGCTATCCTCAAAACCGTAATAAATAGTCTCATAAATCCACAAACGTCAAATGCTTTATAGGCTTATAAGTGACCTTATCATTATCTTGGGGCGTCTGATAAAACCAATTTTAAAAACAATAATAAAGCTATATATTTTGGTCATGACCTTCTTCTTCTTCTTCTTCTTATTGGCATCACATCCCCACACTGGGACAAAGCCGCCTCGCAGCTTAGTGTTCATTAAGCACTTCCACAGTTATTAACTGCGGGGTTTCTAAGCCAGGTTACCATTTTTGCATTCGTATATCATGAGGCTAGCACGATGATACTTTTATGCTCAGGGAAGTCGAGACAATTTCCAATCCAAAAATTGCCTAGACCGGCACCGGGAATCGAACCCAGCCACCCTCAGCATGGTCTTGCTTTGTAGCCGCGCGACCTTGCTTTGTGGTCATGACCTAGTCTTATAAATAACTATAATAAAACTTCATGGTTTTCAACAGACTTATAATGGCATTGTCCTAGAATATTATGTTTATAGTGGAATCTATGAACTATGGCGAATCAGATGGCTAAAAACATTTGTTTCATTCAGTTATTCCACTGAATGTTTCGCAAATAAAATGAAATCAAAGATTTTTTAAGGACAATACTCATGGAATCCAAATTTAAAAATACTCGCGTTTTCAAGGGCACCCTACTCAACACGGTAGCAACGCACAACTGTTATCTTTTTATTTCGGCTTTACTGCATCGGAGCATGCGTGGAATAATAACAATGACAGTTGTGCGTTGCTTCTATGTTGAGTGGGGTGCCCTTGAAAACGCGAGTATATTTCATTTTGAATTCCGTGAGGAACATCCTTAACGTGTTCTAAGATATAAATTTGTAAAGTTCAATTCTAGGTCTAATTTTATTTATCAAAACTAACCTGATCATACATTTTCTAGTAAGCAAGCACCTTACATGAGATTTTCAGAATTACAAGAAATCATTAACGCAGCAAATAATGCAATAATCACGATTAGATGCCCAACTGCTACTTATTAAATCACAATTTAAATAAAAAATATTCTAAATGTCATTCTGTTTCCTATTTTTTCACGAGATATTTTCCTTGTGAAAAGTTTTTCAATGAAATTATTGATTTAATTCATATAATCCAATGAGCATTAGGAAGGGACGACCTCGGTGGCTACCGCTCCTGCTTTACAAGCCGGAGGTCGTGGGTTCAATTCCAGGCTCGTCCCTTTCCTACTTTGGGTTTCTATCTTAGTTCTTTCTGTGTTTCACTCTCTCTTCTGTTATACCCTTCAATACTAACTATTTCAGAACCTTCCGTGGCACCTATGAGAGGTCGTAGAGTTCTCTGCATCATTCTCAAGTAGGTATCCAACTAAACATCCTTCCCCTTCCTCAGCATTCGCAATGGCCAGGACAGATTTCGACTATTGGAAAGTGCATTGCTTTCATCTAAGAGATAGTGATTAATCCCAAATTAATATATGTGGTAACGGATGAAAGTAATGCTACTCTCATACAACAGTCTAAGCTTACAACACCTACGAATTTGTGCGAATTTTTTTCTCAGCAGGCCATTGTCGATTATTTTTATAACAATTTTAAAATTGAGTTTCAAATTTTAATATCGTTATACCGCTCATTCTATTTTCTGTAGATTTTGAATTACTACTGACCCTGAAACTGAGGTATTATCCCCTCGCCATTAAGAAAAGAGAAATTTACTGATATCAAGCAATCCATATATGTACATATACATATATAATATTTAAAAAAAAGCATCAACATTATGTAGACCAAACCACTCGGATCAATTTCAAATTAATCTATCATCGCGATACTACGGAAGTTTATATTACATCGTTACATAATTTTGTTAACGGCCAAAATTATGTAACGATGTAATATTAAAACTGCCCGTTGTGCAAAAGCAGCCATGGCGGTAATATTAAAAAACTTGCTGAAACTTTTAACAAAATTTGCTACCAGACGTAAATACCGCTAAATTCCACAATGTGTTGTAAATATATTGGATCACCAAATGTTTTTTTTATGTGAAATGGGATCTAACTTATGAAAAAAAAATTACGTCTTTATTTTCTCACCAATTTGATCGTAATTAAGCATCTTTAAGCGGCGCGTTCTATTAAACCATTTTTCTTACCTGATTTCACCAGAAATTCGAACGCGCACACAAAATTAATACATGCGAACGAATTCTGGGGCATCCAATTTTCCTATTATTTAACATTTTACATTCGTGTCCATTTGTTGTTGTTTTTTCGTTCTTTTGATTCCCTTTTTTTACCAAAACAATAACAAATCTGGGTCCGCTCATTTTTTTGACAGCGGTTTTATGTGAGTCTTATCTTCAGCTTGGAACTTGCTTTGAAGATGTTCTTAAGAGTGGGCCACTTGGTCATAAGTTACACTGTTAGCGGTCATCATAAGGTTGTCATATCGTTCTTAGTTTTATTGCTAGTCTTGAAAATTTGCTCTCCAAAACTGCTAATAGAGCGTAATAAAGTTTGAAATGTTACTTGGGTTGTCACGCCCAATGATGATATGGTATGCAGGGCTGCCATATATACAGATTTATCTGTATTTTACAGATTTTTTAACGTCAATACAGACTTGATACAGATTACAGATTTTATACAGATTTTTCAAAAACAATACAGTTTTGTACAGATTTTTAGTTATTTTAAATGTTATCGTCCCTATAAAAATCACATACGGTTTGCTGTAAAACTATCACTCCTGTCTTTGATGGTTCACCACATGTACATATTTGACTGACGGCGAATTGCCACGATTGCTTTGATTAATATTTTGGTAGCTCTCCGTTGTGGTTCATATAAAGATTACTTCGATGCTTTCCAATCTATTATATTGCCTTGCTATAAATGGGTGGGTGCTACCAAACCGTACAAAACGGCTTTTTGACTGCCTTGTGATACTTTGTTCAAACAAGCAAAAGGGAAATCATTTCATATCAATTCATACGAACAATTTTTATCGGATATCCTAAGGCTTTGGTCCGATTCGTGAATTAAAATCAAATCTTATATATAAAAATGAAATGGTCTGTGTTCGTATCCGCATAACTCGAAAGCGACTGGATGGATTTTTTCATTTCTTCAGCAGAAACATTCGTTATAGTTTCCGACGGGTTTATATGATATTTCCTAATGCGAAAATTACGAGTAAAGTTGAGCAAATCGTGAAAAACTAAAATAAAGATTCGTATGGATATTTCGCATGGGCAGTTCTCAATGCGTATTTTTGCCTACTATGCAGGACAACGTCTGCCGATCGACTAGTTAAACTTAAAAGTGACAGTTCGAAAATTATGAAATCCCCCGCTCATGAGAATGGCTGGTGCTACCCAGCAAGACCAACAAAACATCTATCAAAAATGATTCAATATCTGTCAAAAGTAATCTTGCTCTGCGAGCAGGGTTATTTGCAAATTTTTGAACTGTCATTTTTAAGTTTAATTTGATTTTAGTGCTGTCCAATGAGCAGCTCGAAGTAGCTCGAAGTTGTTCCCGTCCTGCTCGTTCTTTTTTGTCAACAAACGGGCCTGAGCGTGACAGGAACAACTTCGAGCTACTTCGAGCTGCTCATTGGACAGCATTTTTAATTCTCGAATTGGACCAAAGCCTAAGTTAACGGGGTTGAGGGATTTCTGATCAATTAAATCTGCTTAACGAAAGCTTGGACAGAAAATGGGTAAGTGTTTGTTGGCGCTTGAAACAATTTGGCAGAACCCCGACCAATTATTGGTATAAGTAAATAGAAACCCAAGTAACCATCAAGCATTAATTTTTGCAAGCATATATAGCTTCATGGTTACTTGGGAAAGGTTTAAAACATATTTATGGACTACATAAGAAATATATTCCTACCTGTGTTATGAGCACCAGTTGATTTGGCATGCATAAATGGCAGAATATAACAATTGTTGCGTAATCGGGTTCGATATTTAGGCATTGACGAAAGTCATTGTTTCCGAATTAATTTCGGTGGAATATTGAAAAGGCCAGCAAAAAATATCCGGAAACCATCACTTGTGGAATCATGATAAAATGTTTGCTGGGATAGAATAATAATTGAGATGCGGCATTTAAAAAACGACATGAATTTCGGAAAAGATTGAACTTTCAACGTGAATCATAACAACCAAGTGTGATGATAAGTGATGTGATGCATCTACATGATTGCAAGGAGCCCCCTTAAAAGATTCCAACAGATTTCTGGGATTTCCGATTTCTTTTACCTGGTTTTAAAGAAATCAATGAAAATGTTATCTAACTACATCACATTACAATCATCAGAATCGCTATTTTTCATAGTTTATAAAAAAAAGTCTATTTTCCCTCAAATACAGACAATACAGATTTTCTACGCATGCCTATACAGATTTACGAAAAAATCATCTGACAGCCCTGATGGTATGTAATCAGTCTATGATTAAGTTATACTCCTCGGCGCCTCGTTTTCCGATACATGAATGATATAATGCGAAAGATAAGTCTAATAAAACAGAGGTATTTCGTGATTCGATGGCAGGTGTCGAATTTACCCAAACAGATAACATAATAATGATGAGACACATGTGGATGTTTATAATTAGAAAAGTTTACTATTTTTCCGCAACATACACAAAATGACGTTCAATTATGGATCAGAGATGGATTAAATACTGAAAATCAACAAATTATTGTCGAAAAAGCTTATACACCGATGCCAAAATTTTACATAATTTATCTCCTCAATGGTGATCAATGCTAATTGTTTGTTTATTATGACTCTTACACATCTCCGCCAGTTACAAAATGACTAGAAATACAAGAAATCAAACGTTTATCCAAAGTGTGTTGAAATTTTGTCCGATGATCACTTGAAATCAGAGATTTGAAGTGGTGTCGGTTTTACCCGCAGTGTCGGTTTTACCAACAATTCCCCTGGGTGGACTTTATATATCAAGCTCCTGCTCCTTAGAACAGCGGTGAAAACCACAATTATAATCCTAAAAATTGATTAATCAAAATTAGAGACACGCATGCACCATGGTGTCTATAGCCTATACGTAGGTTGTCGGTTGAGCTATGAGAATTTAGCGAGCCAATATGGAGGTGACGATAATGTTCGATGATTTTTTTTTCTAACAGGTGACACGTCGGTTCGTCGGTGATTTGCATTCCAAAAGTAAAGAAGTGATTTGTACCTCATCAGTATTTCGGGCTGCTCCTGTGCGGATAACAGTGTGAAAAATTGTTTTTTGCAATTTCTGATTATAATACCTGGTTTACAGTTGTCATTTGAGTGATAAAATGGCCTACTTTTCCATACCAACAGAATGGGTGCTTTAATGACTATTATGCAACTCAAATGGGTTGCATAATATTCATAATAGCACTCATTCGGGTGCTATAATGAAAAATCTACATTGGGACAGTAGTTACTTGACTACATTTAGCTGAATTAGTTTGGGTGAGTGTTTAAATAGTTTACTCTAAGCGTCTCGTAATAAATGAAATGGTTTGTTGGACATAACATCACAATTTTCCAAAGGCAATTGCATTCATCGCTTCATAGCTTTTCAAGCTATGCAATTTGGCACGATAAGATAGAATCATATTGTTCTCTGCCGCACCATAATTTATTGGCATGAGTGATCATGTGGAGTATATTCGATTGTACAATTTTGGGATAGATTTATCATATCAAAGCCCATTTTTCGTCATTGCAAAAAATAGCGTGTGCAACTCGTTGCAAAACTCGATTTTTTCAGCACTCGTAGTATTTATCCAACTCGGCAAGCCTCGTTGGATAAACGTAAAACTCGTGCTGAAAAAATCATCTTTTTGCAACTAGTTGCACAAACTACTATTTTTTTTTCAATGCCCTTTGAGAAGAAATAAAGTGCACTGATGCACTTTTATTTCTTCTCAAAGGGCATTGAAAAAAAAAAAAACATTTTTTAACACAGCTATCATCGCAGTCACCAAACCAACCCACCAAAAGTAGTCCTTAAATTAGCATGAAACTGTTCATTTATGCAATAATGCAAGACAAAGTACGTGGAATCCTAAAGAAATATATGCAGCAGCAGTCTAACTAAAACATTATCGAACACGAGAAAAACTGTTGTCAAAAATAAAACAAAACCAAGGCTTACTTCGATTGACTGTAACTTACTTACTATACAATTCCAGTCTACGCTTCGTTTGCTTCGCAACCAAGCACTACCTTAGTAACATCGATGCATTTATTATGGTTTCATAGTATATTTGAAGTGTAAATCGCTATCTTTAAGAGCTTTTTAATTCAGTAATTGTTATTTTACCCCGACACATTGCACCGTGAATGGCCACAATATCCTCATAGATGCTAGGGGGCAGCAGGGACTATGTCCAAGGGCTTGACGATCCCTCCCCAGGCCATCTGCGAGTTGTGGCGCCTGCCTAGGATGTGGTGGGGTTTGACAGTGGGCCCTGTTAAACCTCTATAAAAAGCTGCATGAATCCGCAAGTAGGCTCCGCCAAAGCGACCGTGTGCCGCTCAAAGCGCACAAGCCCAAGTCCTGGTGTTAGGTGGGACGCTAAACAGCCCTGACACGACGGCCCTCCGACGAGACAGGAGGTTTGCGCAGGCCCAATAAGCCGCCTTTAAAAACAACCATTACGAACAACATAGAAGATAATACGACTCGATACAATCGGCAACGACCTGGGCGACGAATAAAGGATCACGATTGGAAGCTTGGAACATGGAACTGCAAGTCGCTTGGCTTCGCAGGTTGCGACAGGATAATCTACGATGAATTACATCCCCGCAACTTCGATGTCGTAGCGCTGCAGGAAATCTGCTGGACAGGACAGAAAGTGTGGAAAAGCGGGCATCGAGCGGCTACCTTCTACCAAAGCTGTGGCACCACCAACGAGCTGGGAACCGGCTTCATAGTGCTGGGAAAGATGCGCCAACGCGTGATTGGGTGGCAGCCAATCAACGCAAGGATGTGCAAGCTGAGGATAAAAGGCCGTTTCTTCAACTATAGCATCATCAACGTGCACTGCCCACACGAAGGGAGATCCGACGACGAGAAAGAAGCGTTCTATGCGCAGCTGGAGCAGACATACGATGGATGCCCACTGCGGGACGTCAAAATTGTTATCGGTGACATGAACGCTCAGGTAGGAAGGGAGGAAATGTATAGACCGGTCATCGGACCGGATAGTCTGCATACCGTATCGAACGACAACGGCCAACGATGCATAAACTTTGCAGCCTCCCGCGGAATGGTAGTCCGAAGCACTTTCTTCCCCGTAAGAATATCCACAAGGCCACATGGAAATCACCTAATCAAGTAACGGAAAACCAAATCGACCACGTTCTAATCGACGGTAAATTCTTCTCCGACATCACGAACGTACGCACTTACCGCAGTGCGAATATTGAATCCGACCACTACCTCGTCGCAGTATGTCTGCGCTCAAAACTCTCGACGGTGATCAACACGCGTCGGAGTCGTCCGCCGCGGCTAAACATTGGGCGGCTACAAGACGGTAGACTAGCCCAAGACTACGCGCAGCAGCTGGAAGTGGCACTCCCAACGGAAGAGCAGCTAGGCGCAGTATCTCTTGAAGATGGCTGGAGAGATATTCGATCCGCCATTGGAAGCACCGCAACCGCTGCACTAGGCACGGTGGCTCCGGATCAGAGAAACGACTGGTATGACGGCGAATGTGAGCAGTTAGTTGAGGAGAAGAATGCAGCATGGGCGAGATTGCTGCAACACCGCACGAGGGCGAACGAGGCACGATACAAACGGGCGCGGAACAGACAAAACTCGATTTTCCGGAGGAAAAAGCGCCAGCAGGAAGATCGAGACCGTGAAGAGACGGAGGAACTGTACCGCGCTAATAACGCACGAAAGTTTTATGAGAAGTTGAACCGTTCACGTAAGGGCCACGTGCCACAGCCCGATATGTGTAAGGACATAAACGGGAACCTTCTTACGAACGAGCGTGAGGTGATCCAAAGGTGGCGGCAGCACTACGAAGAGCACCTGAATGGCGATATGGCAGACAACGGTGGCGGTATGGTAATGAACCTAGGAGCACGCGCGCAGGACATGCGACTTCCGGCTCCGAATCTCCAGGAAATCCAGGAGGAGATCGGCCGGCTGAAAAACAACAAAGCCCCTGGAGTTGACCAACTACCAGGAGAGCTGTTTAAACACGGTGGTGAAGCACTGGCTAGAGCGCTGCACTGGGTGATTACCAAGGTTTGGGAGGATGAGGTTCTGCCGCAGGAGTGGATGGAAGGTGTCGTGTGTCCCATCTACAAAAAGGGCGATAAGCTGGATTGTAGCAACTACCGCGCAATCACATTGCTGAACGCCGCCTACAAGGTACTCTCCCAAATTTTATGCCGTCGACTAACACCAATTGCAAGAGAGTTCGTGGGGCAGTACCAGGCGGGATTTATGGGTGAACGCTCTACCACAGACCAGGTGTTCGCCATACGTCAGGTATTGCAGAAATGCCGCGAATACAACGTGCCCACACATCATCTATTTATCGACTTCAAAGCCGCATATGATACAATCGATCGGGACCAGCTATGGCAGCTAATGCACGAAAACGGATTTCCGGATAAACTGATACGGTTGATCAAGGCGACGATGGATCGGGTGATGTGCGTAGTTCGAGTTTCAGGGCATTCTCGAGTCCCTTCGAAACCCGTAGAGGGTTACGGCAAGGTGATGGTCTTTCGTGTCTGCTATTCAACATCGCTTTGGAGGGAGTAATACGAAGGGCAGGGATTGACACGAGTGGTACGATTTTCACGAAGTCCGTCCAGTTATTTGGCTTCGCCGACGACATTGATATCATGGCACGTAACTTTGAGAGGATGGAGGAAGCCTACATCAGACTGAAAAGCGAAGCTAAACGGATTGGACTAGTCATCAACACGTCGAAGACGAAGTACATGATAGGAAGAGGCTCAAGAGAGGTCAATGTGAACCACCCACCACGAGTTTCTATCGGTGGTGACGAAATCGAGGTGGTTGAAGAATTCGTCTACTTGGGCTCTCTGGTGACCGCCGATAACGATACCAGCAGAGAAATTCGGAGACGCATAGTGGCTGGAAATCGTACGTACTTTGGACTCCGCAAGACGCTCCGATCGAATAGAGTTCGCCGCCGTACCAAACTGACTATCTACAAAACGCTTATAAGACCGGTAGTTCTCTACGGACACGAGACCTGGACGATGCTCGTGGAGGACCAACGCGCACTGGGAGTTTTCGAAAGGAAAGTGTTGCGTACCATCTATGGTGGGGTGCAGATGGCGGACGGTACGTGGAGGAGGCGAATGAACCACGAGTTGCATCAGCTGTTGGGAGAACCATCCATCGTTCACACCGCAAAAATCGGAAGACTGCGGTGGGCCGGGCACGTAGCCAGAATGTCGGACAGTAATCCGGTGAAAATGGTTCTCGACAACGATCCGACGGGAACAAGAAGGCGAGGTGCACAGCGGGCAAGGTGGATCGATCAGGTGGAGGACGACTTGCGGACCCTCCGCAGACTGCGTGGTTGGCGAAGTGCAGCCTTGAACCGAGCTGAATGGAGAAGTCTTTTATGTGCAGCACAGGCCACTCCGGCCTTAGTCTGATGATAAATAAATCCTCATAGATGCTAAGCATACAACAGCTTACCCTTTAAAGAACATATTAAGATCACTACTTTCAGTTATACAATCTGTGCACCAAACAAATGTTAAAGATTGTAAGTAAATGAATGAATAAAACTTTCTCCTCGATATTTTCCTTCCCGGGATTCACGAAAAATTCCCGAGATGTTTTTTTTTATTCTCTGAATGTTTGAAAACGAGTGGTAAATGTGTAAATTTGGTTGTACCTTTTATCATGAAGCAATTAAATCATATTCTTAATCTCCCTCAAAGAGGGGGCTGGTTGGTTTCCTACATCCACTAAACTGGCGTACGTAGTCATTTCCTCAGCTGTCTTAACCCTTACTGCCTTCAGCGCGTTCCTCGGAGTGCTGCTTCCAACTTTCAATCACTTTACGATCGTCAGTCATGATGCTCCCATTCTTATCCCAGCACATCTCGGCTTGCGGCACGAAGTTTCTGCGGTATACGTTGAGCCTCTGATAGCCAAACTTGCGTGTTTCTTGAGATCGGCACAGCTGCCCTCTGTACCAGGTGGGGTTTTTTGCCTCCCAAAAGAGGCACGTCTGCTGTCTACGCATCTGTCTATAACGTTCCACGTTCTATCGAGTTTCTTTTTTGCAACGCGACCGCCTCTGTACTGCGTCCTTCTCTTCACGAATCTGCACTCCGCTTCAAATTAATCTTTCCGTTTACTCCATCCCACATACTCGAGAGCTGTCTGACGAGCACGAGATTATTCACACTTCCGGGAAAAAATACAAAACATGACCTTTGCTTCTAGTCGATTTCTTGATCTGACATCTTTTTAGTCGATATTTTGCATAAAACGTTTTAATTCCAGTTCAAAACCAGAGGAAATTGATGAATAAGGTGCGTCCCTTCCAACAAACTTGTTCTCTTTTTCCTCGCGTTTTTGGTCCGCTGCGGCTGGCTCCTGCTGTGGTCGGCTTCTTTATTTGAGTTTGGAAGCCACAGAATGGGAACATTTTTAAATTGAATTTCCTCTCGATCTTTTCAGCGTAAGTAACATCATGACAAAAGGAACATTTAGCTCCTCTCTAGTAGGGATGTTTTCTATTTTTATCCACATAATGGAATTGAAAACATGCAGATGATTTAAAGGAGCCTTTAAATTTCCCCTCAGTATGTGGAGTGGAGAGATGGGAAATGGGGCGGCGTCCAGCCGGTCGATAATAATCCTACTCCCCTTTTGGACCTGAGGTTTTATTCTCGTCCCACACAAAACCATTCATAAATCTCAACAATAGGAAGGTATGAGAAAAGTTTTCAATTAGCTTCTGTGGCAGCGGGGCAAAATTTTGCGGCGAGAATTAAAGTAACGTTGAAAAAATTAAAGCGAATCATTCATGTTGCTGTTAATGAGTAATTTTCGTCAAATTTATCATTCATAACGAGGAAAGTTTTCGTTGTTTTGGTGGAGACGGCAATCAAGTTGAATTATGGCTCACGATTTTCTTTTGGTTTTGTGTGCCGCACACGAGGACCTGTTCAACCGATCAATTGCCTAAGAGACAGTTAAAATAAATGTTAACTACTTTTTGAGGAGAAATTTATTGTTACTATAAACAAATGTGATAAATTGCTGCAGGGATTTGTATTTTGCCGCAAATATAATTTATATTATCAATAAATTGCTCATTCATATATAGAGCAATTAACTTTATATAAGAACACATTCCGAAATCAGAAGTAATGTATTTTGTCAAAATTTCG
Source organism: Armigeres subalbatus (assembly GCF_024139115.2). Lineage (NCBI taxonomy): Eukaryota > Metazoa > Arthropoda > Insecta > Diptera > Culicidae > Armigeres > Armigeres subalbatus. Next base: position 238,190,268 of record NC_085141.1, on the reverse strand, counting down.
AATGTTTTTTTTTTATTTTACTCTTGCTAGTAGGATCTACTACATAATAAATTGTTTCCTTCCAATTGAGCCAGCAGTTTCCGGGAATCATCGTTTCAGATACAGATTATTATTCCGCTCGGTTGCCACACAGCTTAAATAAATTGGCCTCTATCGTCCGAAAAATCGCTCATACTAAATTGATATTCCACGCCGCATTCTGCCCCCGTTTCCTGTTTGGCTTGTCTGCTTCGATTCCGACAGTTTAGGAAAGCAAAACAAACATCGTGTTGGAGCACAACAGCCTTCAAGAATCGTCTCGTATCAGCGTACCCACATACATACGCGCATACACACATACACACACGCAAAACCAACTTCAAGCGCCGGCAGCCGATGGATGGCGGTCCGTCGCAGTTCGGCTCGTGTCACTGAAACTTTATCCCATTATTAGGCTAAGCCCCTAACTGGGAACAAGTGTTCGGAAGTGTTATCCGGCGCTTTCCGCCCCACACCACCCACACGCCCACGGCCCTGGCACCAGTCACCAGAGACTTGGTGGTGAAAACTGCCGCTGGTAAAGAATATCAATTTTCGTCGTCCTCATCGCCGTTTGGTTTAATCCAGCGAAAATCCTTGTGGTTCGAAAACGGCTTTGAAGCGGGCATGGGTGTGAAATGTGTAAATTATGAAATTTGAGTAGATAGTGGCAATGATTTACATAACAAGGAACTAAAATTTCCAAAGTTTGAATTACAATTTTAATCAAATGTTCATGCGTTTGGAACCATATGAATAATCAAGAAACTCGTTCAAAATGTAAGTAAATCAGTAAATCTGTATGAAATTAGATATATGCTTCAAAACGGTTTTTCTATTTCCATAAAATTTCAGAAAAAAAAATGATTTGGAGTTCCAAAATCCAATTATCTAAAATAAATAATTCTACGCCTTCGGAAAATTCTTTCAGTAATACCAAAAGTTCCAGACGCACTTTCAACAATTCTCTCAGGAAGTGTAATCATTTTTTCCTGGAAATAAAGCAGTTCCATCAAAAATATTGATTGATCTTTCTGCACGTCTGTAATAGCAATATCTTTTAAAATTTAATTACGAGTTTTGTCATATTTTCAAAGCTGTATCAGAAAACTGTGCTTTAAAGACAAGCAAGCAGTTATTTTTGTTATCCTGTGCTATAAATTTTCTCGGGGTACGTAGCCAAACCATTCAAATGAGAAAGTGACAACAAGCTCCTAATTCCTAATTATAGAGAAAGCTAAAATTGTAACGCCCCTATAATCATGACTGAATGCTAATGACGATGTTGGCCTTTTCATGTAGGCAGTTCTTACCAACAGTGTCACGACCGATGTGATTTATCGTCTTCTGGAAGCATCCAGTCATAAATATGGGCGATCGTTGGAATCATGAAAATATCTTTTCTGTGGAACACCTGAGTACGACATTCAGCCAGCAGAACATCAATCATCTGTGATATAACGCTGACTGGGTGATAGGCAAACTGGATTGTGAGCAGCGAGCTGTGTTGTTGTTTCATAGCTCTTCGTTTATCGAGAATCATAATCAAACTCATCATTTTGTCTCCGCCAGATTTCTGACGAGCAATTGTGAGATACTTTCCAAATAGAATGAATTTCCACGCCGAAACGTGATTGGAAAACATTGTCATCGTTCCAGCGAAGTCCTTCGCTTCAATTATCTTAATTATGCATCGAAGATAAGTCATAAAACCAGTTCCAATTAATGGACAAATTGCTTGCGCCATTTTTGCTAGCATCCCTTTTCCCTTCCGTCGTCGTAAGCCTGTCGACCCCATCGTCTTATTAAACCATTATATGTATCTGCCGCCTCCTAACGAGCGCTCTCAATAGCTATTCCCTTTCGCCACACCTGCTGGTTATCGGCAAAATGGATGGGAAAAGTTTGCCTATTAAATATTTTTCTCATTTTCTTTTTTCATCTCTTTCATTACAGGTAAATAATTTACTGGAAGGCGCAACATCCCGCTCGCTGGGGCGGACAAGCCGGAATAAGGGAAGGCACAATTGGCACACGTCAAGGGAGGAGAAAGTTTTCCAAAAGGTACACATAGTGTATAGAGTTTTGATTAAACTTCCATTCGTTCGTTCCGTCATTCCGAGAACCGGCGTTCAGTTTTTCATCAGCGCCGCCATGTGAAAAAAGTGAAAGTTCTGCTCTCTTCCAGCCCTTCTTCTGTTCCCTTGGTTGAGTTTCACGATGGGTTGGAAAATGTTGCCCCATCAAAGTAAATATACCACAAGTTGATGGAGCACGAACGCAGAGTTTTCGAGTGAAAAGAAAACACCCTGAAAATATTTTTTTTTATGTAGAAAACCTTTAATCATTCGACAATTTCTATAATGAAATTAGAAAAAAAACTTGAGAAAATAACTAAAAGGAAGAAAAATATACAAAAGATTTTTTTTAAATATCAAATGAGTTCTTTTAAATGATAAATATTTAATGAAACATCTATTTGATAAATAACTCGTTGTCTCATTTCTAAATTTATTTTTTTTTGTTGAGAAATTTGTGGCTTACAGATTCATTGATTTGTATGCAAATTTTCTATTATTACGGGTAGTTCCTTTTGCTGCCCCAATTTTCTGCACATGTTGGAGGGCATGGCTGTTCACCGAACTGCTGAAAGTGCTTTCGGTGCGGGCGCAGTTTGATTCAGTACATTATTCTGCAAAGTTTGCCAATGTGGATGTTTGTTAGCAGCTTAAGTCAATTAGTTTGTTTGGATAATTTTGCAACAAAGTGTTGCTGGGATGCGATCCACCCCATGCGTGATGGTGCTTGGGGAATACCTCTTTTGCATATAAGTTTCAGTCACTAATTGACTAAAACACGACTTTCGCTGTTGGTTGCAAATGTTACTTTTTAGACTCTTGTATATTACGACGCAATGTTACCCGTCGAGTGCTAGCAAAGTTATGAAAATACAACACTTACGTAAACTGGTCGCTTGTTGTTCTTGATGGGAGTGAACATGCGTTTGAGACCCTTGAGACCCAGGGCTAGTGCATTCCGGAAGAATCGAAATAAAACCTTTTAGCGATGCAACCTTATTGTTTTTTTTACAAAATGGAGAGCACTAGGCTCGCCATAGAGTTGGGCGAGCTCGTACTTTATCCTGCGCCGCCACAAACCGTTCTCTTGCACTCCGTCAATGGCACCCGCCTTTCAAATACTCCAACTGCTTGAAAGCCCTCCTTGAGCATGGTCTAAGCTTCATGTCCTTAGAGGACTACCGGTCTTATGAACGGGTCCTTTTGATGCGTATTTCAGGACTAACGTTGTTATCAGCCGTTTGCAAGGATCCAAGTTAAACGAATTCTTCGACCACTGCTTCCCAGGCGATCCCTGTCGCGCTACGTCCATTAGCAAATTGACTGGATCTGTTGAAAATAGTACCCCGGCTGTAACACCCGGCTCACAAGATCTGGTCGGTCATCGAACGGCTGTCAACGATGCCGGCTTGATAACTTCCCAAGAAATCATTCACTTTTGCCGACAGACGACGCAAGGTGATCTGTAGGCGCCATTTAGGATAGTAATCGCTCGAAAGTTCACACACTCCAGATTTCTTCTTTTTTTTCTTATTGGCATAACATCCCCACACTGGGATTGAGCCACCTCGCAGCTTAGTGTTCATTTTCTTCCACAGTTATTAACTGCGAGGTTTCTTAGCCAGGTTACCATTTTTGCATTCGTATATCATGAGGCTAGATCATACTTTTATGCCCAGGGAAGTCGAGACAACTTCCAATCCGAAAATTGCCTAGACCGGTACCGGGAATCGAACCCAGCCACCCTCAGCATGGTCTTGCTTTGTAGCCGCGCATCTTACCGCATGGCTAAGGAGGGCCCCCACACTCCAGCATGTCGCCTTTTTTGTAGATGGGGCATGTGAACCCTTCCTCCCACTCCTCCAATAGCTGTTCTGTTCCCCATATTCTGACTATCAGCTGACAATCGATGATCTGACTATCCATTACGAGTTCAGGAACGGGTTAGGTAAATCCACCAGCAATACGACGTCGGCCTGTGACGACCAGATGGCACCTCAACGCTGCTAGAGCAACAATCGCCACAGTAATCCGTTGGTGTTCTGCCGTACAAATACGACCCCATTAGGTTTACGGCACCAGGGGACTTATTGAGCTGAGTTGGAAGTCTATCCAGTAGTTTGCTTCAAGGGATGGTAACAAAATCCGTGGAGAAGTTCAGTAGCAGCAGTATACCAGAGCCTCTTTCATCGATGGGGGTTCCCAGGACACATACACTCGGAGAACTGAGATTTTGATAAATTGATCGCGGTGAAATCCGGCCTGGAAGTTTGACAAAAGCCTGTTGTCTTCGATGTAAGCTGTCATTTGTTGTTTGAGAAGCTTTTTAAAAATCTTTGACAAAGTGCAATAAAAGTGGACGTAGATTGGTGATGAAGACGTCTGAATGATCAAGTAATTTGTTGGTCAATCATGCGTAAGAATGATCCTAATGATACTTACTTGATACTTGATGGGCTACAGCTCTTCGATGAAACACTACGCCGAATGGAGTATCCTTCTTCATCAGATTTGATAGTGGGCAATCGTTTCCAGTCGCCCTGAACGTTGAGCGCTCTCAGGTCCACTCCAACTGCAAAAAGCCATCGGTACGGTAGACTACGGCCTCTTCCGAGTTCTCCACTAAATATTATCTTCGCTTGACGATCTTTCGACATATGAACAACGTGTCCAGCCCACCGTAATCTGCCGTATTGTATAAGCTCAACAATATCCAGCCCTTTATACAACTGGTAAAACTCGTGATTCATGCGACGCCGCCAGATACCGTTCTTCTGTTTACTGCCGAGTATTGTCCGCAGCACCTTACGCTCAAACACTCCGGAAGCGCTCCGATCAACCTTCTTCAAATCCCATGTTTCAGAGTAGTATACATCGCGAATTTTGCATTCGTTTGCACACTACGGGACTTAAGCTGATTGCGAAGTTCGTAATAAGCCCTATTTGCAGCTGCAATACGCCTTTTCACCTCGCGAGTAACATCATTATCGCACGTCTCTAATGTTCCAAGATACACAAATTCTTCTACCATTTCAATTTTTTTACCATTCAGCACCATTTCACTACCACCATCTCCAATTGAAACCACGTTGGTTGCCAGCGACCATGTACTTCGTTTGCTGGTATTGATATTTAGTCCAATCCTCTCTATCTCCTTCTTAAAAGGCATAAAGGCATCTTCCATAAAAGAGAACCATAATCCAATTGTTGTACCCTGCATCTATGTTTTTGTTAACGTAAGTGATGCGTTTTACTGTAATTAATTATGATCTAGCATTGGCCCAAGTTGGGAGGCGGAGGGTTAGTTTTTGTAAATATTCTACAGTACCAGTCCGATTAACACCTGCTGACACCTCAATCAGCTGATTAGCAGATCGATCGAATTGTTTAAACGTAGAGCGACCTTTACGAAATCCATACATCCACATTCCGTCTACACCGACAATCTATTCAGGATCACCCTCTCCAACAACTTTCCAGTTGTGTCGAGCAGGCAGATGGGTCTGTATGCCGAAGAGTCTCACGAGGGCTTTCCGGGCTTGGGCAACAGCACCAGTTTCTGGAAAGTTTCCTTCATCCAGGCATCGTTGGAGGCAACTCCTGAACATATCCGGATTAGCAAGAATCGCATGTTTAAGGACCAGGTTTGGGATTCCATCCGGACCTGGTGCGTTGTTCATCTTAAGTTTTCTTGCAGTGACGTACGGTGTAATGGGCCAGACCGATGAGTCATACTTAGGAAACAACCCTTCGACAATCCTGGTCAACATCTCTGGGGACTTTTACAGACAATGTGCTATTGGTCCTAGCCATCACTATCCTGTATGCATCCTCCCATGAAAAGTGTCATTTGTCATCTTACACAGCTCTTAAAAACAGGCTCTCTTACCAAGAATCCGATTTTAAAATCGTAATGTTTATGTTTATGTTTATTGTATAGATTCATCTGACATTTAGTGGTCTTAATGAATATAGTAAATTTTAAACAAGTATACATTAAACGATTACAATCTTCTTAAAATGGTAAGTTAAAATCAAATATAGCCTATAAATGCTGTTAAAAGCAGCCGCAGCAGCACGGAAAGGTTCATTCATGCCATACATTCGATTACGTGGGGAAAGGTGCAGGAAATCTCATTGACGCATTGTTCGTTCCGGAGCATAAATAATATTTATTAAATATTTAATCTCATGAGAAGTTCCGGAGAGTCAATCTCACCAGTCGCGATTTTGGCCACGAAGGCATCCTGCGATCTATTTCTTCTCATTTGAAGAGTGTCAATACCAAGTAGTCTACATCGGTCCTGATATGCGGGAAGATGAGCGGGATCCCTCCATGGTAGTTGCCGAAATGCATAACGCACGAATCTACGCTGCACGGTTTCTAGCCTTGAGATCCAGACGCAATGATAAGGGCTCCAAACTACAGCACAAAATTCAAGGATAGAACGAACTAAAGAGCAGTACAGAGATTTTAGGTAATGATTTGAAAATGAATCCGAGTTGCCGATTAGCTTTTGCGATGATGTCGTTATAGTGCGGCTTGAATGTCATGTCTTGATCCAGTGTGACTCCTAAATCCTTAATCTTATTCACTCTCTCAAGGGTAGTACCAGAGATACAATAATCAAAAACTATCGGCTTGTGTTTCCGGTAAAAGGAAATAGCATTACATTTTTGAATACTGAGCGCCAGGAAATTAGCAGAGCACCAGTTCGCCATTCTATCCACACGCGATTGCAGTTCTTCACAATCCTCGATGCTGTTGATAATCATAAACATTTTAACATCATCTGCATAAAACAAACGACAACCAGGAGGTAGCAGTCAGGAGAGTTCGTTGATAAACAGCGTGAACAAGAGAGGCCCCAGATTACTTCCTTGTGGTACACCAGAAGTATTGGAGAAGTATTCAGACTGTGAAGAACCGATTTTCACAGAAAGCAAACGGTTCGACAGATATGATTTGAACCAGCACACTAGATGGCGACTAACTCCAAGTTGTTCTAACTTTGCAAGCAATATTCCATGGTCGACGCGGTCGAATGCTGCTTTCAAATCCGTATAAACTGCATCAACTTGACCACCGGAGTCCATGGTGCGAACACACAGCGAAACAAACTCTATAAAATTCGTTTCTACAGAACGCTTTGGATAGAAGCCGTGCTGTGCAGTAGAGATGTATACTTTACTGGCACTGAATAAAACGTCATTCATGATTATCTCGAATACTTTGGAGCAAGAACAAAAGGATGTGATGCCTCGGTAATTTTGTACATTCCTTTTGTCGTTTTTTTTGTAAACGGGAAACATGTGCGACATCTTCCATTCATCAGGAAACTTTCCCTCCTGAAGCGACAGTGTGAAAATCCTGGCTAAGTGGGTAGCCAACGAGTTCGAACAGCACAGAAGACGGAATACCATCCGGGCCGGCAGTGTACGAGCTTTTCAATTTTTGATGGCTGACAGAACGGTCTGCTCATCGATTATAAACGTATGTAAATCTAAAACCTGTCTAGGCGTAAACTGATTTGCAACAGCTTTTTGATCGGCGGTGGCCCTGGTGGCATTGAAGGTACTCAGGAAATGTCGAACGAACAAGTTACACTTTTCCAGCTCTGAACTGGCGGTTTCTTCTCCCAGATGCAAGCACGAAGGCAGACTTACTTCCTTTCGTTTGGAGTTAACAAACGACCAAAAACTTTTTGGATTCCTACGGAGTGATGTTTGCGTTCGAAGCACGTAGCGACGATAAAGGAATCGATTGTATGCACGATATGCAGTACTGGAACGGTTGAACTCCTGCTTCGTAATCAGCGTGCAATTTTTGCAGTACTGTCGCAATACTTTTGCCCTACTACTTTAGCCGACGCAGACGACTGTTCGACAAGGGAGGCTTAGGCTTCGGACGCCACAGGGGCACGTGCTCTGCAATTATACGACGAATTTGGCGAGTGAAGTAATTAACAGGATCATCTACACAGACGTCAAGCTCGATGGGTGACCAGTCAATACATGAGATAGCATCACAAATACTATCATAATCTGCTCGGCGGTAATCGTACATTTGGTGAACGTCAGAAGCATCGTCGAACGTAAACAGTCCCGGAAGGTTGACGACTATTGTTGGCGAACGCGCCAACGCGCCTCTACTAGTTGGGCCTCTCTATCGGATAGATCGCTGTACCCCTCACCGATAGGTACGATAAGCAGTACGGATGTATAGTACGTGCGAAGTGCAGATCTACATAAGAATCGTTCAGTATCGTAGGAACAATTCATCAGATTCGACATAGACATACTAGACTGGTTCGTTGATCGACGTAGATTAGACACACAAACGGGACGGGACGTGAGTTTTTTTGACCCTTGACTATCTGATGCATGGTTATTTCATATCAATATTGTGAAAACTTAAAAATACATATATATCACTATGATTCCGCATGAATTTCAGGAAAATAATAACTCCTTTTACTGTAAAACCCAAATAACGGTCGTTTTATTCCGGGGTTATTATTTTGGAAAACCTCCCCCGTGTTGGCAATTTCCAACAACTATGTCCAGAGCAGTATGGTCAGCATCCAGTGAGATTGGGGGTTCGATGGCTTCGGAAACGGTGCTGGTAGATTTAGCTGCATCGTTGGCGAGGACGAGATCCAGAAACCGACCAGTTCTGTTAGGAACTCCATTGAGTTGAGTCAAGCCATTAAACGAAAACCATCGACCAATAGTAGCTCTGCATTGGTCGATGGTTTTTCGTTTAATGGCTTGACTCAACAAAACAGATTGGGGGTTCACAAGCATAAACCCATCTTCCGATGCAACCCATTCTAAGTTCGATTGATTATAGTCTCCTAGTTGCAAGACGAAGTCATTGAAGTCAAGGTTGGAACTAATAGAGCTTAAAGAGTTCATGTGATCCCGAATGCAATTTATATCGCTACGCCGGTCTGGAGGTAGATATAATACTCCTATGCTAACCAATCGATCTGTCGTAGAAATTCTAATCCATAACTGGTCCAATGCTATGCTTGTCAATGTAAAGTCAACGTAGCTATTCCAGCGTGTTGAGACTGCTATCAAAACTCCTCCTCCGCGAGACTTGGTGCTGTTAGCTGAATTACGATCTGTACGGTAAACAGCAAACTTAGAACCGAATAGCTGTAAGCCGAGGATTTGTTCGTCTAGCCAAGTTTCCGTCAAAACAATTACGTCGTAGTCACATTCACTAGCAGCCAGAAAGAAAGAGTCCACCTTAGTACGGAGCCCGCGCACATGATTCCTCTGCGGTTCTCAACCTGAGGTACTTTTGTTGGTCTCTGGGGGTACCTAAGATAAAAATGCGTAATGGCGAGCATTGTATTAAAATTGAAATGTTATTATGTACAGTTGCACATAACAAGTACCATCGTGCGGGGCTTCTTTTGAAAAATAGGGAGTCACTTTGGACAACAACAAAAAAAATACATCGTAAATTGCTATCAAATTGTTATTATCACCATTAGGGTGTATTGTTGATAGTTGGATGGCAACTTTCTAATTAGCAAATTTAGTATTTTTTACTAGAAAATCATTTTTTTATAGAAAATCAAGAATCCAAAGTAGCCCCCGTAGTCAAAAGAGGTTCCAGACGACGGTATCTTGACTAATTCATAATTTTTACTTCGTAATTGGCAAGAACTAGTTCTCCTCAGTGAAGTTTGGGACAAACCGAGCACTAATTATGACATAGGGGAACTGTTCCGTTTTCCATCTCACTGAACATATATTAATCTCATCGCGAAACAAAGAAATACGGCACCAATTTCGTCGCTTCTTTTTGCTAACATGCGTGCTCACTGCTGAAAAAATCACAAAAATAATAAACAAACCAGATACCTTTTCATTGCTTTGTTTTTCGTGAGACCAATATCGGAGCTATGAGATGAAGTCCAGGAGCAGTAACCCTACTATTAAAGAAGAGTTCAACGCGAGTTCTCTTAAAAATTGGAGTACTGCACCCAAGTAACCAATGAGCACTCCAATTCGCAAAATTGGCCATATAGTGCTTCTTCAATGCTTATATGTTTTTAAATAGCCGTATATTGGCGGGGCCCTCCTTAGCCGTGCGGTAAGACGCACGGCTACAAAGCAAGACCATGCTGAGGGTGGCTGGGTTCGATTCCCGGTGCCGGTCTAGGAAATTTTTCGGATTGGAAATTGTCTCGACTTCCCTGGGCATAAAAGTATCATCGTGTTAGCCTCATGATATACGAATGCAAAAATGGAAACTTGGCTTAGAAACCTCGCAATTAATAACTGTGGAAGTGCTCAATGAACACTAAGCTGCGAGGCGGCTCTGTCCCAGTGTGAGGATGTAATGCCAATAAGAAGAAGTTGATATTGGCGTTATATGGCGATTTGTTGAATTGGAGTGCTCATTGTGCTCATAGGTTATTTGTGGAATTTATAGAAACCATGCGATAATTCCGCTAGGATTTGTTATTTTCTTATACTTCATACTATAAAAAGTAGAGCGCAGAAAAGGTTAAAAAAACGAAAAAATCTTTACGTAATCAGTGTACCGCACAATAGATGCCCGGGGTAAAAATTCTATGATTGTGATCCATTTCTATCCAAAAGAAGGCATGATCTAACGTGTTTCGTTTTTTAAATGACCAACAGCGGAGACTGAGAAGGAGCCCAGGCACTCTCATATGAAAAGCAGGCATACTTACCACTCAACCACCACAACACCGACATTTTCAAACCATTTGAAACTATTATTTCATAGCTTCAGTATCAGATTTCTGCCAACAATTGAAAAACCTACCTACATACTTAGCTTCTCTAGGTATGAAAAATGACTAGTTTCTCAATTAAAAGCCCAAGTAACCTAATTTTTAAAAGATCCATAAAAAATTACCATATTTTAAAGTACAAAAAAAATGTCAGAAAAAATGTGTCAGAAATGGACATCTAGTAATACTATTTTAATTCCTGGAAATTCGTACAGAATTCCAAAGTTTCACTCAGAGTCCCACATTCTCAAAATATTGTCTAATACTAAAAAAAATCGTAATTTCGAAAGTTTCCAAGAATTTTGTACGTTTGTTTTTATTTAATGGCATTGTATTCACATTAAGACATTTCCGAATAGCAGTTCAGTGTTAATTAGGCACTGCTATGGTTATTAACTGTGGGCAGCAGGGACTATGTCCAAGGGCTTGACGATCCCTCCCCAGGCCATCTGCGAGTTGTGGGGCTTGCCTAGGATGTGGTGGGGTTTGACAGTGGGCCCTGTTAAACCTCTATAAAAAGCTGCATGTATCCGCAAGTAGGCCCCACCAAAGCGACCGTGTGCCGCTCAAAGCGCACAAGCCCAAGTCCTGGTGTTAGGTGGGACGCTAAACAGCCCTGACACGACGGCCCTCCGACGAGACAGGAGGTTTGCGCAGGCCCAATAAGCCGCCTAGAAAACCAATCATTACGAACAATATAAGAGATAATGCGACTCGATATAATCGGCAAAGACCTAGGCGACGAATACAGGATCACGATTGGAAGCTTGGAACATGGAATTGCAAGTCGCTAGGTTTCGCAGGTTGCGACAGGATGATCTACGATGAATTACATCCCCGCAACTTCGACGTCGTGGCGCTGCAGGAGATTTGCTGGACAGGACAGAAAGTGTGGAAAAGCGGGCATCGAGCGGCTACCTTCTACCAAAGCTGTGGCACCACCAACGAGCTGGGAACCGGCTTCATAGTGCTGGGTAAGATGCGCCAACGCGTGATTGGGTGGCAGCCAATCAACGCAAGGATGTGCAAGCTGAGGATTAAAGGCCGTTTCTTCAACTATAGCATCATCAACGTGCACTGCCCACACGAAGGGAGACCCGACGACGAGAAAGAAGCGTTCTACGCACAGCTGGCGCAGACATACGATGGATGCCCACTGCGGGACGTTAAAATCGTCATCGGTGACATGAACGCTCAGGTAGGAAGGAGGAAATGTATAGACCGGTCATCGGACCGGATAGTCTGCACACCGTATCGAATGACAACGGCCAACGATGCATAAACTTCGCAGCCTCCCGCGGAATGGTAGTCCGAAGCACCTTCTTTCCCCGCAAAAATATCCACAAGGCCACATGGAGATCACCTAACCAAGAAACGGAAAACCAAATCGATCACGTTCTAATCGACGGTAAATTCTTCTCCGACATCACGAATGTCCGCACTTACCGCAGTGCGAATATTGAATCCGACCACTACCTCGTTGCAGTATGCCTGCGCTCAAAACTCTCGACGGTATACAACACGCGTCGAAGTCGAACGCCGCGGCTTAACATTGGGCGGCTACAAGACGGTAGACTAGCCCAAGAATACGCGAAGCAGCTGGAAGTGGCACTTCCAACGGAAGAGCAGCTAGGCGCAGCGTCTCTTGAAGATGGCTGGAGAGATATTCGATCCGCCATTGGTAGCACCGCAACCGCTGCACTAGGCACGGTGCCCCCGGATCAGAGAAACGACTGGTATGACGGCGAATGTGAGCAGTTAGTGGAAGAGAAGAATGCAGCATGGGCGAGATTGCTGCAACACCGCACGAGGGCGAACGAGGCACGATATAAACAGGCGCGGAACAGACAAAACTCGATTTTCCGGAGGAAAAAGCGCCAGCAGGAAGATCGAGACCGTGAAGAAACGGAGCAACTGTACCGCGCTAATAACACACGAAAGTTCTATGAGAAGTCGAACCGTTCACGTAAGGGCCACGTGCCACAGCCTGATATGTGTAAGGACATAAACGGGAACCTTCTTACGAACGAGCGTGAAGTGATCCAAAGGTGGCGGCAGCACTACGAAGAGCACCTGAATGGCGATGTGGCAGACGAAGATGGCGGTATGGTGATGGACCTGGGGGAACGCGCGCAGGACATAATTCTACTGGCTCCGGATCTCCAGGAAATCCAGGGGGAGAGCGGCCGGCGGAAGAACAACAAAGCCCATGGGGTTGATCAATTACCAGGAGAGCTGATTAAACACGGTGGTGAGGCACTGGCTAGAGCGCTGCACTGAGCCATTACCAAGACTTGGGAGGTGGAAGTCTAGCCGCAGCAGAGGATGGAACCTGTCGTGTCCCATCTACAAAAGGGCGATAAGCTGGATTGTAGCAACTAACGCGCAATCACATTGCTGAACGCCGCCTACAAGGTACTCTCCCAAATTTTATGCCGTCGACTAGCACCAACTGCAAGGGAGTTCGTGGGCAGTACCAGGCGGAGTTTTATGGGCGAACGCTCCACCACGGACCAGGTGTTCGCCATTCGCCAAGTACTGCAGAAATGCCGCGAATACAACGTGCCCACACATCATCTATTCATCGACTTCAAAGCCGCATATGATACAATCGATCGGGACCAGCTATGGCAGCTAATGCACGAACACGGTTTTCCGGATAAACTGACACGATTGATCAAAGCGACGATGGATCGGGTGATGTGCGTAGTTCGAGTTTCAGGGGCAGTCTCGAGTCCCTTCGAAACCCGCAGAGGGTTACGGCAAGGTGATGGTCTTTCGTGTTTGCTATTCAACATCGTTTTGGAAGGGGTAATACGAAGAGCAGGGATTAACACGAGTGGTACAATTTTCAATAAGTCCGTCCAGCTATTTGGTTTCGCCGACGACATAGATATTATGGCACGTAACTTTGAGAAGATGGAGGAAGCCTACATCAGACTGAAGAGGGAAGCTAAGCGGATCGGACTAGTCATCAACACGTCGAAGACGAAGTACATGATAGGCAGAGGTTCAAGAGAAGACAATGTGAGCCACCCACCGCGAGTTTGCATCGGTGGTGACGAAATCGAGGTGGTAGAAGAATTTGTGTACTTGGGCTCACTGGTGACAGCCGAAAATGACACCAGCAGAGAAATTCGGAGACGCATAGTGGCTGGAAATCGTACGTACTTTGGACTCCGCAAGACGCTCCGATCGAATAGAGTTCGCCGCCGTACCAAACTGACAATCTACAAAACGCTAATTAGACCTGTAGTCCTCTACGGACACGAGACCTGGACGATGCTCGTGGAGGACCAACGCGCACTTGGAGTTTTCGAAAGGAAAGTGCTGCGTACCATCTATGGTGGGGTGTAGATGGCGGACGGTACGTGGAGGAGGCGAATGAACCACGAATTGCATCAGCTGTTGGGAGAACCATCCATCGTTCACAGCGCGAAAATCGGACGACTGCGGTGGGCCGGGCACGTAGCCAGAATGTCGGACAGTAACCCGGTGAAAATGGTTCTCGACAACGATCCGACGGGCACAAGAAGGCGAGGTGCGCAGCGGGCAAGGTGGATCGATCAGGTGGAAGATGACTTGCGGACCCTCCGTAGACTGCGTGGTTGGCGACGTGTAGCCATGGACCGAGCCGAATGGAGAAGACTCTTATATACCGCACAGGCCACTTCGGCCTTAGTCTGAATAAATAAATAAATAATGGTTATTAACTGTGATGTTTCGAAGCCAATCTATCATTTTTGGATGCTTATATCTCGAGACTAACACGTTGAATTGAAACTCTCATGCATAGGAAAGTTAAAAAATTCCTAAAATTGATCCCAGCCGATTTCACCGTGGTCTTGTAGCGAAAGACTATCACTTTCAGGAACTATTGATGAAAGATCGACTGCAACTCTTATATTTAACTTTACGGCTACGCAGTCTTTATTGATAAAAACGGGTTTCTTCGTTTCCGAACGATTCAAATACGGGGATTATGTCTTTCTTAGTGGATAAGTATTTGCATCGTTTCACGTCTAAGGTTTCGTCTGAATGGTCTGAATTGTTTTATGTTGGTACATTATTACGGAACACTGCAAATCGTGATATCACAGTACTGACCAATGGCGCTATTTAAGCAACCATTTTTTTAATATCAAATTTTTTAATTTTTCGTCGGACCTCTGAACGTGGATACCTGTCCCTCGTTCAACAGTACCACGTTCAGCCGCGCTAGCGACTCATGCTGGCAAAAAGCAATACTGTGCATGGAAGGCAATCCTCCATGCACCGTTTTTGGAGGAGATACTTGCCTTCGCCGTTCTTTAGGGTCAGACGTTTTCCTGACTTTCTCCCGACATTTGTCCGTATCCTTCCTCTCTGCTGGTGGTATTCGCCTGGCACTAGCTCTTTTCTGATCAGCTTCCAATCCGACTTTACTGAGCTTAGGAGTTGCACCGATGACGGCCGTGCATCTTCGGACTTCTTCAGTTTAGCGTTCCGTTAGCTGTTTTTTCTCAAAAAGGAGCCTAATCTTTAATTCGACTTTCTTCCTGGCCTCCGTAGTAAGGTTATGCGATAATACACTTTTTCCTAACGAAACGAAACTAAATATAAAATAACTATGTTGATTCGAAACGGAACGAAACGGAATCTAGATTTACTTTCGAGACTCCGAAACGATACGAAATCAAGGTCCATTTAATTCGAAATTGTACGGAACGAAACGAAATTTTATTTTTTTTCCGCGGAATTTTTATTGAATTGGTTTTATATTCTATGATTTCATTTTTTCGAAGTTGAGTAACGGTTTTGTGACCAATAGATTTTTAGTAACAGAAGAAGCATGCTGTTATAACCCGCCGCGCTTCCGTTTATATGTATCACTAGCAGACCCGTCGAACTTCGTCTCGCCCAAAATTAATTAATTAGCACAAACTTCTACTTTGTATTCACAAGATAAGTTTGAATGTTTGCTCTATGATTAGAAAGACAGAGCAAACCTTAAAACTTCTAGAGCGGAGTGGGCGGGGTCTCGAACCATTATATAAACATTTCTTGTCTTCAAAAAGCTCCACATGCTGAATTTGGTTCCATTTGCTTGATTCGTTCTCAAGTTATGCCGATTTTTTCATTAGTATGGGAGCCCCCTTTTCCAAAGAGGGCGAGGTCTTGAACTATCTTAAGAACCTTTCCTGGTCCGCAAAACCTCTTTAAACAAAATTTCACGCCTATTAGCTCAGTAGTTTCCGAGTCTATAAGGGATAAGAAGATACAAATACACTAGTGACGAGACGAGCCAGCCTTGGGCTGAAAGTCTCTTTAATCAAGATATTTAAAAAAATACACTAGTACCGTGGGGCATCGAAATCCGTACACTGAAGCACCTTAGTATATGAAAAAGTCATTAGAAAATATAAATCGAATGTAAATAAAACGTTTGTCATTGACACAGGAGCATGAAGGCTTCTACTTTTGAAGTGAGTCACATTTACTCATTAAAAACTACGAAAAACATGATAAAATAATGAATAAATTAAACTACTTCCGACTCGAAATCCGTCCACCGTGGACGGATTTCGAATCAAAGGATCAAAATCCGTACAGCTATTTTTTAACTAACTATTTAAATTCAAGTAGTCTGATTGACTAAACTACCACTATAAATATTTCGATACGCTCCTTGAGAAGCGACCCCTTCGATTTGTATTCCACTCATCTTATGCAATGATTCGCAATTAGCAATTAAAACACAGTTACTTTTGGTGCAATTATGCTTTACCCGAAAACAAAATGGCGGCAAAAACTTCGCGTTTGGTGGGTGGAGATTTGTTTTTGATTTTTGTTGTTTTAATTTCAAAGCCTTTTTTGCATTTCTATGCCCTAAAAGCTTACTGTCAAGTTTCTGAACAGGATGAGACACATTATTTCTACATTAATTACCTTTAACCCCCTTTAATTTGTTGATATCTCATGAGGTGGACGGATTTCGGTGCTGTACGGATTTCGGTCCCGCACGGTACATATTTGTATCATTTTCAA
Organism: Armigeres subalbatus; assembly: GCF_024139115.2. Classification (NCBI taxonomy): domain Eukaryota; kingdom Metazoa; phylum Arthropoda; class Insecta; order Diptera; family Culicidae; genus Armigeres; species Armigeres subalbatus. The sequence continues at coordinate 238,173,362 of NC_085141.1, read as the reverse complement.
AGAAATTCATCGTGGATCGTGTGCTCCCGAATCTGATCTATTTTATATCAGTTCAGTTTTATATCAGTAAGTCTAGTCTGTATATACATAGCCATCACTTGGAAGAATAATGAAAAATGATAGAATCGAAATTTTGTTATTTTTCTTGTCAATATTTGTGTTCGAAGCACATCATGAATGTAGTTCAAAGATAAAAGCGGCCAGGCCTACTGTGCAGCGTTGTCGGAGAAGTTCTGTGAAAATCAATTCATAATTTGATTCCACATTCAAGTCATAGAACGGGGACATACCAACCGTTCCGTTCACAGTAATGACTAAAAAATCGAATACGCAGATAGGGAATTGATAATGGCATTACATTTGCTCACTAGACGAATCCTCTGCAACTTTTTTGTCTGCATATAGATAACAATTCCAGATTGTATTTCAGAAATAGGATAGCAAAGTTTTTATGGCAGCATCAGCAGTTTGTCAGGTATGGAGAAATAATATTGAGACATAATTTTAAAAACTACCAAAAGGCTATCATATCACTCCAAATTCAAACTTTTTATAGGATGCTCGGAAACCGATAGTCTGATATACAATCAATTCGACGAACTGAGCTATTGTCTGTTTGCCCTTGTATATGTGTTTCTGCATATAAGATTTTCTGGCAACAAATTGCATTCGACAGTCTTGTTGACCAGCATTAATGTTGGATACGATCGGCCATCGCGTTCAAAACTTATAAAGGATATGGTGATTCGAAATGAAAGGTTGGCTTAATATGAGAATATAGTGAAAATTTTACTTTTTATAGAGAGTTTTATAGAGGAGTTGAACCAGTGGCGTAGCCACGGGAGGGGGGGGGGGTTTGGACATAAAACCCCCTCCAAAGCCAAAACTTAGAAAAAAAAATTTCGAACCTTCTCGAAATTAAAAGAATGTTCAGAAAACCCCCCCAGACCTATTTTCTGGCTACGCCACTGAGTTGAGCAACTTATCGTACTAATTCCTTTTTTTGGTCAAACAACAACACTCAATCCACCTTCATACATCCGATTCTGTTTTTACACGGATTTTTTTTTACACGACTGTGCAAAAAAAATTGCATACAAATTTTTTGCAAAGTTGCTCCATTTTGCATGATTTGTCGAGAAATCATAAAACTTCTTTACACGGATTTTCCAATTTTGAACTGAGAACATTTTTTACACGGAACGCATCCCCGTATAAAAAAAGAATCGGGTGTATATGATACCGCGCATAAAAAAATCTATTCCTGCGCTTATTTTCAGTCGCAAAAATAAGCGGTGTTAATAGAAAAATTTGTATAACAGTAAGTTTTGAAAACAGATTTTTTCAGTTTGTTTCCTCGGGAAATTCTTCGGAACTTTCTTGGGAAATTCCGAAGAATTTCCCAAGAAAATTCCGAAGTTTGGGCTAATTAATTCATTTTGGGTGGGACGAAGTTATCACAGCATCACGGCGAAACGGGTTATCGCAGCCTGCTTCTTCTGTTACTACAAATCTATTGATCACAAAACCGTTACTCAACTTCGAAAAAATGAAGTCATAGAATATAAAATCAATTCAATAAAAATCCCGCGGAAAAAAAAAATAAATTTTCGAATTAAATGGATCTTGATTTCGTATCGTTTTGGAGTCTCGAAAGTAAATCTGTATTCCGTTTAGTCATAGTCATTTTATATTTCGTTTCGTTTCGTTAGGAAAAAGTGTGTCATCGCATAACCTTACTACGGAGACTTCCTCGGCAAATTCTTCAGAAATTTCTTGGGAAATTCTTCGGAATTTCCTTGGGAAATTCTTTGGAATTTCCTGAGGAAATTCTTCGGAATTTCCTCTGAAAAATCTTAGTTAATTGAATTAAAAAGAATTTTCTTGAGATATTCCGCAGAATTTCCCAAGGAATTTTCGAAGGTTTTCCCAAGGAAATTCTGAAGAATTTAAAAAAAATATATTTTTGAATTTTCGAAGATTTTTCCGAAGAATTGGGAAACTCAAAACAAATCCAAAGAATTTCGAAAAAAATGTCGATGAAAATTTTTAAAGGCGACCCACAGTCAGTTGTGAGTTCAATTTGGGAATCTCGGGCAAATTCAGTTGCCGTTAAGTTGAAAAGGCCGACGGTGGTCATTCGTAGCTAAATTTGTAAAAAGCACCAGTCTAGCGTACTAAGGGTCGTGAGTTCGAGTCCCATTGAAGGAAATACATTTTTCAAAAATCTTCCACATAATGTACATACATATTCACATCTGAGGTTTCTGAACATTGAAGATAGTATCGTTACCATTGAGTCTGTGCTTGGAATGACATCCGTTTGAAAAAAAAACTGTTCTTTGTCATCAATTATCAAGAAATTTGTAATACTATGGTCTCAGAAGTTGGCTTAAAATCTTAATTTTTATTCGTGTATAGGAAAAATTGTTTTTGGACAATTAAACTTATTCAATTGGCACATAACAATTCCGCATTCGATGGGGAATCTTGGAATGAGTATACACGAATGAAAAAAAATCGACCGATCCACCTATTAGTAATATTTTATACCTTCCTTACATGATTATTTCGCCTTCAACGAGATTTGTGGATTTTTTAGAACTTTACATACATCATTTACTTATTTTGTAGACAGTTGATCAGTGGGGGATCTTCCAGGTTCTGGTAATGCAAAACCGCTGCCCGGCTTACCGTACTCTACGAATGACGGGCTTACCTCCAAGCCCCGTTTTGTTCCAAAAGCATCATAATTGTTGAACGTTAATTGAAAAGTGATTTCTTTGAAAAGTCTGGGAGTGCCAGGCTTACTCACATTTTCCCTACCACTTTGTTGTATGAGAAATGAAAAACAAATTAATTCTTTGTTAAAACATACGTTTAGTGATCCGACGATATCACTGAGATTTCCTCTGATTACATAAATTGTCTTCAATTGTCATCATTTTGATGATTAAAATGCCGTCTTCGGGACACTATTATCCTATCCCCTACAACTGATAAATTAGGTAATTGACAGCATCTCATAGATAGTTCCTAGGTTGAGTTTAGGTTTGATCAGATAGTTCTAGGTTTGATCAGATGAGCTTACGCTTTTTTTTTAAATGGTGCTTAAACCGGTCCATTTCTCAACCAGATCACGCGTTGTCGGAAATAAGTTCAGTGCCATGTTCACCGAATTTAAATTCAAAGCATTTGAAGAGGAACTACTTTGACGCCGAAACAGTCCACTTTCCTATATTTCATTAACCCAGATTTTTTTTAAAACTTTCTATCACGTGAACAAACACTTCATAATATTTTCAAATGAAATTCACGCCCAACAGTTTCATCGTCCCCGACAGTTGGATGACGCCAACGTGACCCAATTTACGTTCCACTTCATCGATTATAAGCAGGGAACAAACAGTCGAGTCGCCGGCTGAAAAATGCGGTAAGTACTCAGTATTCATTGCTGAAAACACTGCTCAACATGTCCCCTTTCATTCAACGTTCTTTTCCCAAGGAACCGAAAGCACCCGAATGGTTTCATTCCAAACCAGCAGCGTAGTACCATCTTCCAACCCAGCTCGACACGATTCCCGCCACGGAGCTCTGAACCTGATGATGGTGTCACGTTGATAACCTCCGAAAAGTGCTTGTGTCCCCGCAGAAAAGCACAATTCGTGCTCGAAGCGAGGCAACTCTGATTTCCCAGAACGTTAGTCTCATTACTCGCTGCTCCCGTCGCTGCCACCGCCCTCGCGAAATGTTCCCACCCAGGGGCAAACCAACAGCAGCGTCAGAGAGCTTGATTACAATATTTCCATGTTTTCCACGCTCCGCTGTGCGGGTCGACAATCCCCACCATCCATGGTGGTGGGCAGCCGAGGGCAGTTCCACTCCTAGGTTTAACTTCCGTTCGCAAAAGCAAACTGTTTATGAGTTGAGGTTTGCCGGGAAGCTTTCTCGCTGTGTACCTACCCGACCCGTGTTGGGAAATTGTACGTACAGCGAGTAAAGGTGAAGACGGTGGTGACACGTGCCCATGACTGCCGTAAAACCTAAGAGTCCCCGGAGGGAATGCGGAAAAGTTTAGCGCAAGAAAGCTGCAGCAAACTCTGGAAGATCTGGTCTGTGGCCGATGCCTGGCTACTTTGGAATGTATGTGGGATGACAATGCAGTGGCATACGAATCAACGAAAAGACATTCCACAAACGAGACCCCCGGCTATTGTGCAGAAGCTGGTTACTGTGCATACGTGCATGATGTCTAAAATGGGGATAGTATCAAATGTACATTAAAGTGTATACGAATCTTAGATTACTCTACTTTAGATTTAGCTAAAACAGAAACACCAGCCTATTAGAAGTGTTGGACTATTCACGTGTACAATTATATACGAATCTAAATTAATATCAGATCCGCACATCTGGACTCAATTTGTGTGTCTTTCGTTTTGACTTTAGTTCGACCGTTGCTAGTTTCTATGCTTCCAGTTATGTATTATTCAGCAAAGTTTTCAACATTCTCGCTACAATACTTTAAAGCACTGGCAGCATAGTGAGCACAACATGCAAACCTACCAACCAGTGATGAATTATGGCTCTCGGTGGGCTTGTATTTTCAGCACGTGCGGGTTAGTTTGCTCTCGTAGTATTTGGATACAGAACACAACTTGCGGGCACTTCTGTTTGCAGTCTGACGGTGCGGTGTGTCTTTTCGGGAGTTGTCCTCCATTTCAAAGAGCTCAAGGTTTTCAATGTGTCTTGTAGTGGAAAGTTTTCGGAATAATGTGTCCCCTTGTGAACACAAATTATGGATAAGATATAGCCAACACCCCGAACAATGTTTGAAGCTGAGACTTACACTCAACGGTGGTGGTTGACTTTACTGTGGAATGCTGGCCCCACTTTCAAAAATTACGTTAGAGTTTATGAGAGGAATGGGATCGATCATTTTCTTGAACTTTCGCATATTATCTTGTAGTGTATGAGAGATCTCATTGAAGGAGATGGAAAGCCCTACGTAGTGAGTGCGTCAATTCTTAAATTTTGTATAACTTGTACGGTGGCAACATATTGTGACCAAGCCAGTATGTGTATAAATATATAATTTCGAAAGAATTGGAAAAAAAATCACCAGATGATAACGTGGTAACTTATAAAGCCTGTCCACGTTAAATTTCGGACACTGAGACAATGTCCAACTGATATGTAGCCATTCTATCTATTTGGACAAGAAGGAAAACCCGCTGGAAGAATAACATGAAGCGGAGAGATTCAACTGTCGTGTAAATTGATCTCCTCAGTGGTTTGTGTAAATTAAACAAAATCGCATGGGATGATGGGTGTCCGAAATTTAACGTGGACAGGCTTTATGTTATGTAAGATACTAAGATTAAGCAAAACTCATTGTGGTAGGAGAACCCGATTTAAAATGCGCCAGTCAGCTAATACGAGCCGTTGCAATTTCTCGATTAATAGGACGAATTAAGTTACAACAACACGTCCAAACATGTCTTCAGATCAATAAATTGAAAATAATGATTCAGACATTTATAACAAAATTTAAAAAATGTGTTTTCCTCCTTGTGATAAAATTTAAGCTTCTGAAAAAATTAAAAAACAAATTAATTAAGATGTGGCAAGTTATTGAAAAGTTGTCCGAAGAATTTCCCGAGGAAATTCCGAAGAATTTCCCGAGGAAATTCCGAAGAATTTCCCGAGGAAATTCCGAAGAATTTCCCGAGGAAATTCCGAAGAATTTCCCGAGGAAATTCCGAAGAATTTCCCGAGGAAATTCAGAAGAATTTCGAGGAAATTCAGAATAATTTCCTGAGGAAGTTCTTAGGAGTTTTCAGAGGAAATTCCGAAGAATTTACCAAGGAAATTCCAAAGAATTTCCCAAGGAAATTCCAAAGAATTTCCCGACGAAATTCCGAAGAATTTCCCAAGGAAATTTTCGAGGAAATAGAATTTCGAAAGAATTTCACGAGGAAATTCCGAAGAATTTCCCGAGGAAATCCCGAAGAATTTCCCGAGCAAACTCCGAAGAATTTTCCGAAGAAAATCCGTAGAATTTCCCGAGGAAATTCCGAAGAATTTCCCAAGAAAATTCCGGAGAATTTCCTAAGGAAGTTCTAAAAAATTCCCCAAAGAAATTCCAAAGAATTTCCCCAGGAAATTCCAAAGAATTTCCCAAGGAAATTCCAGAGAATTTCCCAAGGAAACTCCGAAGAATTTCCCAAGGAAATTCCGAAGAAATTCCAAAGAATTTCCCAAGGAAATTCCAAAGAATTTCCCAAGGAAATTCCAAAGAATTTCAACCCCGAACAATTTCCAAGGAAATTCCGAAGAATTTCCAAAGGAAATTCCGAAGAATTTCCCAAAGAAATTCTGAAGAATTTCCCAAAGAAATTCCTAAGAATTTCTCAAGCAAGTCCGAAGAATTTCCCAAGCTAATTCCGAAGAATTTCCCAAGCGAATTCCGAAGAATTTCCCAAGAAAATTCCGAAGAATTTCTCAAGAATTTCCCAAGGAAATTCAAGAATTTCCCAAGGAAAATTTCCCGAAATTCCGAAGAATTTCAAGGAAATTCCAAAATTTGAAGAATTTCAAGAAATTCCGAAGAATTTCCCAAGGAAATTCCGAAGAATTTCCAAGGAAATTCCGAAGAATTTCCCAAGGAAATTCCGGAAGAATTTCCCAAGGAAATTCCGAAGAATTTCAAGGAAATTCGAATAATTTCCCGAGGAAATTCCGAAGATTTTCCCAAGGAAGTTCCGAAGAATTTCCCAAGGAAGTTCCGAAGAATTTCCCAAGGAAGTTCCAAGAATTTCCCAAGGAAATTCCGAAGAATTTCCCAAGGAAATTCCGAAGAATTTCCCAAGGAAATTCCGAAGAATTTCCCAAGGAAATTCCGAAGAATTTCCCAAGGAAATTCCGAAGAATTTCCAAGGAAATTCCGAAGAATTTCCCAAGGAAATTCCGAAGAATTTCCCAAGGAAATTCCGAAGAATTTCACAAGGACATTCCGAAGAATTTCCCAAGAAAATTCCGAAGAATTTCCCAAAGAAATTCCGAAGAATTTCCAAGGGAAATTCCGAAAAATTTCCCAAAGAAATTCCGAAGAATTTCCAAGGGAAATTCCGAAGAATTTCCAAGGGAAATTCCGAAGAATTTCCAAGGGAAATTCCGAAGAATTTCCCAAGGAAATTCCGAAGAATTTCCCAAGGAAATTCCGAAGAATTTCCCAAGGAAATTCCGAAGAATTTCCCAAGAAAATTCCGAAGAATTGCCCTAGGAAATTCCGAAGAATTTCCCAAGGAAATTCCGAAGAATTTCCCAAGGAAATTTCCCAAGGAAATTCCGAAGAATTTCCCAAGGAAATTCCGAAGAGTTTCCCAAGGAAATTCCGACGAATTTCCCAAGGAAATTCCGAAGAATTTCCCACGGAAATTCCGAAGAATTTCCCAAGGAAATTCCGAAGAATTTCCAACGGGATTTACGAAGAATTTCCCACGGAAATTCCGAAGAATTTCTCTCAGAAACTCCGAAGAATTTCTCACTGAAAACTCCGTAGAATTTCTCACTGAAAATTCCGAAGAATTTCCCAAGGAAATTCCGAAGAATTTCCCAAGGAAATTCCGAAGAATTTCCCAAGGAAATTCCGAAGAATTTCCCAAGGAAATTCCGAAGAATTTCCCAAGGAAATTCCGAAGAATTTCCCAAGGAATTTCCGAAGAATTTCCCAAGAAAATTCCGAAGAATTTCCCAAGGAAATTCCGAAGAATTTCCCAAGGAAATTCCGAAGAATTTCCCAAGGAAATTCCAAAGAATTTCCCAAGGAAATTCCGAAGAATTTCCCAAGGAAATTCCGAAGAATTTCCCAAGGAAATTCCGAAGAATTTCCCAAAGAAATTCCGAAGAATTTCCCAAGGAAATTCCGAAGAATTTCCCAAGGAAATTCCGAAGAATTTCCCAAGGATATTCCGAAGAATTTCCCAAGGAAATTCCTTATCATTTCCCTAGGAAATTCCAATAAATATCCCAAGGAAATTCCGAAGAATTTCCCAAGAAAACTCCGAAGAATATCCCAAGAAATCTCCAAAGAATTTCCCAAGAAAATTCCGAAATATTTCCCAAAAAAATTCCGAAGAATTTCCCAAAGAAACTCCAAAGAATTTTCCAAGAAAACTCCGTTGAATCTCCCAAGGAAGTTCCGGAGAATTTCCCAAAAAAATTCCGAAAGATTTCCCAAGGAAATTCCGAAGAATTTCCCAAGGAAATTCCGAAGAATTTCTCAAGGAAATTCCGAAAAATTTCCCAAGGAAATTCCGAAGAATTTTCCAAGAAAATTCCGAATAATTTCCCAAGGAAAATCCGACGAATTTCCCAAGGAAAATCCGAAGAATTTCTCAAGAAAATTCCGAAGAATTTCCCAAGAAAATTCCGAAGAATTTCCCAAGGAAAATCCGAAGAATTTCCCAAGGAAATTCCGAAGAATTTCCCAAGAAAAATCCGAAGAATTTCCCAAGGAAATTCCGAAGAATTTCCCAAGGAAAACCCGAAGAATTTCCAAAGAAAATTCCGAAGAATTTCCCAAGGAAATTCCGGAAAATTTCGCAAGGTCTTTCTGAAAAATTTCCCAAGGAAATTCCAAATAATATCCCAAGAAAATTACGAAGAATTTCCCAGGAAAATTTCGAAGCGAATAATTTCCCAAGGAAATTCCGAAGAATTTCCCAAGGAATATTAGAAGAATTTCCCAAGAAAATTCCGAATAATTTCCCAAATGAAATCCGAGGAATTTACCAGGGAAAATCCGACGAATTTCCCAAGGAAATTCCGAAGAATTTCCCAAGGAAATTCCAAAGAATTTTCCAAGTAAATTCCGAAGAATTTCCCAAGGAAATTCCGAAGAATTTCCCAAGGAAATTCCGAAGAATTTCCCAAGGAAATTCCGAAGAATTTCCCAAGGAAATTCGGAAGAATTTCCCAAGGAGATTCGAAAGAATTTCCCATGGAAATTCCGAAGAATTTCCCAAGTAAATTCCGAAGAATTTCCCAAGGAAATTCCGAAGAATTTCCCAAGGAAATTCCGAAGAATTTCCCAAGGAAATTCCGAAGAATTTCCCAAGAAAATTCCGAATAATTTCCCAAGAAAATTCCGAAGAACTTCCCAGGAAAATTCCGAAGAATTTCCTATGAGAATTCCGAAGCATTTCCCAAGAAAATTCCGAAGAATTTCCCAAGGAAATTCCGAATAATTTCCCAAGGAAATTCCGAATAATTTCCCAAGGAAATTCCGAATAATTTCCCATGGAAAATCCGAAGAATTTCCCAAGGAAATTTCAGAAGAATTTCCCAAGAAAATTCCGAATAATTTCCCAAGGAAAATCCGACGAATTTCCCAAGGAAAATCCGAAGAATTTCCCAAGGAAAATTCAGAAGAATTTCCCAAGAAAATTCCGAAGAATTTCCCAAGAAAAATCCGAAGAATTTCCCCAGGAAATTCCGAATAATTTCCCAAGAAAAATCCGAAGAATTTCCAAAGAAAATTCCGAAGAATTTCCCAAGGAAATTCCGGAAAATTTCGCAAGGTCTTTCTGAAAAATTTCCCAAGAAAAATCCGAAGAATTTCCCAAGGAAATTCCGAAGAATTTCCCAAGGAAATTCCGAATAATTTCCCGAAAAAATTCCGAATAATTACTCAAGGAAAATCCGACGAATTTCCCAAGGAAAATCCCAAGAATTTCCCAAGGAAATGCCGAAGAATTTCCCAAGGAAATTCCGAAGAATTTCCCAAGGAAATTCCGAAGAATTTCAAGGAAATTCCAAGAATTTCCAAGGAAATTCCGAAAAATTTCAAGGAAATTCCGAAGAATTTCCCAAGGAAATTCCGAAGAATTTCCCAAGGAAATTCCGAAGAATTTCCCAAGGAAATTCCGAAGAATTTCCCAAGGAAATTCCGAAGAATTTCCCAAGGAAATTCCGAAGAATTTCCCAAGGAAATTCCGAAGAATTTCCCAAGGAAATTCCGAAGAATTTCCCAAGGAAATTCCGAAGAATTTCCCAAGAAAATTCCGAAGAATTTCCCAAGAAAATTCCGAAGAATTTCCCAGGAAAATTCCGAAGAATTTCCTATGAGAATTCCGAAGCATTTCCCAAGAAAATTCCGAAGAATTTCCCAAGGAAATTCCGAATAATTTCCCAAGGAAATTCCGAATAATTTCCCAAGGAAATTCCGAATAATTTCCCATGGAAAATCCGAAGAATTTCCCAAGGAAAATTCAGAAGAATTTCCCAAGAAAATTCCGAATAATTTCCCAAGGAAAATCCGACGAATTTCCCAAGCAAAATCCGAAGAGTTTCCCAAGGAAAATTCAGAAGAATTTCCCAAGAAAATTCCGAAGAATTTCCCAAGGAAATTCCGAAGAATTTCCCAAGGAAATTCCGAAGAATTTCCCAAGAAAAATCCGAAGAATTTCCAAAGAAAATTCCGAAGAATTTCCCAAGGAAATTCCGGAAAATTTCGCAAGGTCTTTCTGAAAAATTTCCCAAGAAAAATCCGAAGAATTTCCCAAGGAAATTCCGAAGAATTTCCCAAGGAAATTCCGAATAATTTCCCGAAAAAATTCCGAATAATTACTCAAGGAAAATCCGACGAATTTCCCAAGGAAAATCCCAAGAATTTCCCAAGGAAATTCCGAAGAATTTCCCAAGGAAATTCCGAAGAATTTCCCAAGGAAATTCCGAAGAATTTCCCAAGGAAATTCCGAAGAATTTCCCAAGGAATAATTACCCAAGGAAAATTCCGAAGAATTTCCCAAGGAAATTCCGAAGAATTTCCCAAGAAAATTCCGAATAATTTCCCAAGAAAATTCCGAAGAACTTCCCAGGAAAATTCCGAAGAATTTCCTATGAGAATTCCGAAGCATTTCCCAAGAAAATTCCGAAGAATTTCCCAAGGAAATTCCGAATAATTTCCCAAGGAAATTCCGAATAATTTCCCAAGGAAATTCCGAATAATTTCCCATGGAAAATCCGAAGAATTTCCCAAGGAAAATTCAGAAGAATTTCCCAAGAAAATTCCGAATAATTTCCCAAGGAAAATCCGACGAATTTCCCAAGGAAAATCCGAAGAGTTTCCCAAGGAAAATTCAGAAGAATTTCCCAAGAAAATTCCGAAGAATTTCCAAAAAAAATTCCGAAGAATTTCCAAAGAAAATTCCGTTTTTCCAAAGAAATTCTGAGGAATTTCCCAAGAAAATTCCGAAGAATTTCCAAAGAAAATTCCGAAGAATTTCCAAAGAAAATTCCGAAGAATTTCCCAAGGAAATTCCGAAGAATTTCCCAAGGTCTTTCTGAAAAATTTCCCAAGGAAATTCCAAATAATATCCAAAGAAAATTCCGAATAATTTTCCAAGGAAAATCCGAAGAATTTCCCAAGAAAATTCCGAAGCATTTCCCAGGAAAATTCCGAAGAATTTCCCAAGAAAATTCCGAATAATTTCCCAAGGGAAATCCGAGGAATTTACCAGGGAAAATCCGATGAATTTCCCAAGGAAAATCCGATGAATTTCCCAAGGAAAATCCGAAGAATTTCCCAAGAAAATTCCGAAGAATTTCCCAGGAAAATTCCGAAGAATTTCCCAAGAAAATTCCGAAGAATTTCCCAAGGAAAATCCGAAGAATTTCTCAAGGAAATTCCGAAGAATTTCCAAAGAAAATTCCGAAGAATTTCCCAAGGAAATTCCGGAAAATTTCGCAAGGTCTTTCTGAAAAATTTCCCAAGAAAAATCCGAAGAATTTCCCAAGGAAATTCCGAAGAATTTCCCAAGGAAATTCCGAAGAATTTCCCAAGGAAATTCCGAAGAATTTCCCAAGGAAATCGCGAATAATTTCCCAAGAAAATTCCGAAGAACTTCCCAGGAAAATTCCGAAGAATTTCCTATGAGAATTCCGAAGCATTTCCCAAGAAAATTCCGAATAATTTCCCAAGGAAAATCCGACGAATTTCCCAAGGAAAATCCGAAGAATTTCCCAAGGAAAATTCAGAAGAATTTCCCAAAAAGTTTCCGAAGAATTTCCCAAGGAAAATCCGAAGAATTTCCCAAGGAAATTCCGAAGAATTTCCCAAGAAAAATCCGAAGAATTTCCCAAGGAAATTCCGAAGAATTTCCCAAGGAAAACCCGAAGAGTTTCCAAAGAAAATTCCGAAGAATTTCCCAAGGAAATTCCGGAAAATTTCAAAGGTCTTTCTGAAAAATTTCCCAAGGAAATTCCAAATAATATCCCAAGAAAATTACGAAGAATTTCCCAGGAAAATTTCGAAGCGAATAATTTCTCAAGGAAATTCCGAATAATTTCCCAAGGAATATTAGAAGAATTTCCCAAGAAAATTCCGAATAATTTCCCAAATGAAATCCGAGGAATTTACCAGGGAAAATCCGACGAATTTCCCAAGTAAAATCCGAAGAATTTCCCAAGGAAATTCCGAAGAATTTCCCAAGGAAATTCCGAAGAATTTCCCAAGGAAATTCCGAAGAATTTCCCAAGGAAATTCCGAAGAATTTCCCAAGGAAATTCCGAAGAATTTCCCAAGGAAATTCCGAAGAATTTCCCAAGGAAATTCCGAAGAATTTCCCAAGGAAATTCCGAAGAATTTCCCAAGGAAATTCGAAGAATTTCCAAGGAGATTCCAAGAATTTCCCAAGAAAATTCCGAATAATTTCCCAAGAAAATTCCGAAGAACTTCCCAGGGAAATTCCGAAAAATTTCCTATGAGAATTCCGAAGAATTTCCCAAGGAAATTCCGAAGAATTTCCCAAGGAAATTCCGAATAATTTCCCAAGGAAATTCCGAATAATTTCCCAAGGAAATTCCGAATAATTTCCCAAGGAAATTCCGAATAATTTCCCATGGAAATTCCGAAGAATTTCCCAAGGAAAATTCAGAAGAATTTCCCAAGAAAATTCCGAATAATTTCCCAAGGAAAATCCGACGAAATTCCCAAGGAAAATCCGAAGAATTTCCCAAGAAAAATCCGAAGAACTTCCCAAGGAAATTCCGAAGAATTTCCCAAGGAAAACCCGAAGAATTTCCAAAGAAAATTCCGAAGAATTTCCCAAGGAAATTCCGGAAAATTTCGCAAGGTCTTTCTGAAAAATTTCCCAAGGAAATTCCAAATAATATCCCAAGAAAATTACGAAGAATTTCCCAGGAAAATTTCGAAGCCAATAATTTTTCAAGGAAATTCCGAATAATTTCCCAAGGAATATTAGAAGAATTTCCCAAGAAAATTCCGAATAATTTCCCAAATAAAATCCGAGGAATTTACTAGGAAAATCCGACGAATTTCAAGGAAAATCCGAAGAATTTCCTAAGGAAATTCCAAAGAATTTTCTGGAAATTCCGAAGAATTTTCCCAGGAAATTCCGAAGAATTTCCCAAGGAAATTCCGAAGAATTTCCCAAGGAAATTCCGAAGAATTTCCCAAGGAAATTCCGAAGAATTTCCCAAGGAAATTCCGAATAATTTCCCAAGGAAATTCCGAATAATTTCCCAAGGAAATTCCGAAGAACTTCCCAGGAAAATTCCGAAGAATTTCCTATGAGAATTCCGAAGCATTTCCCAAGAAAATTCCGAAGAATTTCCCAAGGAAATTCCCAATAATTTCCCGAAAAAATTCCGAATAATTACTCAAGGAAAATCCGACGAATTTCCCAAGGAAAATCCGAAGAATTTCCCAAGGAAATTCCGAAGAATTTCCCAAGGAAATTCCGAAGAATTTCCAAGGAATTCCGAAGAATTTCAAGGAAATTCGGAAGAATTTCCCGAGGAAATTCCGAAGAATTTCCCGAGGAAATTCCGAAGAATTTCCCAAGGAAATTCCGAAGAATTTCCCAAGGAAATTCCGAAGAATTTCCCAAGGAAATTCCGAAGAATTTCCCAAGGAAATTCCGAAGAATTTCCCAAGGAAATTCCGAAGAATTTCCCAAGGAAATTCCGAAGAATTTCCCAAGGAAATTCCAAAGAATTTCCCAAGGAAATTCCAAAGAATTTCCCAAGGAAATTCCGAAGAATTTCCCAAGGAAATTCCGAAGAATTTCCCAAGAAAATTCCGAATAATTTCCAAGAAAATTCCGAAGAACTTCCCAGGAAAATTCCGAAGAATTTCCTATGAGAATTCCGAAGCATTTCACAAGAAAATTCCGAAGAATTTCCTAAGAAAATTCCGAAGAATTTCCCAAGAAAATTCCGAATAATTTCCCAAGGAAAATCCGAAGAATTTCCCAAGGAAAATCCGAAGAATTTCCCAAGGAAATTCCGAAGAATTTCCCAAGGAAATTCCGAAGAATTTCCCAAGGAAATTCCGAAGAATTTCCCAAGGAAATTCCGAAGAATTTCCCAAGGAAATTCCGAAGAATTTCCCAAGGAAATTCCAAAGAATTTCCCAAGAAAATTCCGAAGAACTTCCCAGGAAAATTCCGAAGAATTTCCTATGAGAAATCCGAAGCATTTGCCAAAGATATTCCGAAGAATTTCTCAAGGAAATTCCCAATAATTTCCCGAAAAAATTCCGAATAATTACTCAAGGAAAATCCGACGAATTTCCCAAGGAAAATCCGAAGAATTTCCCAAGGAGAATTTCTCAAGGAAATTCAGAAGAATTTTCCAAGGCAATTCCGAAGAATTTCTCAAGGAAATTCCGAAGAATTTCCCAAGGAAATTCCGAAGAATTTCCCAAAGAAATTCCGAAGAATTTCCCAAGGAAATTCCGAAGAATTTCCCAAGGAAATTCCGAAGAAATTCCCAAGGAAATTCCGAAGAATTTCCCATGAAATTCGAAGAATTTCCAAGGAAATTCCAAAGAATTTCCAAGGAAATTCAAAGAATTTCCCAAGGAAATTCCGAAGAATTTTCCTAGGAAATTCCGAATAATATCCCATAAAAATTCCGAAGAATTTCCCAGGAAAATTTCGAAGAATTTCCTAAGAAAATTCCGAAGAATTTCCCAAGAAAATTCCGAAGAATTTCCCAAGGAAATTCCGAATAATTTCCCAAGGAAATTCCGAATAATTTCCCAAGGAATATCCGAAGAATTTTCCAAGAAAATTCCGAATAATTTCCAAAGGGAAATCCGAGGAATTTACCAGGGAAAATCCGACGAATTTCCCAAGGAAAATCCGAAGAACTTCCCAAGGAAATTCCGAAGAATTTCCCAAGGAAAACCCGAAGAATTTCCAAAGAAAATTCCGAAGAATTTCCCAAGGAAATTCCGGAAAATTTCGCAAGGTCTTTCTGAAAAATTTCCCAAGGAAATTCCAAATAATATCCCAAGAAAATTACGAAGAATTTCCCAGGAAAATTTCGAAGCCAATAATTTTTCAAGGAAATTCCGAATAATTTCCCAAGGAATATTAGAAGAATTTCCCAAGAAAATTCCGAATAATTTCCCAAATGAAATCCGAGGAATTTACCAGGGAAAATCCGACGAATTTCCCAAGGAAAATCCGAAGAATTTCCTAAGGAAATTCCAAAGAATTTTCCAAGTAAATTCCGAAGAATTTCCCAAGGAAATTCCGAAGAATTTCCCAAGGAAATTCCGAAGAATTTCCCAAGGAAATTCCGAAGAACTTCCCAGGAAAATTCCGAAGAATTTACTTTGAGAATTCCGAAGCATTTCCCAAGAAAATTCCGAAGAATTTCCCAAGGAAATTCCCAATAATTTCCCGAAAAAATTCCGAATAATTACTCAAGTAAAATCCGACGAATTTCCCAAGAGAAATCCGAAGAATTTCCCAAGGAAATTCCGAAGAATTTCCCAAGGAAATTCCGAAGAATTTCCCAAGGAAATTCCGAAGAATTTCCCAAGGAAATTCCGAAGAATTTCCCAAGGAAATTCCGAAGAATTTCCCAAGGAAATTCCAAAGAATTTCCCAAGGAAATTCCGAAGAATTTCCCAAGGAAATTCCGAAGAATTTCCCAAGAAAATTCCGAATAATTTCCCAAGAAAATTCCGAAGAACTTCCCAGGAAAATTCCGAAGAATTTCCTATGAGAATTCCGAAGCATTTCCCAAGAAAATTCCGAAGAATTTCCCAAGGAAATTCCGAATAATTTCCCAAGGAAATTCCGAATAATTTCCCAAGGAAATTCCGAATAATTTCCCAAGAAAATTCCGAAGAATTTCCCAAGGAAAATCCGAAGAATTTCCCAAGGAAATTCCGAAGAATTTCCCAAGAAAAATCCGAAGAATTTCCAAAAGAAATTCCGAAGAATTTCCCAAGGAAAACCCGAAGAATTTCCAAAGAAAATTCCGAAGAATTTCCCAAGGAAATTCCGGAAAATTTCGCAAGGTCTTTCTGAAAAATTTCCCAAGGAAATTAGAAATAATATCCCAAGAAAATTACGAAGAATTTCCCAGGAAAATTTCGAAGCCAATAATTTCCCAAGGAAATTCCGAATAATTTCCCAAGGAATATCCGAAGAATTTTCCAAGAAAATTCCGAATAATTTCCAAAGGGAAATCCGAGGAATTTACCAGGGAAAATCCGACGAATTTCCCAAGGAAAATCCGAAGAATTTCCTAAGAAAATTCCGAAGAATTTCCCAAGGAAATTCCAAAGAATTTTCCAAGTAAATTCCGAAGAATTTCCTAAGGAAATTCCGAAGAATTTCCCAAGGAAATTCCGAAGATTTACCTAAGAAATTTCCGAAAAATTTCCCAAGGAAATTCCAAAGAATTTTCCAAGTAAATTCCGAAGAATTTCCCAAGTAAATTCCGAAGAATTTCCCAAGGAAATTCCGACGAATTTCCCAAGGAAAATCCGAAGAATTTCCTAAGAAATTTCCGAAAAATTTCCCAAGGAAATTCCAAAGAATTTTCCAAGTAAATTCGAAGAATTTCCCAAGTAAATTCGAAGAATTTCCCAAGGAAATTCGAAGAATTTCCCAAGGAAATTCCGAAGAATTTCCCAAGGAAATTCCAAGAATTTCCGTGAAATTCGAAGAATTTCCGTGAAATTCCGAAGAATTTCCGTGGAAATTCCGAAGAATTTCCCGTGGAAATTCGAAGAATTTCCGTGGAAATTCCGAAAAACTTCCGTGGAAATTCCGAAGAATTTCCCGTGGAAATTCCGAAGAATTTCCGTGGAAATTCGAAGAATTTCCGTGGAAATTCCGAAGAATTTCGTGGAAATTCGAAGAATTTCCGTGGAAATTCCGAAGAATTTCCTGTGAAATTCCGAAGAATTTCCTGTGGAAATTCGAAGAATTTCCTGTGGAAATTCCGAAGAATTTCCGTGGAAATTCCGAAGAATTTCCCGTGGAAATTCAAGAATTTCCGTGGAAATTCCGGAAGAATTTCCTGTGAAATTCCGAAGAATTTCCGTGGAAATTCGAAGAATTTCCGTGGAAATTCCAAGAATTTCCGTGGAAATTCCGAAGAATTTCCGTGAAATTCCAAGAATTTCCTGTGAAATTCCGAAGAATTTCCGTGGAAATTCGAAGAATTTCCGTGAAATTCCGAAGAATTTCCGTGGAAATTCGAAGAATTTCCGTGGAAATTCCGAAGAATTTCCGTGAAATTCCGAAGAATTTCCGTGGAAATTCGAAGAATTTCCGTGAAATTCCGAAGAATTTCCGTGGAAATTCCGAAGAATTTCCTGTGAAATTCAGAAGAATTTTCCGTGGAAATTCCGAACAATTTCCCGTGGATTCCGAAGAATTTCCCGTGGAAATTCCAAAGAAATTCCTGTGGAAATTCCGGAGAATTTCCCGTGGAAATTTCAAGAATTTCCTTGAAATTCCGAAGAATTTCCGTGGAAATTCGAAGAATTTCCGTGGAAATTCGAAGAATTTCCGTGGAAATTCCGAAGAATTTCCTGAGAAATTCCAAAGAATTTCCGTGGAAATTCCGAAGAATTTCCTGAGGAAATTCGAAGAATTTCCTGAGGAAATTCGAAGAATTTCCTGAGGAAATTCGAAGAATTTCCTGAGGAAATTCCGAAGAATTTCCTGAGGAAATTCCGAAGAATTTCCTGAGGAAATTCCGAAGAATTTCCTGAGGAAATTCCAAGAATTTCCCGAGGAAATTCGAAGAATTTCCTGAGGAAATTCCGAAGAATTTCGAGGAAATTCCAAGAATTTCCCGAGGAAATTCCGAAGAATTTCGAGGAAATTCCGAAGAATTTCCTGAGGAAATTCCAAGAATTTCCGAGGAAATTTCAAGAATTTCCTGAGGAAATTCCGAAGAATTTCCCGAGGAAATTCAAAGAATTTCCTGAGGAAATTCGAAGAATTTCTGAGGAAATTCCGAAGAATTTCCTGAGGAAATTCCGAAGAATTTCGAGGAAATTCGAAGAATTTCCGAGGAAATTCCGGAAGAATTTCCCGAGGAAATTCCAAGAATTTCCTGAGGAAATTCGAAGAATTTCCCGAGGAAATTCCGAAGAATTTCGAGAAATTCGAAGAATTTCCCGAGGAAATTCGAAGAATTTCCTGAGGAAATTCCGAAGAATTTCCCGAGGAAATTCCAAGAATTTCCTGAGGAAATTCCGAAGAATTTCCTGAGGAAATTCCAAGAATTTCCGAGGAAATTCCCAAGAATTTCCCGAGGAAATTCCGAAGAATTTCGAGGAAATTCCGAAGAATTTCCTGAGGAAATTCCAAGAATTTCCTGAGGAAGTTCCGAAGAATGTTTCGAGGAAATTCCGAAGAATTTTCCGAGGAAATTCCCAAGAATTTCACATGGAAATTCCGACGATTTTTCTGAGAAAATTCCGAAGGATTTTCCGAGAAATTTCCGAAGAATTTTCCGAGAAAACGACGAAGAATTTTCCGAGAAACTAAGAAGAATTTTCCGAGGAAATTCCGAAGAATTTTCCGAGAAATTTCCGAAGATTTTTCCGAGGAAATTCCGAAGAATTTCCCGAGGAAATTAAGAAGAATTTCCCGAGGAAATTCCGAAGAATTTCCCAAGGAAATTTCGAAGAATTTCCCAAGGAAATTTCGAAGAATTTCCCAAGGAAATTTCGAAGAATTTCCCGATGAAATTCCAAAGAATTTCCCGAGGAAATTCCGAAGAATTTCCCGAGGAAATTCCGAAGAATTTCCCGAGGAAATTCCGAAGAATTTCCCGAGGAAATTCCGAAGAATTTCCCAAGGAAATTCCGAAGAATTTCCCAAGGAAATTCCGAAGAATTTCCCAAGGAAATTCCGAAGAATTTCCCAAGGAAATTCCGAAGAATTTCCCAAGGAAATTCCGAAGAATTTCCCAAGGGAATTCCGAAGAATTTCCCAAGGAAGTTCCGAAGAATTTCCCAAGAAAATTCCGAAGAATTTCCCAAGAAAATTCCGAAGAACTTCCCAGGAAAATTCCGAAGAATTTCCTATGAGAATTCCGAAGCATTTCCCAAGAAAATTCCGAAGAATTTCCCAAGGAAATTCCCAATAATTTCCCGAAAAAATTCCGAATAATTACTCAAGGAAAATCCGACGAATTTCCCAAGGAAAATCCGAATAATTTCCCAAGGAAATTCCGAATAATTTCCCAAGGAAATTCCGAATAATTTCCCATGGAAAATCCGAAGAATTTCCCAAGGAAAATTCAGAAGAATTTCCCAAGAAAATTCCGAATAATTTCCCAAGGAAAATCCGACGAATTTCCCAAGGAAAATCCGAAGAATTTCCCAAGGAAAATTCCGAAGAATTTCCCAAGAAAATTCCGAAGAATTTCCCAAGGAAAATCCGAAGAATTTCCCAAGGAAATTCCGAAGAATTTCCCAAGGAAAATCCGAAGAATTTCCCAAGGAAATTCCGAAGAATTTCCCAAGGAAAATCCGAAGAATTTCCCAAGAAAATTCCGAAGAATTTCCCAAGGAAATTCCGGAAAATTTCGCAAGGTCTTTCTGAAAAATTTCCCAAGGAAATTCCAAATAATATCCCAAGAAAATTACGAAGAATTTCCCAGGAAAATTTCGAAGAATTTCCTAAGAAAATTCCAAAGAATTTCCCAAGAAAATTCAGAATAATTTCCCAAATGAAATCCGAAGAATTTCACAAGGAAAATCCGAAGAATTTCCCAAGGAAATTCAGAGAAATTCCGAAGAATTTCCCAAAGGAAATTCAGAAAAATGTTCCAAGGAAATTCCAAACAATTTCACAAGTAAATTCCGAAGAATTGCCCAAGGAAGAAATTCCCAAGCAAATTCTAAAGATTTCTTCACGCAAATTCCAAAGAATTTCCCAAGGCAATTCCGAATAATTTCTAAGGAAATTCGAATAATTTCCCAAGAAAATTCCGAAGAACTTCCCAGGAAAATTCCGAAGAATTTCCTATGAGAATTCCGAAGCATTTCCCAAGAAAATTCCGAAGAATTTCCCAAGGAAATTCCCAACAATTTCGAAAAAATTCGAATAATTACTCAAGGAAAATCCGACGAATTTCCCACGGAAAATCCGAAGAATTTCCCAAGGAGAATTTCTCAAGGAAATTCCGAAGAATTTCCCAAGGAAATTCCGAAGAATTTCCAAGGAAATTCGAAGAATTTCAAGGAAATTCCAAAGAATTTCCAAGGAAATTCCGAAGAATTTCAAGGAAATTCCGAAGAATTTCCCAAGAAAATTCCGAATAATTTCCCAAGAAAATTCCGAAGAACTTCCCAGGAAAATTCCGAAGAATTTCCTATGAGAATTCCGAAGCATTTCCAAGAAAATTCCGAAGAATTTCCCAAGGAAATTCGAATAAATTCCCAAGGAAATTCCGAATAATTTCCCAAGGAAATTCCGAATAATTTCCCAAGGAAATTCCGAATAATTTCCCAAGGAAATACCGAATAATTTCCCATGGAAAATCCGAAGAATTTCCCAAGGAAAATTCAGAAGAATTTCCCAAGAAAATTCCGAAGAATTTCCCAAGGAAAATCCGAAGAATTTCCCAAGGAAATTCCGAAGAATTTCCCAAGAAAAATCCGAAGAACTTCCCAAGGAAATTCCGAAGAATTTCCCAATGAAAACCCGAAGAATTTCCAAAGAAAATTCCGAAGAATTTCCCAAGGAAATTCCGGAAAATTTCGCAAGGTCTTTCTGAAAAATTTCCCAAGGAAATTCCAAATAATATCCCAAGAAAATTACGAAGAATTTCCCAGAAAAATTTCGAAGCCAATAATTTTTCAAGGAAATTCGAATAATTTCCCAAGGAATATTAGAAGAATTTCCCAAGAAAATTCTGAATAATTTCCCAAATGAAATCTGAGGAATTTACTAGGAAAATCCGACGAATTTCCCAAGGAAAATCCGAAGAATTTCCTAAGGAAATTCCAAAGAATTTTCCAAGTAAATTCGAAGAATTTCCCAAGGAAATTCGAAGAATTTCCCAAGGAAATTCCGAAGAGTTTCCCAAGGAAATTCCGAAGAATTTCCCTAGGAAATTCTCAAGAATTTCCCAAGGAAATTCAATAATTTCCCGAAAAATTCGAATAATTACTCAAGGAAAATCCGACGAATTTCCCAAGGAAAATCCGAAGAATTTCCCAAGGAAATTCCAAGAATTTCCTAAGGAAATTCGAAGAATTTCCTAGAAATTCCGAAGAATTTCCCAAGGAAATTCGAAGAATTTCCCAAGGAAATTCCGAAGAATTTCCCAAGGAAAACCCGAAGAATTTCCAAAGAAAATTCCGAATAATTTTCCAAGGAAAATCCAAATAATTTCCCAAGAAAATTCCGAAGAATTTCCCAGGAAAATTCCGAAGAATTTCCTAAGAAAATTCCGAAGAATTTCCCAAGAAAATTCCGAAGAATTTCCCAAGGAAATTCCGAATAATTTCCCAAGGAAATTCCGAATAATTTCCAAGGAAATTCGAATAATTTCCCGAAGAAATTCCAAAGAATTTCCCAAGGAAAATCCGAAGAATTTCCCAAGAAAAATCCGAAGAATTTCCCAAGGAAAATCCGACGAATTTCCCAAGGAAAATCCGAAGAATTTCCCAAGGAAAATCCGAAGAATTTCCCAAGGAAAATCCGAAGAATTTCCCAAGGAAATTCCGAAGAATTTCCCAAGGAAATTCCGAAGAATTTCCCAAGGAAAATCCGGAGAATTTCCCAAGGAAATTCCGAAGAATTTCCCAAGGAAAACCCGAAGAATTTCCAAAGAAAATTCCGAAGAATTTCCCAAGGAAATTCCGGAAAATTTCGCAAGGTCTTTCTGAAAAATTTCCCAAGGAAATTCCAAATAATATCCCAAGAAAATTCCGAAGAATTTCCCAGGAAAATTTCGAAGAATTTCCTAAGAAAATTCCGAAGAATTTCCCAAGAAAATTCCGAAGAATTTCCCAAATGAAATCTGAGGAATTTACTAGGGAAAATCCGACGAATTTCCCAAGGAAAATCCGAAGAATTTCCTAAGAAATTTCTAAAAATTTTCCAAGGAAAATCCCAATAATTTTCCAAGGAAATTCCGAAGAATTTCCCAAGTAAATTCCGAAGAATTTCCCAAGGAAATTCCGAAGAATTTCCCAAGGAAATCGAAGAATTTCCCAAGGAAATTCCGAAGAATTTCCAAGGAAATTCGAAGAATTTCGAGGAAATTCGAAGAATTTCGAGGAAATTCGAAGAATTTCCCGAGGAAATTCGAAGAATTTCGAGGAAATTCCGAAGAATTTCCTGAGGAAATTCGAAGAATTTCCCGTGGAAATTCGAAGAATTTCCGTGAAATTCCGAAGAATTTCCGTGGAAATTCCGAAGAATTTCCGTGGAAATTCGAAGAATTTCCGTGGAAATTCAAGAATTTCCGTGGAAATTCCAAGAATTTCCGTGGAAATTCCGAAGAATTTCCGTGGAAATTCAAGAATTTCCGTGGAAATTCCGAAGAATTTCCTGTGGAAATTCCGAAGAATTTCCGTGGAAATTCGAAGAATTTCGTGGAAATTCCGAAGAATTTCCGTGGAAATTCGAAGAATTTCCTGTGGAAATTCCGAAGAATTTCCTGTGGAAATTCGAAGAATTTCCTGTGGAAATTCCGAAGAATTTCCTGTGGAAATTCGAAGAATTTCCGTGAAATTCCGAAGAATTTCCGTGAAATTCCGAAGAATTTCCGTGGAAATTCGAAGAATTTCCTGTGGAAATTCCGAAGAATTTCCGTGGAAATTCCGAAGAATTTCCTGTGGAAATTCGAAGAATTTCCGTGGAAATTCCGAAGAATTTCCTGTGGAAATTCCGAAGAATTTCCGTGGAAATTCGAAGAATTTCCGTGGAAATTCCGAAGAATTTCCGTGGAAATTCCGAAGAATTTCCGTGGAAATTCCAAAAGAATTTCCCATGGAAATTCCGAAGAATTTCCGAGGAAATTCCGAAGAATTTCCTGAGGAAATTCCAAGAATTTCCTGAGGAAATTCCGAAGAATTTCCTGAGGAAATTCCGAAGAATTTCATGAGGAAATTCCATAGAATTTCCCGAGGAAATTCCGAAGAATTGCCCGAGAAAATTCGAAAAATTTCCAGAGGAAATTCGAAAAATTTCCGAGGAAATTCCGAAGAATTTCGAGGAAATTCGAAGAATTTCCCTGAGGAAATTCGAAGAATTTCCTGAGGAAATTCGAAGAATTTCCCGAGGAAATTCCGAAGAATTTCCTGAGGAAATTCCGAAGAATTTCGAGGAAATTCCGAAGAATTTCGAGGAAATTCCGAAGAATTTTCCAAGGAAATTCCGAAGAATTTCCCAAGGAAAGTCCGAAGAATTTCCCAAGGAAAGTCCGAAGAATTTCCCAAGGAAATTTTCGAGGAAATAGAATTTCGAAAGAATTTCACGAGGAAATTCCGAAGAATTTCCCGAGGAAATTCCGAAGAATTTCCCGAAGAAATTCCGAAGAATTTCTCGAGGAAATTCGAAGAATTTCCGAGGAAATTCCGAAGAATTTCCTCGAGGAAATTCCGAAGAATTTCGAGGAAATTCCGAAGAATTTCCCGAGGAAATTCCGAAGAATTTCTGAGGAAATTCGAAGAATTTCCGAGGAAATTCGAAGAATTTCGAGGAAATTCCGAAGAATTTCCTGAGGAAATTCCGAAGAATTTCCTGAGGAAATTCCGAAGAATTTCGAGGAAATTCGAAGATTTTCCCAAGGAAATTCCGAAGAATTTCCTGAGTAAATTAGTAAGAATTACGCGAGGAAATTCCGAAGAATTTCCCAAGGACATTCGGAAGAATTTCCCAAGGAAATTTCGAAGAATTTCCCAAGGAAATTTCGAAGAATTTCCCGATGAAATTCCAAAGAATTTCACGAGGAAATTCCGAAGAATTTCCCGAGGAAATTCCGAAGAATTTCCCGAGGAAATTTCGAAGAATTTCGAGGAAATTCCGAAGAATTTCCTGAGGAAATTCGAAGAATTTCCCAAGGAAATTCGAAGAATTTCCCAAGGAAATTCCGAAGAATTTCCAAGGAAATTCCGAAGAATTTCCCAAGGAAATTCCGAAGAATTTCCCAAGGAATTCTGAAGAATTTCGAGGAAGTTCCGAAGAATTTCCCAAGAAAATTCCGAAGAATTTCCCAAGAAAATTCCGAAGGAATTCCCAGGAAAATTCGAAGAATTTCCTATGAGAATTCCGAAGCATTTCCCAAGAAAATTCCGAAGAATTTCCCAAGGAAATTCCCAATAATTTCCCGAAAAAATTCCGAATAATTACTCAAGGAAAATCCGAAGAATTTCCCAAGGAAAATCCGAAGAATTTCCCAAGGAAATTCCGAAGAATTTCCCAAGGAAATTCCGAAGAATTTCCCAAGGAAATTCCGA
Source organism: Armigeres subalbatus (assembly GCF_024139115.2). Taxonomy (NCBI): domain Eukaryota; kingdom Metazoa; phylum Arthropoda; class Insecta; order Diptera; family Culicidae; genus Armigeres; species Armigeres subalbatus. The sequence continues at coordinate 238,148,590 of NC_085141.1, read as the reverse complement.
AGAATTTCCCAAGGAAATTCCGAAGAATTTCCCAAGGAAATTCCGAAGAATTTCCCAAGGAAATTCCGAAGAATTTCCCAAGAAAATTCCGAAGAATTTCCCAAGAAAATTCCGAAGAATTTCCCAGGAAAATTCCGAAGAATTTCCTATGAGAATTCCGAAGCATTTCCCAAGAAAATTCCGAAGAATTTCCCAAGGAAATTCCGAATAATTTCCCATGGAAAATCCGAAGAATTTCCCAAGAAAATTCCGAAGAATTTCCCGAGAAAATTCCGAAGAATTTCCCGAGAAAATTCCGGAAAATTTCCCGAGGAAATTCCGAATATATTCCCAACGAAATTCCGAAGAATTTCCCAAGAAAAATCCGACGACTTTCCCAAGGAAAATCCGAAGAATTTCCCAAGAAAAATCCGAAGAATTTCCCAAGGAAAATCCGACGAATTTCCCAAGGAAAATCCGAAGAATTTCCCAAGGAAAATCTGAAGAATTTCCCAAGGAAATTCCGAAGAATTTCCCAAGGAAAACCCGAAGAATTTCCAAAGAAAATTCCGAAGAATTTCCCAAGGAAATTCCGGAAAATTTCGCAAGGTCTTTCTGAAAAATTTCCCAAGGAAATTCCAAATAATATCCCAAGAAAATTACGAAGAATTTCCCAGGAAAATTTCGAAGAATTTCCTAAGAAAATTCCAAAGAATTTCCCAAGAAAATTCCGAATAATTTCCCAAATGAAATCCGAGGAATTTACCAGGGAAAATCCGACGAATTTCCCAAGGAAAATCCGAAGAATTTCCTAAGAAATTTCCGAAAAATTTCCCAAGGAAATTCCAAAGAATTTCCCAAGTAAATTCCGAAGAATTTCCCAAGTAAATTCCGAAGAATTTCCCAAGGAAATTCCGAAGAATTTCCCAAGGAAATTCCGAAGAATTTCCCAAGGAAATTCCGAAGAATTTCCCAAGGAAATTCCGAAGAATTTCCCAAGGAAATTCCGAAGAATTTCCCAAGGAAATTCCGAAGAATTTCGCGAGGGAATTCCGAAGAATTTCCCGAGGAAAATCTGAAGAATTTCCCGAGGAAAATCCGAAGAATTTCCCGAGGAAATTTCGAAGAATTTCCCGAGGAAATTCCGAAGAATTTCCCGAGGAAATTCCGAAGAATTTCCCGAGGAAATTCCGAAGAATTTCCCGAGGAAATTCCGAAGAATTTCCCGAGGAAATTCCGAAGAATTTCCCGAGGAAATTCCGAAGAATTTCTCGAGGAAATTCCGAAGAATTTCCCGAGGAAATTCCGAAGAATTTCCCGAGGAAATTCCGAAGAATTTCCCGAGGAAATTCCGAAGAATTTCCCGAGGAAATTCCGAAGAATTTCCCGAGGAAATTTCGAAGAATTTCCCAAGGAAATTCCGAAGATTTTTTCAAGGAAATTCCGAAGAATTTTCCGAGGAAATTCGAAGAATTTCCTGAGGAAATTCGAAGAATTTCGAGGAAATTCCGAAGAATTTCCTGAGGAAATTCGAAGAATTTCCTGAGGAAATTCCGAAGAATTTCCCGAGGAAATTCCGAAGAATTTCCCGAGGAAATTCCGAAGAATTTCGAGGAAATTCCGAAGAATTTCCTGAGGAAATTCGAAGAATTTCGAGGAAATTCAGAAGAATTTCCTGAGGAAATTCCGAAGAATTTCCTGAGGAAATTCGAAGAATTTCCTGAGGAAATTCCGAAGAATTTCCTGTGGAAATTCGAAGAATTTCCGTGGAAATTCCGAAGAATTTCCGTGGAAATTCCGAAGAATTTCCGTGGAAATTCGAAGAATTTCCTGTGGAAATTCCGAAGAATTTCCGTGGAAATTCCGAAGAATTTCCGTGAAATTCCGAAGAATTTCCGTGGAAATTCCGAAGAATTTCCGTGGAATTTCGAAGAATTTTCCGTGGAAATTCTGAAGAATTTCCCGTGGAAATTCCGATGAATTTGTCGTGGAAATTCCGAAAAATTTTCCGTGGAAATTCCGAAGAATTTCCTGTGGAAATTCCGAAGAATTTCCCGTGGAAATTTCGAAGAATTTCCCGTGGAAATTCCGAAGAATTTCCCGTGGAAATTCCGAAGAATTTCCCGTGAAAATTCCGAAGAATTTCCGTGGAATTCCGAAGAATTTCCGTGGAAATTCGAAGAATTTCCTGTGGAAATTCCGAAGAATTTCCTGTGGAAATTCAAAGAATTTCCGTGGAAATTCCGAAGAATTTCGAGGAAATTCCGAAGAATTTCCTGAGGAAATTCCGAAGAATTTCCTGAGGAAATTCCGAAGAATTTCGAGGAATTCCGAAGAATTTCCGAGGAAATTCCGAAGAATTTCCTGAGGAAATTCCGAAGAATTTCGAGGAAATTCCGAAGAATTTCCTGAGGAAATTCCGAAGAATTTCGAGGAAATTCGAAGCATTTCTCGAGGAAATTCGAAGAATTTCCCTGAGGAAATTCCAAGAATTTCCCGAAGAAATTCCGAAGAATTTCGAGGAAATTCCGAAGAATTTCCGAGGAAATTCCGAAGAATTTCCCGAGGAAATTCCGAAGAATTTCGAAAGAATTTCGAAGAAATTTGGAATAATTTCACGAGTAAATTCCGAAGAATTTCCTGAGGAAATCCCGACGAATTTGCCGAGGAAATTCCGAATAATTTTCCGAGGAAATTCCGAAGAATTTTCCGAGGAAATTCCGAAGAATTTCCCGAGGAAATTCGAAGAATTTCCGAGGAAATTCCGAAGAATTTCGAGGAAATTCCAAGAATTTCCTGAGGAAATTCGAAGAATTTCCCGAGGAAATTCGAAGAATTTCCTGAGGAAATTCCGAAGAATTTCCTGAGGAAATTCCGAAGAATTTCCTGAGGAAATTCCGAAGAATTTCCGAGGAAATTCGAAGAATTTCCTGAGGAAATTCCGAAGAATTTCCTGAGGAAATTCGAAGAATTTCCTGAGGAAATTCCGAAGAATTTCCTGAGGAAATTCGAAGAATTTCCTGAGGATATTCCGAAGAATTTCCCGAGGAAATTCGAAGAATTTCCCGAGGAAATTCCGAAGAATTTCCCAGGAAATTCGAAGAATTTCCGAGGAAATTCGAAGAATTTCGAGGAAATTCGGAAAATTTCCTGAGGAAATTCGAAGAATTTCCGAGGAAATTCCGAAGAATTTCCTGAGGAAATTCGAAGAATTTCGAGGAAGTTCCGAAGAATTTCCCGAGGAAATTCCGAAGAATTTCCCAACGAAATTCCGAAGAATTTCCCAACGAAATTCCGAAGAATTTCCCAACGAAATTCCGAAGAACTTCCCAAGGAAATTCCGAAGAACTTCCCGTGGAAATTCCGAAGAATTTCCCGTGGAAATTCCGAAGAATTTCCCAAGGAAATTCCGGAGAATTTCCCAAGGAAATTCCGGAGAATTTCCCAAGGAAATTCCGGAGAATTTCCCAAGGAAATTCCGGAGAATTTCCCAAGGAAATTCCGGAGAATTTCCCAAGGAAATTCCGGAGAATTTCCCAAGGAAATTCCGGAGAATTTCCCAAGGAAATTCCGAAGAATTTCCCAAGGAAATTCCGAAGAATTTCCCAAGGAAATTCCGAAGAATTTCCCAAGGAAATTCCGAAGAATTTTTCAAGGAAATTCCGAAGAATTTCCCGATGAAATTCCGAAGAATTTCCCAAGGAAATTCCGAAGAATTTCCCAAGGAAATTCCGAAGAATTTCCCAAGGAAATTCCGAAGAATTTCCCAAGGAAATTCCGAAGAATTTCCCAAGGAAATTCCGAAGAATTTCCCAAGGAAATTCCGAAGAATTTCCTGAGGAATTTTCGAAGAATTTCCCAAGAAAATACCAAAGAATTTCCCAAGGAAATTCGAAGAATTTCGAGGAAATTCGAAGAGTTTCCTGAGGAAATTCCGAAGAATTTACCGAGGAAATTGCGAAGAATTTCTTGAGGAAATTCCTAAGAATTTCTCGAGGAAATTCCTAAACATTTCCCGAGGAAATTCCGAAGAATTTCCCGAGGAAATTCCGAAGAATTTCCCGAGGAAATTCCGAAGAATTTCCCAAGGAAATTCCGAAGAATTTCCCAAGGAAATTCCGAAGAATTTCCCAAGGAAATTTCGAAGAATTTCCCAAGGAAATTCCGAAGAATTTCCCGAGGAAATTCCGAAGAATTTCCCGAGGAAATTCCGAAGAATTTCCCGAGGAAATTCCGAAGAATTTCCCGAGGAAATTCCGAAGAATTTCCCGAGGAAATTCCGAAGAATTTCCCGAGGAAATTCCGAAGAATTTCCCAAGGAAATTCCGAAGAATTTCCCAAGGAAATTCCGAAGAATTTCCCGAGGAAATTCCGAAGAATTTCCCGAGGAAATTCCGAAGAATTTCCCGAGGAAATTCCAAAAAGTTTCCCAAGGAAAGTCTGAAGAATTTTCCAAGAAAATTCCGAAGAATTTCTCAAGGAAAATCCGAAGAATTTCCCAAAGAATTTCTCAAGGAAATTCCGACCAATTTCCCAAGAAAATCATTTTTTTTCGGGTAATTATCACAGGATATATTTTTGAATTTCCTATGGAAGATCGAAGAGTTTTTTGCTTTTTTTTGTAATTAGGTTTCCAACTAACCATCTATCCTTTTCCTCAGCAATCAGCATTTGCAAGGACGTGTCCAGGACAGATCGCGACTGTTGAAGAGTGCTTTGCTCCTATCCCTGTTATTGATCCCAAATGTCATTGATTTTTATTAAGTTATTGATTCTATGGAAGTGATGCTAATCTTACACAATAGTCTTGGTTTGCACCACCTACAAATTTGTGCGGATTTCTTAATGCTAATGCTAATACTAATATTGTCTAGGGTATGTCAGAAAACATTGTTAAGACAATGTTAACACAGTTTTCGAAACACCTTTTTTTAATACTTATTTACTTTTCACAGATACATATACCCATTTCAATGACCAACAATGGCAATGACAAATTCTAGCCCGAAATCGCAATGACCAACTTTGCATCCTATGCTCAGCTGTGTTCTAATTTAATAACCGTCGCATTCATTGGACCCATTGCCGAATTCTGCTGGAACAATGTTCCACTTCAATGGAGGATTTATTTATAGCCTACCGCCTACCGCAGCTCCTTCCTGCACCGACTTTGCCGGTGCATCCTTTCGTGATCTACTGTTATTACTTCTCGAGCTTCTACGATGTCGTACAACTTTCTCTGGTGCACTCGGCTTTTCTCCCCGGGCCAAATAAATCTTGTTTGGCTCCCTTTCATTTCCGGTATAATTTGTGCAAGGATTGCAGTGGCGAATTTCGGATGCTCCAAATGGCCCCCAAAGTCCATCGTTGGCTTGTTGTCGCAGTGCTAGATTCTATGTTTCCGTGGTTTTCGGAAGCCTATTACTGCACAGCCACCGGAAGGACAAATTTCTGCCTCAAAGGGTTAAAACAACTGAGCACTTTCATTCCAAGCTGTTGCCGCCTGGAGCTAATGGGGCATTTTCGATTCATCACAATTTTGAATCATTCGAGTATGTAGCTTACGAGTAAACATTTTCACCAGATCGAACGAAGCAGTCAAATTTGGATGGACAAAAAATTGGACTGACACACAGGTGGGACGTAATCTTTCATGCTTATAAAATATGACATCGCCTCCCGGCAGGCGGTCTTTTGAACGAAACTTTTCCGAAACCATCAAACTCTGGGAAAAGGGCGGTGGCTTCACCGAAAAATGTAAAGATCATGTCGGAATCGGAGTGCAAAGTTTGCACCAAAACCGCCCAGGTTGGCTAACTTTTAATGTTTTTGCTCTCAACCGCTTCAGAGTTATATGAAGAACCAATAGTTTCCCCAAGGGTAAGGTAATCGGAGAGGCAATTTACGATAATGGAAGAACATAGTTTGTTAACAAAATTTGTGGCTTTTCTTTAGGAGAACGAAAGTCTTAAGCGACACTCCTTCGCACTCGCTGGCTTCCGGCAAGGGTGGTTAAGTGTGTTGTCTGCGTTTCCCATAATAGCGAACAGTAGAGCATCATGGGAAGCACAATTACGGCAAGAGGGTGCTTTACCGAGCAGTAACAAGAACGTCGTTTGTAAACTTTGGATGGAATTGGTTCAGAATACAGGTCGGCCCTCACTAACTGGCGAACAAGTAGGGTTTGTCGGAGAGATGGAAATTGATTTGAGCAAAATAAACTTCCTTTTACAAAATACGAAATTTATGAAAACAAAAAATCAAGTGGATACATTAGAGAGTTCGCACTTTATACAAAGTTTTATTGCTATTAATTTGCGGAATCCCACTTTCAAATTGAAAATCTCAGTTTTATGGAAAATTATGGCAGCGTTTTTATTTTAGTCGGAAATAAATTCTTCTCTAAATAAACTTGAACTTTCGGTGCGACTGCTGCGCCTGCTTCCGGTCTGGTATTGTTGTTGGGCGTTGCGTCTAGTGATGGGAATCAAAGGCTTCTTCTGTATATTTGTTGGCAGAAGTTTGTTTAAAAGCGTTGATTTCCTTTTTGGCAGCCAACAACCGGAAGGAATGTGATTACCCACAGTTTAGGTAGGGAATGGCGCGTGGCGAAGGGAAATTCGTGCCTGCAATCAGTTTCTCTGTGTTCTGTTCGAATTATGCTAAATAGTTGGAAAAGTTGGCGAGAGCATACTGCTTTTCTCACTTTCTGATTGTTTCCGGATGACTAAAGTTCGGTGAAAATAAGCGAATACTGCAAAAAAAAATCAAGCGAAAACAGATCCAAAGACGTTCAAGATATGTATCAGCATTAGAGTACCAATTGATGACTAGGAAGAAGGTGATTATAAAATTTCAACAACCTTTCCACGCATTGCCTGACAATTTTCAGTAAATTACGTATCCATCCTTCCATAAATCACTTGTCACTTTCTAATGAACTACACCCAAAAACAAATATTCCCCCTCAATCGGGAAAACATTTCAACATTTTTCAAATTCCATATTTTGCCTATCGTTTTTCATTCCAACGTTCGCCGCTCACCCAAAGCACCCCGATCTCATTCGGGCATATGCGCCTTTGAGTTATGTTTATGTTTATGCAGCGGAATCATGGTCGGTTTTATATCCCCACAAGAAGAAATCTTCCTACTTCCGTGGTTTGTCGAGCTACTAGAAGGTAGCTGTACATCGCGTTGTTGCCACACAGAACTATTCCGATATAGATATGTACCAACATGTGGTCTATTTTCGAAGCCCCAGACGGTCGGAAAATATAACATGCGTTGCGCTGCGTTGAGGTGGAAGGCAGAAGGTGTGGCATAAGAAGCGGGAAAGCGTGCCCAGGGCAATGTTTGTGGGATCACAAGAGGAAGAGTTATAGTTGATAGTTATGTCTGTTTAAAATTGTTCCATAGCTGCCCGGGGTTGTTGGTTGCTCCGGGTAGTTTGTTGAGATTCTGGCTGGATAAACTGCACAAGTGCAAAGGAAAGAGCAGACAGTATGGGTACTACCCCTTCTGTAATGCACATACTGACTGCTCGTTGTGGAATGCCATCCGCGTGCTTAAAGCGGAGCGTTCTCCAATCTGGAGTGCGCCGTCCATGAATCTGTTTACGTTCAGACAGCAATGCTTAATTCTCCATCTTAGGGCCGGTTGCGCGCACTGGGTCTCATGCTTTACCCCGGAATGGGTATTACAGGGTAATAAAGTGCTAAACCTCGTAAAGTCAACATTCCATGCACAGAATTCCGGGCTTAATCGGGTCTCATTATTCACTGGAAGGATACACACGACAGAGCAAACATGCAACAACGAATCCCTTTTATACAAACAAACATTATGATAATATATTTATGTGCTAACTTTGGCCATTTCTCTCCCATGTGCCTGCAACCGCGGCCGCTTGCCGGTGAAGAGTATTCCAAATGATGAAACTGTTGCATATGGTTGCTGGCGCGAGCGACAATCCGAGTCAGCATTCGGAAATAAAAAGTTTCCGTAAACCGAAGACCGACTACCGTGCAGTTCTGTTGTACAGAGTTAATGCTCAAAATGAAACCTTTCAAAGCACAACTGAATCAGCTGCTTAAAGAAATGGCCAAAAATATGGAAGATTAGCTTTCGAGATAACTTCTGTGAGATACGAGAGAACCAAAGTGGTTAGAAATATTCAGTAGAAAAAAAACGCACAATTGTGTCAAATCAAAGCACTTATAGCATTGCTTTCATGAATATTTTGATTATGTGAACTAAGCATGTGCGTCATTTAAAAAAAAAGTCGTTTTAAGGCATCCGAAACGAAATTCCGCGGAATTTAAGTATGGCGAAATCTGATATTCTGATTTCGTTTCGTATCGTTAAATTTAAAAAAAAATCGACAGAAAAACCTTTCTTTTAACGAAATTAAACGGAATTTCGCGGAATTTGGAAATGAGTTTTTAATAATTTCTACTTTGATATCATACAAAAATTCGGCTGCGCCGCTAAATAAAGCCATTCAAACTTTTATCCAAATTTTATGCATGAAAATTTCTTCACTAAATTTCACTACGTAATACAATTATGTATCTTCAACAGAAACAGATTTAGCTTTCCCCTTGGAAATTTCTTCAATGTTTTGTTGAAAGTGTTCAAGTATAAAACGTAATGCATATCTGTTGATTTGAATCATATTGTTCAGTGAAGTACATCTCATCGTTTTGGTAGGCGCTATTTTTATTTAAGTTGTTTGAGTTATGTAAGTAATAAGGACTGTATCGAAAATAAATTATCCACTTTCAAAGTGTTACTACTCAGAAGCTTATGAAGGTATTGGTTTGTTTTACCCTGCATTTAATGTATTCGTATGCTAAGTTTCAAATCACAGTTTGTTTGTTTGTTGATAATTTGTTGTTTCCGATTAATTGCAAATTGAAAGTGATATTGAAATTCGAGTTTTGGACACATGGCTCCGTAACAAGAGCATCGAGCTGAATAATTTGACCAAGCGTTTCGCTATCCACCCCCAAAGGTAAAAATTGATGGTCAACAAGCTTAGGGAATACTACACGTTCGTTAACCTATCGAAAAGGGAAAAGAATCAAGTTCATGTTACCGGAATTTGGACCAGAAAGTAATCATGTTTTAAAACGAGGCAATTTTATGCCGATTTGTGACCATGACGAAAAATGCTTGAATAAATGTTGGAAGAGTGCAATATTTATTCAGTATTATATTTTTTCATAAAACTTAACAAACAGAATTAACATATATTGCTAGACAAATTTTAATATTTTTTTAAAATTCATCCGATTTTATTCGAATAAAATAATGTGGATAACTTATTTTCGATACACTCCTTAGGTTATGCACTATGAGGTGATTGTTCGGTCTGTTCTCTAGTTGTGCAAACTTTTCGATAAGCGAAATGTTCCTCACTGGTCTACTAAGTATTGTCCGTTTTCCTTCGTCTTTTGAAAGTATTCAGTTTCAACCATCATTGTTTAAGAACAGTGAAATGGAGATGGTGATGTATCAATTTTTTACCTGATTTAACCTTCCATTGTAAAAAGTACAACACATTGAGTAAAGATGAGATATCTTTTTAGTCAGTTGACCAATTTGCACCAAACCACCATGTATTCCTCAAAAAATTAGTTCTTCATCAATTGAAAAGATAATAAAAGTGATTCGATAGAAGGCTCGGGTAACTATAGCTAAGTAAAAGGCTCAGATGCATACCGAAAAGTGACCACTAATAAATTATTTATTTGTTTCATTAACGATTCATCCTAAAGTGACGCGTAACCCTAAAGTAACACTATATTCTTCTTCTTATTATTATTAGCATTACATCCCCACACTGGGGCAGAGCCGCCTCGCAGCTTAGTGTTCATTAAGCACTTCCACAGTTATTAACTGAGAGGTTTTTAAGCCAGGTTACCATTTTTGCATTCGTATATCATGAGGCTAACACGATGATACTTTGATGCCCAGGGAAGTCGAGACAATTTCCAATCCGAAAATTGTCTAGACCGGCACCGGGAATTGAACCCAGCCACCATCAGCATGGTCTTGCTTTGTAGTCGCGCGTCTTTATTTATTTATTTATCACCAGACTAAGGCCGGAGTGGCCTGTGCTGCACATAAAAGACTTCTCCATTCAGTCGCGCGTCTTACCGCATTTTTCTATATCATTTCTGATAATAACCTTGGAGATAATTCGCAGTTCTCATTCACTTATGACCGTAGGTGGCCGGAACGTCCGTAAAAATGGTCATTCTGGAAAGTTCGTCCGAGAGCAGCGCAATTTTTGCTAAACCATTTCTGATAAAGATATTTGAGTTAAAACATATTCCTTACAATGCTATGACTGCAGGTGGCCACCAGGCGGCCTTCCGGAAAATCTGGAACGTCCGTAAAAATTGTTATTTTGTGAAGCTCGTCCTAGAGCAGCGCAATTTTTCTAAACCATTTTTGACGGTGATCTTGGAGAGTGTGAATCCTGGCTAATATGATCCGTTTTTTGATAATAATAACGAATGCCCAATCCCAACAAACATTGAATGCTGTTAAAGGCCTTATTTAGCCCAAAAGAAGCTATTTCAGCTAAAAAACTTTGTTAGGATGTGATAGGAACGCAAAATAGGGAATTCTAATGGGTTTTAAGAAACAAGTTTTTCCTGCATTTCCAATTCTAACAGTTACTGTTAGACTAGTCAAGTTGAAGGTACAGGATTGATATGGAAATGCTACGGAAATCCATTTCCTGTTCTAGCGAATACTGTAACATGAGAAATATACAAAAATGTGTACCTGTAGGCGAATGAAATGGGCCTGAGATCGAACCCAAGGCCTCCTGTGTATGAGGCAGAAACGGTAGTTAAATGACTATCAAGCACACTTTTCTGAGCACATTGGTTTTCAAATCCCAAATCCCACATATCCTGCGATATCTAACAAAACTGGTTGATTCATATAATATCACCCAGCGGATGTAATCCAAACTAAACAGTTCTTCAGAATAATGGTTTTTATCATCGAACAGCTGTGAAAAAGACGGCCACTCTCTTATATCACAGATCCAGTTTCAAACTGGTGGTCTCACATTTACTATCACTACTCTACGGATGAGTTTTAAACTTCACAATATTTCAACATATTGGTTTCCAGTCCTCGAACAATTTTGTAGAAGACGGCAACTTTCTAATTCCCACAGATCCCGAGATATCGATCCAAACTGGTATTTTCATATATACTAGCGCTGCTCAGTGGGAGTATTCTAAATCATTTTTTTTCTTGACTTAATAGCGCCGCATGGGATCATAGATGGATTGAGAGTTTTTTTTCGGAGTTTCTACACGCAAAAAAATATTGCAGTCGAAACTACCATTCCGAGGGTTATTTTAAGAATATGCACCGACGATTTTCAGCAGATAACAAACCCGTTTGATTTTGCCATGCGCGCAGTAAAAATCAACTGTGGTCCATGCGGAATGTTGTCATATGAACTGAAACAGTGGAGAATTTCTCCGATACCATGGTAAAATTTACTGAAATTTCAAGGTAATTTTTAAAACAGAGCGTAGTCTACAAAATAGTAGTTTTTACCACGGGATTTTTTTCTGTGTAGAGTTTTTAGAATTCTTATAAGAAACATTGCGCTCTTTATTGAGACGATGGACTATTTTCACCGGTGTTTCGTTGGTTCCGGATCTTCCGGAGGACCAGCAGAAGATCAATTGGACTTAAAAAATTTCCTCAATGAAAGAATATATCCTCTTTATTATTTTCCCGAAAAAATCACGTTGATATCATTTGAATTGGCTTCATTATAACGGATTTTAGGACTGTTGTACTTTTTACAACACGCGAGTTCTCGTGTTATGAAAGTTGAAGCGAGTTGCGGAAGGTTAATAGATTTATAGATATTTAAAGATTTGAGAATGCTCTAGAATTGGGGCATTCTCTGATATCTCATTTATTTCAGATTCTGGAACTCCATGTCGCATCATGTCCTAGCTTTCTGCAAACGCCTATATTTTTTAACGGAATCCTGTTCTTTATTTTGCTTAGCTGTAGAAAAAAAAAACGACTGTGTATTCCTTAATATTGCGAAAATGGTTTAGATACTCCAAATTACCTTCATCCTTTAACTTCAGTAGATCCTCAAGACCCTTAACTTCAGTTGACTAAAGTTCCCTTTATTCTCTCAATTATTCAGATCTGTAATCATAATCACTTTTTTGTAAGAAAAATCAGAAAAAAGATTTTCATCTTGCAGTTACGATTTTTGTTTATCTTCAATGACTAACTCCATAGGAAAAAGTGATGGTTGAAAAATGCCCCTCACAAACACCAAAAAAATTTCGCCGTATATTTCCAATAGACCACAATAAGAATTCAGAAAAGGTCGAGGTTTCTACTGCAATAAAGAGCTTTTATTTATTTATTTGTTAATTTCGTCAACTGTCGTAGACTAGTACATAAAAATATACATAATTTTTCATTTCTTAATGCTAATATATACATAAATTGTGAAATATTTAACATATATTTATAATTAAAATTAACTAGAGATTAATAGTACAGATAAAAAATGTTATATCTTTTGTCTTATGTGTTGCGATTTCGAATTCTATTAAAATATGTTTTAAGATTCTGCCGAGACATTGTAAAGTCGATAGCTTCGCAGTGTTGATTGTAAATGTCCATTTTTCGATTCAAAGGTCCAAATTTGGCATAATTTGTTCGATGATAGTTTGCTATAAATAAGGTACGATTACGAAGTTGCCTTGAAGAAATATTAAAGTTTAATTTTGATAAGATTTCTTGTGAATCAACACGTTGCGAAACGATATCATTTACGAGGGAAACCATTGCTATTTCGCGCCGCTCTTTCAAAGTCTGTATGTCAATAAGCATGCAGCGTGCTTTGTATGATGGGAGTGGAAATGATGTCCAGCCTAATTTACGAAGAGCAAATAGTAAAAATTGCTTTTGTACAGATTCTAATCTCGCTTCGTGCGTGATTGAGAAAGGAGACCATACAATACTGCAATATGCCATTATTGTTCTAACATAAGCTACATAAAGTGTTTTAATTGTATAGGGGTCTTTGAAAGTTATAGCAGAAACGCTTTATGAACCCTAGCATGTTATTAGCCCTGTGAATGATTGTGTTGTAGTGGTCCACGAAAGAAAGTTTAGAGTCTAAGACTTCTCCTAAGTCCCTTACTCTTTCACATTTTTCCACATTCTGATTCCTTAATGCGATTGACACGTTTGGTATTGTTCTTTTTCTGCTAAATGATATTAAGTTGAATTTCTTTACATTCAGTTCTAATAGGCTTTATTTCTGTTGACTTTATTTCTTATTTCCATAAAGAGCTTCATATCATCGGCATAAATTAATACTTTAATGTTTTTCAGAATGAAGGAAATGTCGTTTACGTACAAGATAAAAAGAAGAGGGCCCAAATGAGAGCCTTGAGGGACTCCCGAAATGACTTGAATTGTTTTTGATTTGTGTCCATTAAATTTGATAATTTGTTGGCGGTCAGTTAGGTATGATTCAAGCCATTTCAGAAGTCGTGGTTCAATTCAAATTTTGTGTAGTTTAAAAAGCAGCATCGGTATATCAATGCGATCGAATGCTTGGCTAAAGTCCGTATATAGAGCTTCTACGTGGTTGCTGTTATCCATAGCATTCAATGAAAAGTCTACGAATTGAAACAGATTTGTTGAGGTCGAGCGACCCTTAAAAAAGCCGTGTTGTGTGTCAGTTACACTGTTTTTGATTTGCAAAAATAGCTTCTCGTTGATAGTTGCCTCGAAAAGTTTTGGAATGCAAGAGATAAGGGCTATGCCACGATAATTACGTACGTCTGATTTTCGACCAGATTTAAATATTGGTACTAGAAAAGAGCTTTTCCATATTTTTGGGAAGATTCCAGATTCCCGAGACTTATTGAAAAGCCAATATAGAGGAGTAGTGAGTTCTTTTGCTATTTTTTAATAAATACTGGTGGAATCGTGTCCGGACCAGGTCCCTTCGAAGCATCCAAGTTCATTAGAGTGTCGAAAATTTCCTGGACTTGAATTTGATTTACACCAACATCTCTGAAAAATTCTGGATAAAACGCAAAATAATCGCGATCGCGATCTTCTTCCGAAAATGTAGTATAGATGTCTTGGAAAAAATTGGCAAATAAATAACAGTTTTTTTTCGAGCTATCGCCAACATTTTCGTCGAGGTGCATTACAGATGGAAAATTGTCTGATTTTAATTTTGTTTTAACGTAACTGAAGAAGTTCTTTGGACAGGACTTTATTTCTAGCTCAGTTTTTGAATTATATTTTTCAAGTGCATTACTGATTCAGTTGGTCGCAGATTTCCAAATATTTCGCTAAGTTTCTATCACTCTTTTCGTTCTTGTAGACTTTATGTGCTTTTTGTTTGCGATTTTTCAAATTTTTTATTTGACTGTTGTACCAGATTGGACTTTTTGTATTTCTTTGTCGTCGTTTGTTTATTTCTTGTTTAATTATTTGCTGTAAAGTTTTGTTAAAAGTGTATGCAGCAGTATCGATGTTTCCTTCATTCCTTATAATTTACTGCCAATTGATACTATTTAATCTTAGTTTAATTCTTTCATAGTCTGCTGAATGGTATTCGAAGACTTCCTCGTACTCATAGTCGTTGGGTCTTTGGTGGGCGTGAATGATTAAAGAATATTCGATTGCTGTGTGAGACGCTTCATTTTCCCACAATGGATTTAATGATTCAGTCACACAGAAATCTTCATATACGATAGTTAATAAAAAGTCCAAATACCATTGCTGTCTGTTTTTTATATGGTTAATTTGATTAAGCTCAAATTTAGAGGTTGAATCGAAAATAAATTGCAATGTTTCATTGTCCCCAACGACTGGGAGTAGAATACTTTCATTTTCAGAGTCCAGAATGAAATCGGCATTGGGTTGTTTAAAGTCACCATAGATGTGAACTTTAACCTCTGGATGGAGTTGTGATAAAATTTGGTCAGCACATTGGAAAAAACTTTCATACGTGCTTTTATGAGTATGGTCAGGTGGAAAATACACCGAGGCAAACACGTGTGTTTCACCTGCGATGTATAATTTCACCCAAACAAGATGTAGGAATCATTTCTGAATTAAAGGTAGTCGAAACAGCTACATGAACTCCCCCACCTGATTTTCTATTGGACTCATAAAAATTTCTGTCGTTTTGAAATACATTAAAGCCGCTTCCAAAAACTTCTTCACTTTTACGCTTTCGTCCCAGCTAGTTTCGGTAGCCAAAATGGCCGAAAAAGACGTGCTCAAAATGTTTTTATAAATTTCCCTCATTTTAGCTGGACTTTTCATGCGATTGAAATTTTGACAATATATCGAAACTTCAGTCACATTCTGTTTAAATTCTGAAGAAGTTTTTGGCTGCTCGTCGGTCAAAGAAATAGTGCTACTTACTTCAGGCGAAGAAGGCGTCCTTACTTGAGAAAATTTCTGGGGGAAGGAGAGTGGAACCTGGTTGAGCTCTCCCTTAGCTGTTGCAAGCGATGTGTCCGTTCACTCGAAAGGTATTGGCGATAGGACTGCAGGTCTGCTGCGGCTTCAACTGGCCCAACTCCATATTCCCGATGTACTTCGGTGAATATGCGATGAAGGTGTTCAGGAGACGATGGTAGTCCTTCAGATGCAAGAAGCATCTTGATGCTGGTTAGCGTCATTCCATCGATGCATACATTTGGGGGCTGGTCTTTCATGTACGTAAGATACAACCGAACAACCCTCATGATGGTAGGGTCACGTAGTCTGGCTTTTAGGAACCGCCCGTCCCCTTCCGTAGATTGTTGCGTCAGACGAACGATGGGTGGTCTCATTGGGTCTAGTTCGAATTGGCCGTCAGGATTTGGTGGTTGTTGCTGTAGTTGCTGCTGCTGCTGTTGTTGCTGCTGCTGCCGTTGCTGTTGATTCTGCTGAGTATTAGCGTAAGGTGGTTGAGGTTTCATTTGTGATTTTTCAGTTGGATAGATGGTTTCAGCCTTCATACTGCTTAGATCTGTTAATTGAAATTGAAATGGAGAGGTGGTACTTTGAAACTGTAATACTTTTCAAAATGGTGAACAGATCTAATCAATATGAAATCTGTTGATTGCAGTTAAAAAATAGACCTTTTTTATTACTACTGAGGTCTGTTGGAAATATTAAGCGATGAATATTTTTACGTTGTTCTTAGTGAGGGGAATGTTTTAAAAAATGGCGAACAGGTCCAAAACTGATCTGTTACTTATGTCCTTTTGTAAAATTCAGCTTGATTCTCCCTATGACATGACATTTGGTTATTTTACTATATATTTTACTATTTGACTTTTTTTCTTTCTTCACTTTAATATCTCAGCCGTTTCTCGGTGGATTTGTTTGGACCATTCGAAAAACGATGAGTCAATGGAAATACCGATTTTCAACTTTTTATTATCGATAATTGATAAAAAGTTTAGAAGTAGGTAAACCAACCAATCACGTACATGCATCACTTGCGGGTTTGGATCTAATTCTCAGTTTGAACAAGATTTCACGAAGGGGATGCATCAAAATGATCGCTGCGGAGCGGACACAGCATCATGGAGGCGCTGGTAACATTTTAACGAAAATCCTTCGCATTGGTGGTGGTCTTCGGTGTGTTGCTGCAGATCATTCAACCTCAGCGAACCAGCATTTCATATGAAGAAAGGGTTGACTATAAAAATGGTACTGTTGCGATCCCGCGCCGCCAGTGGCGATGCTGAAAATTTATTACAAATTGTGGTGTCAGTTAGTTGTTGGAAATGCGCATTGGGAATGGAAAATTGATTCTTCTCAGGATCAGCATTTTGTGAAAAGAAAGGTTTAATTGCGTTGGTGATTCCATCCATTCAAATTTATGGGCTTAATGTATTTAATACAAGAAAGCTGCTTTCCGGCGCGCGAGCCATTATGCTCGGGATTCCGCAAAGCGTGGTTCAACCATTTATAAAGCAGTGGCAAGTAGGGGAACTGTTCCGTTTTCAATCTCACTGTACATATATTCATCTCATCGCGAAACAAAGAAATACGGCACCAATTTCGTTCCTTCTTTTTGCTAACATGCATGCTCACTGCTGAAAAAAATCACAAAAATAATAAACAAATCAAATACCTTTTCGTTGCTTTGTTTTTCGTAGGACCAATATCGGAGCTATGAGATGAAGTCCAGGAGCAGTAACCCTATATTGCCACCAACAAATTAGGATGTTTTTCTGTTTACTGACAAGAGCTCTACTAGAGGATTCTAGAGGAAGAGGACAAGAGGATCTACTAGAAGAGCTCTACTAGAGGAGCTCTACTAGAGGATCTACTACTAGAAGGATTTTCAGCTATAATTCGTTGTAAAAGGACGACAAAGATATACTTTTTCTCATTGGTAATACAGTCCCATCCCGATTTTGGCAACACCCGTTTTTGTCTACCCCAGATTTTGGCAACATTCGTTTTTGGCATTATTTTCTTCCTGATTTTGACAACATCCTCCGAAGTATTTTTTTTATTACTTTTTGGAGCTTAAACATTTTTATTAATGTGTAATAGGATAAACAAAACCAAAAGTGAATATCATTAAGGTTTATATGCGTATTATGGGCTCTGTACGAATAGTGGGCACTTTCACTGTAATAATGAATCATCACTCGTATCACCGCTCATTGCAAACAATTTCTATTGAAACTTTTCTGCTCTTTTTATTCACTTTTTTCATGTCCCTGCCCTAATATAACCAGCTCACCGTAGAATGTCGTATTTTTTTTGGCATTCACACTGATTTTGTCGTCCACAAACTGACTCACACCGTTCATACATAGTACAACACCTTTAAGCGAATCCCGCTGCTTGCATCACAATGCAACCAACACTTCATTAGTGATCCAGGAGCAAGCAAACCCCAGTAGGTTTAATTGCTAGTGAATAGCATATTCGATTTTCTAAATGCGCTATATAGCCATCAAGTCGCCTCTTTTTTTATATCAACCGAGAAACATTCATTTTATCATTTTACCCGTCTTTTTGCTGCATTCCCGTACAGATAATAAGCATCAATTTATTTCAAAGAGTCTTATTGTTTAAAATTGACGCCAATTTGTCTAGCGATGATTATCAGAACATTGTTGGCTTTTCCAGTTTCCTGATGTGTCAATTGCATAACGAGCCTTTTGATTCCAGTATGTTTGCCAACAGTTCAGGAGTAATGGTAAGAGTTTGGTAAAATGTAACCGTAAGGTTGTCGAGCAGGCATTGAAAAATATCAGATCATGAGAAAAAATCAGGTTAATCTAAGCCAACTTGATGCTCTGCCGCGGGGCAAGTTATAAGTTTCCTAAGACCTTTGAAATTGGACGTTCGATGATTCACCGTTCAATGATCTTCAACGCTCACCAATGCACTATGGGGAAAAGGGTGGCCATGAATCGAAAAATTTACTATCTCCAATTTGTCTAATTTATATATGTATCATTTAAAAGTATTGAAGCGCTGTGTTTATTCAGTCAAAAGAAATGGGCTGGCGAAGTGAAAAAAGCTGAAAAAAATTAAAAAAATCATTCCTTTCTTTGATTTGTATGTTATGAAGTCAATTTTTCTCCAAATAAAAGGTTTTATGCGGTACATAACAGTCTTTTCCGTCCACTGCTGTACGTTACCAGTCACGCAGTCTTCGGAGGGTCCGTAAATCGTCTTCTACCTGATCGCTGCACACTTCGCCTACTTGTGCCTGTCGGATCGTTGTAGAGATCCATTTTTACTCCAAGTAGCAGGCTCGCATGCACATGCAGCTTGTTATAGAAGTTCAGCAGAGCCTACATATTATTACCTATTATTATTTTTTACGTAAGAGGTTTTCAGCCCTAGGCTTGCTCACCTATCACAGAGCCTCATTCTAGCTGATGTCAGATGTTACACCCTCCGAGTGCAAGAAAACGATCTCAAGTGGGTTGGTGAACGAACTCAACTAAAAGTATATTTTCATTAATACTTAAACATATAAACAATACAATAAACATACAATCTAGTTTTCTCCCACAACAACAAACCTCTTCCTACTCTCTACCTCTATAGGCAAGCGGACGATTCTAAATAAATAATTTAATTCAGTTACATATCTAAAACTATCAAGGAACAAACTTACGGTAAGGAACGGTAATATGCTTTATGCAAGACGATGACGGAACAGGGATTTCAATACATTGACTCAGAGCGATCAAAACAGAAATGATCTGCAAATTACATAAATTACACATTTATACTACACTCACAAACCATTTACAAAGTTCTCACATTCACACATCTTTCACAATATTGCAAATTAATTAAGATATAGAAAACCATCTTACATCATACTATAATCATACTTTCTGCTGCTGTATCAATAATTCTGCTATGGCCGTTCTGTTTTTCTCCAGCTTCTACTTCAATTACACTCACTCGTGTCTGTGTGTTGACGGTGAGCAACAACAAAATGGAACGCGTTCGCTGCATCGCTCATCGCGTGCGTTCGCGCTATTAACCCTTTCAGGCCCGTCGGAATTACCCACGGCAACAGTCAGAAATATGTTTCCAAGGACGGAAATCTTCGTTTTACTATCACTTGCTTCAACACTCGGTAGGCAGCTTTTTCATTGATTCGTGCTTTTTTTTATCAGACGCTCGGCATTGCAGGGACGAATATTTCGCAGCATGCTGTCAAATTTGCCGCCTGATCCTCAATAGCCGATTGATAATCGAGCGTGAACAATGAATATCCACCGAGGCTGAAATGAATATTTTAAATTGTGGTTGACTTACAACAACAAATGATAAGTATTTTACTTTATATACAAAAGAGATGCATGTATCTGGTTGATTCAAAAGTATAAGATTGCTAATGTCGTTCCTGTTTACCTGACTAACATCTAGGTTACTTCGGCCTGGTAGCCAAATTACCGGAGCTACAAGTATCAAACCGATGTTAGTGATGTAACTAAACATGTACTACAACATGATTAATAAATTATGGCCAATTGAAGCTTGTTGAAGCATAATTTAGCAAAATTATTTAAATGACTATAGCGCCACTAGCGTTTTGGTTCTTATGGCTCTACTTGTCAGAAGGATAACAGTGCCCAGGCCCCAGTCTACACTATCAGCTAACCGTTGGCTGGTGGTCGAATGTCATCGGCAGACCAGTGGAAGCGTGAGTATTAGAACTTGTGACCTATGACCAGAACTAAGTTGAATGCCCCTTCCCAAACATTATATTCACACGTTTTATGAATGTCTTGATAAAGCCTATGGAGAGTGCCCAAAGCATGACATGAAAATTGTTATCGGAGACGCTAACGCTCAGGTCGGTAGAGAGGACTTTTTCCGTCCCATAATCGGTAGGGAGAGCCTTCACTCCGCTACCAAAGACAACGGCCTACGGCTAGTAAATTTTGCTGCTAGCAGAGGGATGGCCATCAGTAGCACCTACTTTGCACGAAAGAACATCCGAAAGCACACCTGGAGACACCCAAATGGTGAAACTTGCAGCCAGATAGACCATGTTCTGGTGGATGGGCGCCATATCTCGGATGTTATCAATGTGCGGACATTCAGAGGTCCGAACATTGACTCTGATCACTACCTCGTTGTCAGTAAAATTCGATCACGGTTGTCAACTGTATCGAACGAAAGATCACAGCGAACGATGCATTACAATATCCAGCGATTGTCGGCGGAAGGAGTATCGGCTGAGTACCGCCAGAACCTCGACGAACGGATAAGTGACATCAACGTTAGCGACAACATCAACGATCTATGGGAGTCGATCCATGGAGCGGTGAGCACAACAGCACGAGAAAAGGTAGGCACTGCACTTAGGCGACCCAGGACGGGTTGGTTCGATGTGGAGTGTCAGAGAGTGACAGACGAGAAGAACGTTGCCAGAAGCCGGATGTTGGTGTCGGGTACCCGATCGAATAGAGATCGGTACAAGGAAGCAAGAACAGCCGAAAAACGAACCCACCGCAGGAAGAAAAAAGAGTACGAAGAACAAGTTATTAGTGAGGCGCAGGAAAAAATGGAGCAGAACGATATGCGGAGGTTTTATGAGTCTGTCAATGGCGTGCGGAGAAAGACAGTCCCATCTCCCGTCATGTGCAACGACCAACAAGGGAATTTGCTGACAGATAAAACTGAAGTGGCTGCCAGGTGGAAGCAACACTTCGAGACTTTGTTGAATGGAGGACGTGACGGTGCATCGGTGAACAGAATAAATATTAGCGACGATGGACAAGCTGTGGAGTCACCTACACTAGATGAGGTTAAAAAAGCTGTTAAAGAGCTGAAAAACAATAAGGCTGCGGGGAAGGACCAGCTCCCGGCTGAACTTCTCAAACACGGCAGTGAGCAGCTTTATGAAGTTCTGCACCATATTATGTCGAAAATATGGGAAGACGAGGAAATACCTGCTAGCTGCTTGGACGGCCTCATTTGCCCTCTCTTTAAGAAAGGGCACAGACTGGAGTGCGCAAATTACCGAGGAATAACCCTCCTTAATTCGGCGTACAAAATTATGTCCAGTATTCTGTTCAACAGATTGAAACCGCTTGAAGAGTCCTTCGTCGTCGAATACCAAGCAGGTTTTCGTGAGGGCCGATCAACGACGGATCAAATGTTTACCCTGAGACAAATCCTTGATAAATTCCGGGAGTACAACTTGCAGACACATCATCTGTTTATTGATTTCAAGGCGTACGATTCAGTGAAACGGAATGAATTATGGCAAATTATGCTTGAACATGGTTTTCCGGCGAAACTGATACGGCTGATTCGTATCACGTTGGACGGATCGAAATCAAGTGTAAGGGATGCGGATTAAATATCGACGTCATTTGTTACCTTAGATGGATTAAAGCAGGGTGATGCACTCTCGAATCTACTGTTCAATATAGCGCTCGAGGGAGCGATTAGGAGAGCTGGTGTGCAAAGAAGCGATACCATTATCACAAAATCGCATATGCTCCTGGGATTTGCGGACGATATCGATATTATCGGAATTGATCGCCGTGCCGTGGAGGAGGCTTTTGTGCCTTTTAAGAGGGAGACAGCGAGGATTGGACTCACGATCAATACCAGCAAAACAAAGTACATGGTCGCTGGTAATCAACGTGGGTTCATTAGTGGTGGTGGTAGTGAAATGGTGCTGGATGGTGAAAAATTTGAAGTGGTGGAAGAATTTGTGTATCTTGGAACATTAGTGACGTGCGATAATGATGTTACCCGCGAGGTGAAAAGGCGTATTGCAGCTGCAAATAGGGCTTATAACGGACTTCGTAACCAGCTTAAGTCCCGTAGTCTGCAAACGAAATCAAAACTCGCGCTGTATACTACTCTGATTCTTCCGGTGGCTTTATACGGCCATGAGACATGGACGTTAAAGGAGGCTGATCGGAGAGCTCTCGGAGTGTTTGAGCGTAAGGTGCTGCGGACAATACTCGGCGGTAAACAGGAAAACGGTATCTGGCGGCGTCGCATGAATCACGAATTGTACCAGGTGTATAAAGGGCTGGATATTATTAAGCTTATGCAACACGGCAGACTACGGTGGGCTGGTCACGTTGTTCGTATGCCGGAAGAACGTCAAGCGATTATAATATTTAGTAGAGAACCCGGAAGAGGCCGTAGGCTTCGTGGAAGGCCGCGTACACGATGGCTTTTTGCAGTTGAAGAGGACCTGAGGGCGCTCAATGTTCAGGGCGACTGGAAGCGATTGGTCCAGGATCGAGTCCAGTGGAGAAGGATACTCCATTCGGCGTAGGTTCATCGAAGAGCTGTAGCCCATCAAGTATCAAGTAAGTATTTGCCCTGAAGCTGTCGGACGAATGCACGATCGGATAATAGTCTAGATGCATTACATCTTGCTTTTTGTGTTTTGTGTTAACATCTCCAAGTATTTATTGCATATGAAAATTAAAATAGTTCGTCTCTATAGAGTAATCATCTAATGAAAGCTTACTGATCCGGTTTTTCGTTTCATTCTATTTACAGGTATTTTATCTGCTGACGATCTTCCTCTGTAATACAGGTAACAACACATCTTGTAGTTAACTAAGGTAGTAGGAAAACTTGAAAACAAATAACTCATAAAAATGTTGAGCTTTGCACTATTTTGATATCAAAATATTTGACCAGTTGACAAATCACAGTACTTCCAAATCCACACATCGAGCGGTAGGTAAAGCACTGCATCAACAGCAAAGTTAGCTGGACCGGCTGCAATCCAGTTCACTATAGCAAATGAAATGCAAAGTTCCCCTCCCATGTGTGCATTCCGTTCATATAAACATGTTTGTTGGAAAAACTAGCCCCAAACTTCAACATTATTTTTCCAACTTGTAGAACGAGTTACACATACACAAACACGAGAAAAAAAAATCTAATGATAAACTTCCCTTTTTGAATGGAATCCAATTTTTCCGCCCGAATATGTTGGGCTTGGGCGAGTGTTGCGGCTGGCTCCGAGTCACAGCCGGAATGGATGTATGCTGCGCTGGCTGGAGTAGCGGCGATCCACGTTAAATTTCCGACCGATTTCCATGTCCAACTTTCTCCTTCGGGCGGAAATTAAATGTAGGTGAATGCTCACGGGAACGGGGGATGGCTTTGTGTGGCAATTTGGAGCCGGCAGCATATCAACTTGTGGGCCACTCGTGACTGTGTAGGTTGTGGTTTTTGTAAAGTTGTGCAAAAATTGTTTTTACAGACCGGAGAAGCTTGTTTTGGCTGGATGCGTTCCGGAGGAAGGTGAAAATTACATAATATTTAATTACTTTGACAGGATGCTGGTCGGGAAATTGTTTCCGTCAATTTTGAATAGAGGCGGGGTAACAAAGGTATCGAGAGAATGTGTTGATAATCAACAACGGTTTAATTTATACAAAAAATGGAATGTGCAACTTGAATACTGTAAATATTCCTCAGCATCTTACGGAATATCTTAAGGAATGTCCTCGAATAACATACCACTTTTAAGAAGGGTGAACAGGCTTTTGAGAAGCGTGTAGATAAATTGAATAAAAAAAACATATATGTGACATATAGCATTTTGTACTTTCTTTCGTACCACAATAAATTCGATTGACCCAAAATCTTTGTCCCTTGCATTAACTCTAACGAACGCTTCAAATACGATAGTGAGCTCTGCTTTGAGCTGTACAATCCTCATGACATCAATGTGAGTCTACCGAACTCGAGCTGGTAAATCATCATCAATGGGAAACAGAATTGCCGAAATATAAATATTTATACCTCCCTCACAGATAAATTGGCTCTGACTTCCAGTTCAGTGCCAACAATGTACCACAATGTTGAGCAACTCCCGGTTTCGAAAGAATCCATTTTCATTCCATTTCCGTTCTGTTTAATCATTGCCGTGCGTTAGGCCGCTGTTTTTTTATCCACGCTGCCCCAATCCCACCGGGACCACAGCTCACAGTCAAATCATCATTCCGCTGAGCTCGTCAAAGGCGGCATCACAATTATCCGCAGAGCATACGGACGGAGGACGATAATAATCGTCCGGTTCAGTTAGTCGGCCAAAAAACGTTTCTTCTGTTCCGAAAAACGGTTGTCTTCCGAGAAATTGCGTGTCGTCTCTCTGCCACCATCGGGACGGAACCCTTCATCATCTTTGTTATGACCCGGGAGTATTCGTTCCAATTTCTTGGCTTTCTGATTCGAGTAAAACGTAAAAGTTCCATAAGAATGTGAAAATGTCTTATAAAGATGCTTCGATTTGACTAGTCATGAAAATGCGTTGTATCTACATTGGATCATGCTATGTCTCGATTCGTGGTTGTATTTTTTTAATCGAGTAGCAATAGATATTATTGTTTTTCATTCTCCGAAACCGAATTTATCATGGAATGTTAGGCCAGCTGCCCTTTTGATTGTGGCAAATGATGAAGATGATGTTGTCGACGGGTAGAACGACGATGACGACGACAATAAATCGACCAGCCAGCGCCACTTCAAAAGATTGCGAAAAATGAAATTCTCTCATCATCTCGTGCGTGCCAAATTGTGTTGTCTTTGACCGCAGGCCTCAATTTTGCCGGTTTTGTTCGGTTAGCTGCGCTCTTCGTTTCCCTGTCTGTGTGTGGAAAATGTTGGGGCTGCTAGGTGATTTTTTTTTTCCAAAAATGTTTTATTCTGCAGGTACCTACTTAGTTGAAAACGCTATGGTTTGAGGTGTATCAATGGCAACTCTAATTTATTGTGATGTGATTATGAATGATTATAGAATAAAAGTAACCGAATGAAGCACGAAGCCTTCATTTTCAAATGAATTCTGTTTTGATTCCGATGTTCGGAAGAAAATTCCAATTGAATTTATTACACATTTTATTCTCGACATAGCGCGTATTTTTGCCGTTTTCTTCAAATGGGTACCCCATAACTGGCAGCACTGGCTCACGATGATTTTGTTACAAAACGGGAGGCTAACGGGAGGCCGGGAACCGAACCAGTCCACATTTCCTTTTTTCCATGTGGTGACCTTTTCCTCGTGGCAGGCCCCTTAAAAACTTGTCTCAAACTCAATTTAGTTTCAAGATTAAAGCACTTCTTACATGCAGCAAAAGGTTGCTTTTTGAATGCCAAGTGAGTGGAAACATTGTCCCGGGGGACAATCGAATTTGAATTTCCCAAAATACGATGAGGCCTGTTTTCTTTCAATTTGGCAGGATAACAATTTTCAACTTTAATCGAGAAAACATAAGTAGGTATAGGAATAGGTCCGGTCAGAAGTTTCGATTGTTATTGAATGAATTCCAATTTCTGCGTAATGTTGTTGGATTGTTAATTTGCTTCAATATTGAAATTAAGGCTTCAATTTGGCAGGATAACAAGCATCGAAAAAATAAACACCATTTTAAACATTATTTGGCAACAAAATTATGTTTTCGGCAAGTTCGTTTTGCGGCGCACTTATCAAAACTTCCTTCACGAATGTCCCATAATTTTTCGGTTTTAAAAATTAATTTCTCAATCTACTAAAGCAACATTTCCCTTCGTCCTCCTGGCGCGTTTTCACACGAAGGCTCCTGTTTATTGTTATACCGTCAAGGTGTAATATTTTCGTGGAAATTACGGGCACCGACGACGGGCTCGCAGAATAATAATTGGAAAGGTGTCGGGGTGCGAACTTTTGCTCTAACTTTGCCGCTCTTATGCCCATTCACAACCAGATTGCGTGTCTTCTTCCATTCAGTTGAGTGCTGTGATTCTCTCTTCTTCAATGGGAATAATTTTCAGTCGAACAACCTTCTGGCATACTAATAAGTTCTGGTGATGGTTGTCTTGCGACCTAATTGGTTAGGAATCAAGATGTGCAAATTTTGTGAGTATGTATTATATTGAACACATAAGTTTTTTGGTGTACGAGAGCCGAGGCACTCTTTGTTCGTTTTTATGGGAAATCAGAGGGCCAAATGTCATTTAGAATCTTTCTTGGCATGGAATAATTGAAAGGAGTAAATTTGCATTGTTCCATATTTCAAGCAATTTATTTGGTCTATTTCAAGGAAAAAGCTGTCAATCGTACATTCATTTAGAACGATAGACAACAATCTGGTCGAACATTCGGCAATGTAAATAAAATTCATTATTTGGGCTTCGTGGCCGTACTGTTTTCGGTCTTTGTCGTTTATGCGCATTTGTGTACTGTGCAGTGTGGGTTCGATTCCTGCCATAGCAAGAGGATTTTTTTTGTGACGAGAAGACTAATCCAATGGCTCATTGGGTGTTATGTGACTATCCTGTACGTTGTCTAATGCTATGTACTAAGTATTCAGTCTGTACGCCCTCTGGTTGAAGACGATGATTATGTCTTTTTTTTTCTCACTGCAAGTTGATTCCTTCTCTGCGTTGGTGAGACCCTCGCAAGAAGAACTGTGTTATTGTGAATCAAAATGATCACAATTATGCGTGGCGGGACGCCTAGCCACCTACAAGAAGAACTGTGTTGTTGTGGATCGGAATGATAACAATTTCGCGTGATGCGACGCCAGCATTAAATGCATTAAATTTTGAGAGTTTCTTCCTATGCGTTGCTGGGACGCTCGCAAGTAGAGGTGCGCGCCGCCACGCCGCCGCCGCCGACAGTTTTTGACACGCCGCCGCCGCCGACAATTTTGGATCGGCGCGCCGCCGTCAAAATTTTGTCACGCCGCTGATTTGTTATTTACCACGTCGATTCAAATTTGTAGAAGTCCGCAGAATTTTCCGAGCAAATTCCGAAGATCCAGAATAGTTTTTGTAAAATTTCCTTACAACATAACGTTGAAACTCCATAGATTATTTCGTAAGAATTCCAAAGATTTTTTTTCGAAAATTTTAAAGAATTTTCTGATGAAATTTCGAAAAGCTCTCCGTAAAAACGAAGAAAAACTTCGAGTGGAAATACCGAAGGATTTTCCAGAAGACTTCCCATTGAAACCCGAAAAAGTTCTCGTTGAAATATAATTTTTGAACGCCGAAGTCCACGAGGCCGAAGGTTGTTTGACCGAGTACGCCATTTGACTAAACAAATCATTTGGTCGAAAAGGACATCCGGCCGGCAGAACAGTTCGTTTGGTTGACAAAGTCGTTTGGCCGAAAATCCCATCGTAGACTGATTGGCCGAAAAGGATATTCGGACGAAAGTATCATTCGGTCATTTTATCGACTGGTCATTTTGAGCTTGAGCTTGAGCTTGATTGACTGCTGGTAGTTGCTACTCCATTATGACCAGATCAGCTGTTCTTGCACAGGGAACCAACAGATGTTTGCTTGGGACTAGCACACATCTTCAATGTACAAGTACTGGTGATCTCATTTGTTAGGTCATACTGGCGCCTGCCACGTCAGAATGCAAGTCAATGTAGGGAAGGGAGGAAATGATGATGCAATCACTCGCCCACTGCAAGCCGAATATACCTCTGCACTTGCCACGAGTTCATGCGGAATTTGTTGGAATTTCTGGGTTAGGTTGGAGAGGCAGAGGTTCGTCTTGGTTAACGAGCTGCCAATGTGATAGATAGGAGAAGGTAACTGATGGAATTTCTAATTGGATGTAGGAAACGAGCTCTATAGTTCATTTCCAATTCTAGCAGATTACTGTTAGAATACTCAAGTTGAAGGTATAGGAATAAAAATGGAAACGGTATGAAAGTCCATTTCCAGTTCTAGCGATTGCTAGAACATGAGAAATATAGAGGAAGATACAAAGTAGGAGAATGGAACGGACCTGGGATTGAACCCACGACCTCCTGCGTATGAGGCAGAAGCAGTAGCCATATGACTACCAAGCCCGCTTCGAAACAAGAGAGATCACGCACAGAACTGATTAATTTTATTACCGGCCGAGCAATGCAGATCACAATAATTCGTCCGACCGCGCGATCGTTCTGCGGTCCGAAACAAGAGAGATCACGCACAGAACTGATAAATTTTATTACCGGCCGCGCAATGCAGAACACAATAATTCGTCCGACCGCGCGATCGTTCTGCTGTCCGAAACAAGAGAGATCACGCACAGAACTGATAAATTTTATTACCGGCAGCGCAATGCAGATCACAATAATTCGTCCGACCGCGCGATCGTTCTGCTGTCCGAAACAAGAGAGATCACGCACAGAACTGATTATTTTTATTACCGGCCGCGCAATGCAGAACACAATAATTCGTCCGACCGCGCGATC
Source organism: Armigeres subalbatus (assembly GCF_024139115.2). Lineage (NCBI taxonomy): Eukaryota > Metazoa > Arthropoda > Insecta > Diptera > Culicidae > Armigeres > Armigeres subalbatus. The sequence continues at coordinate 238,119,837 of NC_085141.1, read as the reverse complement.
GTTCTGCGGTCCGAAACAAGAGAGATCACGCACAGAACTGATTATTTTTATTACCGGCCGCGCAATGCAGATCACAATAATTCGTCCGACCGCGCGATCGTTCTGCGGTCCGAAACAAGAGAGATCACGCACAGAACTGATAAATTTTATTACCGGCCGCGCAATGCAGATCACAATAATTCGTCCGACCGCGCGATCGTTCTGCGGTCCGAAACAAGAGAGATCACGCACAGAACTCCATTTTATCGACTGGTCATTTTATCGAAAAAGTCGTTTGGTTGAATAGGACTTTTTATCGAAATGGTTATTCGGCTGAAAGAACAACTTCGTGCCAGATGGCTCTTTCCACCAAACGACCATTTCTATCAAACATCTTTTTCGACCAAATGACCTGTTCTATCAAAAGACATTTTCGATCATTCGGCCACTTCGAAAAAACGGCATTTACAGACAAAGGACTTGTTAGTGCTGATAACTTTTTCGATCGAATTATCAATTCAGCTCCATGTCCCTTTCGGCTGTATGTCGCTTTCGGCAAAATGAAAAGTTTGGCCAAACCATTTTCGACCTAACAACCGTTTTGGACAAACGTTTAATTCGGCCAAGTGGAATTAAAAAAATGGCTTTCCTCAGAATGACTTTCGGTAAAACGACGGGAAGATCCGTTTGGCCGTAGATCACAAGGCCGAAATGTTTTTGACCGAATATGTAGTTTGGTCGAAAATGTCATTTAGACGAAATGGACAAACGGCCGTAAATTCGGTCAAATTGTTCCTATGGTCAAAAAAGTAGCTTGTCTAAATAGGTCATTTAACCGAAAATGCCGTTTGCCGAAATGGTCGTTTAGCTGATTTTTTTAACTTTACTTCCGTGAATTTTGAAATGACTCCAGTCCTCCACCGTTGGCTTAAAATTTCATTTGGTCATACGGCCGAAAATGGTGTTCGGCCGAACTGATCCTTTGGTCGAAAAAGTCGTTTGACAGAAATGCCATTTGATCGAAAATGTCATTTGGCCAAACTGATCGAGATTTTTGATCATACACAATCAGTTTTTATTTCTGGAAAATCCGCACAACCGTGTGCCCAACAAACAAACAGATATCTCGGCCTTTGTATAGTGGCTTTCGGCAAACTATTTGCAGATTTTCAGTAACTTTGACAGATATTTCAACAAAAAAATGTGTGCTAGGGATTGGCTGTGTGGATCTCGTTAAAAATTCAATAAATTGCTGAGATCTACCGTGACCTTCCGCAAAATGGCATTTTCAACCAGATGAACTTTTCGCCGAAAAGACCTGTTGGGCAAACAGGTTTTTTTTGACAAATTTCGCTTTCGGTCAAATGAAATTAACGGTTTTCGAATCAATAACCGTTTTGCTCGAATATTAATTTCGGCCAAATGGAATTCGGCTAGATGACTTTCAGCGTAACCTGTTTCTCGGCCAAATAGCTTTTCGTCGAATGACTCTCGGTCAAACAACCCTTCCTCTTTTTGCATTATTTCCCGTGAAATTCTTATGGACAATACAAAAGTATTACCAAAGAAATCTTAAGAAACTCCCTTAATTTCCCAAAAAAATATAAAAGAATCCCGCAGGACTTCCAAAGAATTTTCCTTTAAAATTCCTTTAAAAAAAGAATTTATTAAATCCACTTTTTGAACAGTTTTCCGTGGAAATTCCGGAAAATGTCCCGTAAAAATTTCAGGGAGTTTCTCATGAAATATCTTAAAAGTTTCCCGCGGATATTTCGAAGAATTTTCTGTGGAAATATTCAACAGAATTTTCGAAGAGCTTTACCAAGATATTTTGAACAATTTTCTGTAGGAATTTGGAACAATTTCCCGTAACAATTCTGAATAATTTTTCATGATTATTCCGTAGAATTTTTTGCTAATATTTTTTTTTGGGAATTCCGAAGACCCTCCCTTGAAAATTCTACAAAATTTCTTTGTGGGAATTTTAAAATAGTCCCCGTGGAAAATCTATATACATAAAAATGAATTTCTGTTTGTCTGAACCTTATAGACTCCGAAACTACAGAACCGATTGGCGTGAAAATTTGTGTGCAAAGGTTTCTGGGGCCGGGTGAGGTTCTTAGAATGGTTCGAGACCCCTCCCCTCTTTGGAAAGGGGGGCTGCCATACAAATGAAACATAAATTTCTGCATGACTTGAGAACTAATCAGAGAATAAATCAATTTTAGGCGAAACGAAGTTTGGCGGGTCTGCTAGTTAGAAAATAGATTCCATTTGAATATTTTGAAAAAAGGGTATCTGGACCGGGACCTACATTAGGGTTCGTTCTTAAATTATGTAATGCTAATTTTGCCGATTTCGAACCTCCACGCTCCGCTCGTAACTACTTTTGTATGGAAGCTTCAATTTGTTTTTGTATGAAGGGTAACGCTTGGCCCGACTACACCCTCGCACTATAGCGTTACGTGATTTGTGAACAGCCCCTTAGATTGTTACGACGATATTCAAAAGATTCTCCCGTAGATATCTTGAAAATGTCTCGGAAAAATAAAAAAAATCGAATGCAATAAAAAAACGCCACGCCGATCCACGCCGCCGCCGCCGCCGGCTAAAATGGCTATCGGCGTGACGCCGAAAACGCCGCCGCCGCCGACTAAAATTATGACAAACGCCGCCGCCGTCGATTTTCGGACCGGCGCACACCTCTACTCGCAAGAAGTACAGTTTTATAGTTGATTGGAGTGATCACAATTCTGCACTGTGGGACGTCTGCATTCAACAGATTCTTCCTCCAGATTCGTGGATTCTTCCTCCAGGTTCCAGTATAATTATGGATTGGAATTATAACAATTACATGGGACGCCCGCATTCAAGAGTTTCTTCTTCTGCGTTGGTGGAACGCTCGCAAGAACGATGGTGTTGTTTTTGATTGAAATAATAACAAATTTGCGTGGTGGGACACCCGTCTTCCACATCTTTTGGACGCCGGCAAGCAGAATGGTATTAATGTGGCTGGAAATGATCACAAGTGCTCGAGAAGATTGATTTCAATGAGAATATATATCCGCCAGTGATTGCAAACTGTTTATCCATATTTTTTCCAGTTACGGTCTCTAGTTTTTGTTGCTAGATGGTGAGACATGTACTGGTAGTAGTAATAGTAATAGTATTAGTAGTCATGATTTGCAATACCAGTGGAATAGGGTTATTGGAATTGGTACTTCCATTGCGAATTGAGACGCCACTGCACGGGAGTGTCTTGAGAGTGATTTTCCATATTCAGGTTTGGTACCCATATGAAATTATTATTATTTAAAACCTAGAGGGATTTCCACAGTTCCATTTGATTACAACTACAGTAATGTCCCGGAAGTGATCGTTTGCTGCAAGAGTGATCCCATTAAACAAAACATGTTGGAAGTGTATTTTTTCTTACATAATTACATGGTGCTAGCCAATTTTTTAAAAGAGAAGAGGAGATAAGTGGCATTGAGAGAATTTTCATAAATTACGTGACGAGGGTGGGAAATATTATAGATGTTTCTTAAAAAAAGCGTGATAAAGGGGGATTTCTCCGTTACGCAATTGGATCTTTCCTAAGCATGTCTATAACATGAACAAGCCTAACATACCCCTAGTCTTCAGTCAAAGGTCAGATCATTGCAGCCATCATACAAGATATACATTCATAGTCAGTCAATCCTAGCTTCATCATAAGGTGAGTCGCGAGTGCAAGCAATGCAACCATGATGTTGTTGTTGATGTTGGGCTGCACTGTACGCTTACCAAAGCATGATCGATATGGATGCTTCACTCTCGCCATTTGATAATAATCTTCATTTATAACTTAAATTCCATTATTTTACTAGGAAGACAGGACTTCAATGCAGTCAATCGAATTCGGCAGACAAGGACAACTTTGATGCAGCGAGGCAAAAAGTTTCGATGATGATAAAGTCTTGTCCGCTTGGATATAAACCTTTCTATTATTTTTTTGAAATGTGTTTCTTTAAAACAATATGAATCCTTTCCAAAGGCTTTGAGCCTTTACCTATTTGGTTCGGGCTTTTCTTACTCAGCTTATCGGGGTTTTGGACAAAAGTACCATACGATTATGCATTAGCGCATTGCAAGCAACGCTCCTAGCCAAGGACATGTCCACTCGCAATCGCAATCTCGAAAAGCCTTCATGTCACAAGGTCAGTCAATTGCAACACCTCCATACGATTTCTCTACATCGGAATCGCAAAACTCCGGAGAAAATTTTGCTGAATCCAATCTGTTGAACCTTCCACCATTCGTAAGTCACGCTTCCTGCTAGTGCTCCAACGGATAGAACCGATAACCGTCTTTGCTAAGATAGCGGACTGAAATGGAGCACTTGTCTTCGTTTCGAATTAGACCTTCGGATGCAGCATGAGTCAGGGTTCGTACTTTTCGTTTCGATGAGACGAAAACAAGCGATTTTCGGGTCGGAGGAGAATCTTTTTTCGGAGTTTGTAGTGATTAACATCATTCTCCCACCACTCTTTTCTCTAGAGCGAACCTAGAAGATAAACGAAAATCGTGCCTACTTGATGAATTTCTTTTTTCGTTTCATCACTTTTACGCCTCACTAAGTTTTCGCGAAAATTTTCGGTAAGCAATTACAAAAAATTTATGACCACAACGGGATTCGAACCTAGAACATCAACAAAAACGACAGTGCAGTGCAGGATGCAGTCACTTTAGCCATACTACCACATCGACTGCATGTAGGGACTAGGTTGTTTGTTCCATAAATGTTACACTTTTTGCAACTAGTAATAGCACGAAAAGGAAGAAAGGAGTGAGAAAACGAGCAAATCAACTTTTCGTGCCACTGGTAATGAGGGAGAAATGTTTATCTCTCATCAAACCTTTTTTCTTTTCTTGCAAACCGATTTCTCGGCGAAAATCAGCGTGAGGGAGCATTCTCTGCTCATGAGAATGAGTGAGAATTACGATCCCTGAGCATGATCCATTGTCCCTTCAAGGAGCAGGACCAAGTATCGTTACTTCGAAGCAATCGGTGAAGGTAACCATACGTTCGCGAAGGGTGAATTAGGCTGTTGATCTCGGCAGTATCCGGCAAATGCAACGAGGCGTAGAGCAGCGAATCTGCCATCATTATCGTCTGTAGTAATGCTGATTTGGTCAAACAGTTAGAGCGTTTCTGGGAAGTTGAGTCCTGGCCACTACTCCAACGAAGCATTTTCCGTTGAAGAACGAAAATATGAATTTCCTTCTAGAAAATTTGTGGCTTCACTGCCAAAGAAACCATATGTTATCGAGAAACTAGGATAATTTTCGAAACTTGTCATTTCATAACACTTCAACGTTATATTCAGCTGGGACATATGTTCGCAGGTCTTTGCCTCAACGATACTGGCGTCTCACTGAACGGGCTTTGACGTTTGTGCATTTGGCCGAATGGAAATTTTGTCGAAAGAACGTCTAGTCGAAAGGACATTTTGTCGAATGGAAATTTAGTCAAATGTTGAAAGCGAATTTCAGTCGGTAATAGGGGGCCGTACACATATTACGTAAGCACTTTTGGGGGGAGGGGGGTCGGTCAATATCTTACGCTCCATATAAATAAAAAATCTTTTGTATGAAAAAAATCTTACATGGGGGGGGGATGAAAAACCCAGAAAAATTGCTTTCGTAATAAGTGTACGATCCCTAGGTAATTTGGCAAAATGGATAATTCATCAATTGATTTTTGGTTTAATTTGCTTAAATAATCTGATGAACTGATTAGAGGGATTCACTGGACGCGAGGAAGTTCGATCAGCAGCAGAAGAAACGAATACGGAAGTTAATGAGGATTTTTCACCTGAGCAAACGGAAGCTTCTAAAAATCGAATTTCATCAAAAAAGAATTTCATCAATTAGGCAAGATTTTCGTTTATTTTTCAAGCCTGCTTTAGAGAAAAAAAGAGCGAATGAAAGATGTCGACTGCCTAAAAAGACTGTCTCGCCGAAACGAAAAATACGAACGCTGCAAATAATACATCAGAACAGCAATATTCATGGTTGATTATGCTTACGAAATCTCTGCGAAACTACTTTATCGGCAATATGATGACATCAACAATATAGGAAAAAGTGACTATAACAGAATCGTCCCAAGTAACATTTTTAGTTTTATAACACTCTTGAAGACCATTATTTACTCTACAAGAGTGCCATAAAACCATCATAAAACCAAAATGTTACTGGGGGTATTTGCTTCATGGCGAGTGAGAGTCATCTACCCAGGGACTCGAACCCTCAACCTCCTACTCTCTAGCTAGGCGTGATAACCTCTACACAACAAGACCACCTAGAGGTCACGTTAGCGGAAAAGCCATCAGAATCCGAGTACCAACCTCTACCGCGATTAGGGGTCCGCGACGTTAGGCATAAGTACGTTAGGCATAAGGACGTTAGCCATAATGTACGTTTGGCATAATTCTGCCTTCTTTATGTCATAGGCTGTTCTTTGGGTCATGTTATGTCTAACGTCCGTTATGCCTAACGTCCATTATGCCTAACGTACTTATGCCTAACGTCGTTATGCCTAACGTACTTACGCCTAACGGTGTATAAGGCTTGTACGCGACAAAATCTGGACACCTTTAAACACGTATAACTTTTGAAATAGCTCATCAACGAGTGAAATATTTCGTAGATTGATGAATCTATGTCTGTACTTTCTGAAAATATATTTCTTATGAGTGGTACAAGTACGTAGTGAATAATGACGTCGAAGGAATTGCAGGTTCGGAAAGAATTGTGTGCAGTCGCAATTGAAATTCGGGTCTCTAGATCCAGAAACTGACTAAAAGCATTTTGTTTTCATGTGAACACTGCTCAAAGCGTTTTAAAATTTGTCGATGCTTGTTCGACAATATCTAAAACGTCAGAGAGTGGAACAAAAACGGATTTTATGAGCCACCAGAAGGATACGAGCTCGAAACAAATTCTACTGAGGATGCCAGATCATTCGGCACGTATTATTTCTTAGAAAATTCAAATGTCACCAAGTTTCGTGCATACATCGAAGCATCGATAAGGAATGAAGCCATTTGAAGTGAAAAACGTACCGAATTAAACCAACAGCAGTTTATTTTTATTCTTAAAGTTATGTGTCCAGATTTTGTCGCGAACAAGCCTTACCCCGCGGTTAGCTCTTTTTGAAAATTGGATATCTTTAGGATGCTTGATTTGCCCATTCGTCACATGCTTTACTGTTGTCTATCCACAGTCAAGCGAGCTCCCAATATTTATTATCTATGCTCTATGCCTCCAACAACAGGCTGGGCTGATTTGTATATAGTGTGAATCAATCACACTCTGCTGTGCCAAACACTTGCTTGGCTAAAGGATTTGATGAGAGTGACTGTTTTACGCAGCAGTCGCGTGTGCTCAAACGAATCATGACGGTGGAAGACCGACACTTGATCACAATTAATTGCATATTATTCGGCGAATCGGCCGTAGGAAAATCTTTTTCGAAAATCTATTGTTAATTATCTTGGGAAAGGATCGTTTGGCTGAAAATCCACGCCGCCGGATATTTTTTATCACGCCGATAGCTATTGAAGGGCTAGCAATAATAAATAGGGTAATGGGTTTTGTAGAAACTCCTAGAAATAAAAAAACTGGCGGACATTTTACGGATTATTCGTAAAAAATCTAAATAATCCCAGGTATGATTCTGAAGGAAGTCACGGAGAGATTTCGTAAATGTTCTTTTTGCATTTCTAGACTCCACAGAAATTTTTAAAAAGAATTTGGAGGAATTACTTCAGGAACTTCTGAAAAAATCTTGAAGAAATCTCCGCATGAATTATCTGAGAGACTTCCGGAGGAAGTTTTTCCTGAAGGAAAAATTCTAAGAAGTTCTTGAAGAAACTTTATGAGGAATTCCTGGAAGAATTTTGAGCTTTTAAGGGAAGAACTTTACGAAGAGTCCCTGTAGAAACTTCCCAATGACTTCTTGGAGAATCTTCTGAAAAAAATTCAGGTGAAACCGCCAGAAGACTTTCTGACAAAAACATCCGGAGGAATTCCTGAAGAACTTCTAAAGGAAAACATGGAGGAACTCCCGAAAAATTCTTGGAGGAATCCCTGGAGGAATTCCCGGAGGAAATTATGAAGGAGTTCCTGAAGAAGCTTCTGGGAGAATTTTTGAAGGAACTTTTGTAGAAATTCCTGGAGGACCTTGCGATGGAATTCCTGGAGAAACCTCCAAAGATTTTTTTTGAGAAATTTATTCAGGAATGCCTGGTGGAATTTGTTGGAACTTTTATAGGAATTCCTGGAGAAGCTGGAGGAACTTCCCAACTAACTCCTGTAAAACTTCCGGAAGAATTTCTTCCAGAGGAATTCCTGGAGGAACTTCCTGAGGAATTCCTGAAGGAACTTCCGGAGGAATTCTTGGAAGAACTTCCGGAGCAATTTCGGGAAGAACTTCTGGAAGGATTCCGGGGGAACTTCTAGAGGGATTCCGAGAGGAGCTTCCGGAGGAATTCCTGAAGGTACTTTCGAAATAATTCCTGGGGGAACTTCCGAAGTAATATCTAGAAGAGGTTCCGGAGGAATTCCCGGAGGAACTACTGGAAGAATTCTTGAAGTTATTCCCGGAGGAATTCTTGGAGCAACTCCTAGACGAATTTCTGGATGAACTTCCGGAGGAATTCCACGAGGAACTTTCCGGAGTAATTCTTGGGGGAACTTCCGAAGTAATACCTAGAGGAGCTTCAGGAGGAATTCCTGAATGAACTACTGGAAAAATTCCTGGAGGTACTCCTGGAGGAATTCTTGGATGTTCTCCCGGAGTAATTCTTGGAGGAACTCCCGTACGAATTTCAGGAGGAACTCCCGTACAAATTTCCGGAGGAACTCCCGGAGGAATTCCTGGCGGAACTTCCGGAGCAATTGCTGGAGGAACTTCCGAAGGAACTTCCAGAGGAATTCCTGGAGGAACTTCCGGAGGAATTCTTGGAGGAATTTCCGGAGCAATTTCGGGAGGAACTTCTGGAGGGATTCCGGGGGATGGCACTTTTGAAGTAATTCCTGGAGGAACTTCCGGAGGAATTCCTGAAGGAACTTCTGGAGGAATTTCTGGAGGAATTTCTGGAGGAATTTCTGGAGGAACTTGCGGATGAATTCCTGGATGAACTTGCGGATGAATTCCGGGAGGAACTCCGGAGGAATTCTGGGAGGAACTCAGGAGTAATTCCGGGAGGAACGGCGAAGGAATTCCGGAACGAACTCCGGAGGAATTCCGGGAGGAACTCCGGAGGAATTCCGGGAGGAACTCCGGAGGAATTCCGGGAGGAACTCCGGAGGAATTCCGGGAGGAACTGCGGAGGAATTCAGGAGGAACTTCCGGAGTGATTCAGGAGGAACTTCCGGAGTAATTCCGGCAGGAACTTCCGGAGGAATTCCGGCAGGAACTTCCGGAGGAATTCCGGCAGGAACTTCCGGAGGAACTTTCGGAGGAATTCCGGGAGGAACTTCCGGAGGGATTCCGGGAGGAACTTCCGGAGGGATTCCGTTAGGAACTTACGGAGGAATTCCTGGATGAACTACTGGAAAAATTCCTGGAGGTACTCCCGGAGGAATTCTTGGAGGTCCTCCCGGAGTAATTCTTGGAGGAACTCCTGTACGAATTTCCGGAGGAACTCCCGGAGGAATTCCTGGAGGAACTTCCAGAGGAATTCCTGGAGGAACTTCCGGAGGAATTCTTGGAGGAATTTCCGGAGCAATTTCGGGATGAACTTCTGGAGGGATTCCGGGGGATGGCACTTTTGAAGTAATATCTGGAGGAACTTCCGGAGGAATTCCTGGAGGAACTTCTGGAGGAATTTCTGGAGGAACTTCTGGAGGAATTTCTGGAGGAACTTGCGGATGAATTTCTGGAGGAACTTCTGGAGGAATTTCTGGAGGAACTTGCGGATGAATTCCTGGAGGAACTTCCGGATGAATTCCTGGAGGAACTTCCGGAGGAATTCCGGGAGGAACTTCCGGAGGAATTCCGGGAGGAACTTCCGGAGGAATTCCGGGAGGAACTTCCGGAGGAATTCCGGGAGGAACTTCCGTAGGAATTCCGGGAGGAACTTCCGTAGGAATTCCGGGAGGAACTTCCGTAGGAATTCCGGGAGGAACTTCCGTAGGAATTCCGGGAGGAACTTCCGGAGGAATTCCGGGAGGAACTTCCGGAGGAATTCCGGGAGGAACTTCCGGAGGAATTCCGGCAGGAACTTCCGGAGGAATTCCGGCAGGAACTTCCGGAGGAATTCCGGCAGGAACTTCCGGAGGAATTCCGGGAGGAACTTCCGGAGGAATTCCGGGAGGAACTTCCGGAGGAATTCCGGGAGGAACTTCCGGAGGGATTCCGGGAGGAGCTTCAGGAGGAATTCCTGGATGAACTACTGGAAAAATTCCTGGAGGTACTCCCGGAGGAATTCTTGGAGGTTCTCCCGGAGTAATTCTTGGAGGAACTCCTGTACGAATTTCCGGAGGAACTCCCGGAGGAATTCCTGGAGGTACTCCCGGAGGAATTCTTGGAGGTTCTCCCGGAGTAATTCTTGGAGGAATTTCCGGAGCAATTTCGGGATGAACTTCTGGAGGGATTCCGGGGGATGGCACTTTTGAAGTAATATCTGGAGGAACTTCCAGAGTAATACCTGGAGGAACTTCCGGAGGAATTCCTGGAGGAACTTCTGGAGGAATTTCTGGAGGAACTTCTGGAGGCATTTCTGGAGGAACTTGCGGATGAATTCCTGGAGGAACTTCCGGAGGAATTCATGGAGGAACTTCCGGAGGAATTCCTGGAGGAACTTCCGGAGGAATTCCTGGAGGAACTCACGATCAAACAGCTCTATAATATTTCTTTCATAGCTTTCCCAGTCAGCCGAATCAAATAGCCATCTCCTACGACGGGTGGTTTCTGGAACAGCGTCGCTCCCAAGGATAAAGATCGGATAATGATCGCTGCCACATGATGTGCATTGAAATCGCCTAGTAAGATATATGGAGATGCAAGCTCGTTCAACAAATCCTGGATCTTCTTTTCAAAACTGTCGCAGCTCCTCAAAAGGAAGTAGATTGAAACTATCGTTAGATTGTTATTTGCATATAATTGAATTGCCAACGCCAGCAAATCGGTCTTCAGGGGAACAACGCGATGGGGTGTTGTAGCGGCTACTGCCAGGGCGATGGAATGATGTGAAACTATTCCGCTTTTAAGATACCATTTATAGGCACCACCCAACCAAGAGTCGATGCGGCGCGTTTGCTTAACATGGGTTCCCTAGTAACACAACTCACACTGATTTGGTTGAATCAACTCAAATGTGACTAAATTTGGTTTTATATGAGTTACTATAACTACTCTACAACATGTGTGTTACTCGGGTTTCCTGAAGCGCGAGAACGATAGGCTGCATTTGTTTCGTTAGGATGACCAAATCGTTGAGATTTTTAGGAAGACTACTTATGTTCCACTGGAGAGCGATGATTTTCTTAAAACCGCTCATGGTATAAGATGCTGAAGATGAAATATTTTCCTGGAGATGGTGGCTGTTGTCGAGTACATTATTAGTTTGACTTGCCTGATTTGTTAGGCAACCCATGTCAACCGACGAATCGATTTCATTGTTGTGATGAACTTGATGGGCGTTGGATATGTTGTCTGCTGGTTGCTGTGGACAGACGGTCACTGTGGTAGGTTGAAGGTCTACGGGTTGGGGTATTGCGTCCCGGACTATCTTCCCAGCCAACAGTGCTTCTCTTCCAGGAAGTGAGAAGGGTACATTACTTTCCACACCCTCAAACCGCTTTGATTGTAAGGTGTTATTGTTGCTATGTGGTTTATTGCAGGTTGTTTGATTTGTTGATGATAGTTTATTAGACATAATTGAGTTATTGTTTATTTCGGCCAAATGGCCCTTCCTGTCATTTGGTCGAAAGTCATTCGGCAAAAAGCCATTTGTTCGAATGCCGCTTGTACGAATATTATTCCGCCGAATTCCATTTGGCGGAATTAAACGATTGTCCGAAACGGTTGATGGGTCGAAAAAGGGTTTGTCCGTAAATGTAATTTGTCCGAAAGGGACGTTCGACCGAGCACGTGATTTGGCCTACAAAGTTGTTTGCTCTAGCAACCGGAAACTGCCGTTTGGTCGAAATAATGGTTTGGCCGAAAATGTAATTTTGCCGAATAGATCATTTAGCCGAAAATGATCTTTCTGCAAAACACTCCGCCACTTCATGCAAGATGTCCATTACGGCCAAATGGCCCTTTCTGTCAAACGACCATTTCTGCCAATTGAGCTATTCGAGGAACTGTTCAGTCGACGACATGGTCGACACTATTTACTATTTAACTGAATGACATTTTCAGCGAAATAACTAGATCCCGAGCAGGAGAAATTGGCTCAATAATACCCAATTCTGTTATTGATACCATACTCTGTTATGAACTAGCCCTGGATAAGAAGTAAAATACCAAAAGAATAATACCAAAAACTAATATGCACAATACTTAAGCCATAACATACTCAGTTATAAAATTGAATTTTAATACGAAATGCATAACTAATTATTATTCGTTTGGTATTGAAATAACTAAGAACGTTATACCTTAAGTATTCTGCATATAAGTTTTTGGTATTTTACCGCTTATACAAGTCTAGTTCATATCAACTTCCCAAGCAGTCCAAGTCAAGCGAATCTGGTTGCAGGAACTTAATTGTGACTGAATCTGGTCATACATAAGTTACAATGATCTAAGTGTAACATGTGTGCTGCTCGGGTTTGTTATCGAGGTCGTCGCTCCTGCTTGGGATGGGCTTCTGCTAAATAGTTTGTTCGGTCAAATGCCATATTTGGCAAACAACATTTGGCTTTCGGCCAAACATTCTATTTTTAAGAGAAAATCTTTGGATTTCAACGGAAATCGTAAAACACAGTAAGAAAGTTTAAAAAACGGGTAATCCTTCAGAATTTGCACTCGAAGTTTTTCTTAGTTTTTTCAAGGAAATTCACGAATTTTACATACACGCCACATACCGTCATCTACATACAACACATCGCCAGCCTATACAGACTTACGAGTTGCTAACGGTTACATACGGCACCACCCCAGCCCGTACCTATTTTGCGACTCGCTGTCTGCATCAATTGCATCTGGAGGTGAACTAACCAGCCCTTTAGTGGCAGCCATGACGGTTGCTAAGCATTCCCACGTGGAAGTGGCATCAGAGGTGGAGTCTGAAGAAGACGAAATTCAGTCATGTGGTGAATTGATCAAACTTGTGCAATCGGTTAGAAACATAGCAATGCATGGGTCATCGTCAAATAGCCTAGAAATTCTGCAGAATATTTCTACAGAGCACCATGAAGATCGACCTTATCTGGAGCTGGAACCGTGGCGACTGATAGATTTTCTAACAATGCTGTATAATAACCTACCAAAACCTGTATAAGAACTGGGCATATAGGAAATTTTTAGATTCTTATAAAAAACGTAAGCTTACAATCAAATATTTTAGGAACAGATTCCAAAATTGTAAGGTCTCATACAATATTTGTATAAGAATCTATCATTTTCGCATATCCCCAGTTCTTGTACAGGTTTTGGTAGATTCTTATACAGAATACACATGCACATACATACAGACAGACATCACCTCAATTCGTTGGGCTGAGCTGATTGGTGTATGAAAGTCGGTCCTCCGGGCCTCATATCAAAAATTCGTTTTTGGAGTGAACATATAAACTTTTCGTTACACCTTGGTATACGAGAAAGGCAACATCTCAAGGTTCTTCGAAATTACCTTCTTTTGCAACATCTCGTGCTCAATGGACGATACCTCAGTGTAAAGAGGAAGCTTCAAAGTTTCAAATCATGATAATTGAGGAGAAAATGCTCGAATGCTTGAACAAGTCTCACACTACACACATATTTCGTTTTAATGGTGCACGAAACATTATAATTTCCCTGATAATAACTCCCTCCAGAAGTTGTTTCCCAGCCTTGAGTGTAATATCTTGTTTTATAACCTCCACCTGTTGCCATTCGCTTCATCTTGAGTCGACGAAGCATCCCCCTCCGGTTGGGCATATCATTTTCCTCGGAAATTGACACAAACTGTTCCAAATCGTTTGCGGAGAGATTTAATGATCCATCAAAATAATCACGGCATATTATTACCCCAGTCAGCAGTCAGCACTGATGGAATTAATTTTCAAAAGTATGTGACACTAAACATTAATTTTATAACAGTGTTCGCTAAGGTTCAAATATTAGTTTTAGTAAGATTTCAGTATTGAAACGAAAATTTCTAAACTGTGTTAGACAAAAATGGCAAAACAATTTTTTTTGCACATAGATTCCATACCACGATTTATACATTTTTCTCAGTTTTATGATTTGATTGGTAAGTTTATGTAGTGCTACGCTTCATATTCACCCGTTGAAGGGAGCTGCGCTCATGATGTATTGATGACTGGACTCACTATCGTAAAAAAGTTTATGAATCATTTGGCGATCTGAGTATATAAACCAAGAGCTTCCGACACAATTCGAACAAAATCCACCGTGAAATGAGTTTTTTTTTCGACCAGTAAAACTGACTCCTGGGTGCAAACATTATGGCACATACGGTACCGCTTCACCGCCGATGCTGGGGTCATTAATGTCTTGCGCATCATCACCCATCTATGGGATGGATTTCCGTCTAGTGCTTTTTGCTGCCCCGGACTTTGGGGGTTGACTGTCCTGATGGCAGCCTGTCGGACCAGCAACAGCAAAAGCGAGAATACGCGGGGTACTCATGAAGACAATTCATCCGGGAGCTACAGCAGCAATCACGAAAAGTGCCCCTTTTTCCGTCCGTCCAATCCACGCCTGTTGGTGAAGCTAAAAAGGAGGGGAGACCTTTTTTACGAGCGGTCTAAATTAATTCACTTTTCCGGGGATGCTCAGGTCATTTCGCATCGTTAACGACGTAGATGATCCGTCACGTGTGCTTTGGGTTTGACGGGCAGTTTTCTTGAGCTTGCCGTTTTTCAATGGGCATTGCTATAGATGGTATCACTCGAAGAATTAATGGCACGCCGAAGAAAAGCTTTCGGTGGTATGATGCTCGAGCGAATTAAGACAGTTAGGCAGTCAAAATTATGTAATGGAATGTTGTGGGAGTTGGGGAATTACAAAATTGTGGAAATTTTCCAAGGAGTCCCATCAGCACTACAGCCGAGTATCCTACAATACTGTAGATGGTGATTGTCCTGATGATACAATTTTTTTTCCTGCTTTCTTCGTTTTGCCAACATTGGGCTCACTCTCTAGCAGTATGTCACAAGAAATGTTATTCCTTCCTTCCCAGTAACCTTCAGCACGATTTGCTTTCTCTTGTAGATGAGCCTTATAGTTAAGTGATTCCATCTTCTTCATATTCCATCTTTTCCCGGTGACGGAATCTGACGTTCCAATCCACCGAATATACAAATTAATCTGACCTATGTCATACGAAGTCGTTACATATTCGTAATAACTTTCGTATATCATCCCAAGTGTTCCATCAACAAGAGTTTCAATTTCCTTTCGACTTTTCCACCAAGGGACCGTACACTAATTACAAGCTTTTTCTGGGTTTTAACCTCCCCCATGTAAGATTTTTACAAATATTTTTTTATTTATATGGATCGTAAGAAAATCGCAGACCCCGTCCCCCATAAGTGCTTACGTAATTGGTAGACAACCTAGAATGCATAATCCGGCGAACCCTTTTCAAGCGGATGCTGTCACCGTACTTCCTCTCCACGCTCAGAATAATGGTAAATTGACTTTTCCTGTCGTACGCGCCGTCGTCACTTTTCGGGCTTTCGCCCGAACTTGTCAACGAGAACATTTTTCATTTGTCAAATTTATTACGGTCATCGTTCTCAGTCATTTTGCGGAACTCATATTTTTCGGTTGCGTCAAAATTCGCCTGCAACCCACCAGATGTTGGCTCGAGTCATCGCACATCGTCACACATGAACCGCCTTCGAGTGTGAACTGAAAACTTTATTTTCTGTCGCGTGCGGAATATTCGACAGATTCATCATCAGCGCATAGGGACCCCCACGTGCACAATGTGAGAGCTGGGATATAATCTCAGTGGGAAGAAATTACAACCCACCCATGATGACGACGAGGGGCGACCCTTGATGTGTGAAGTGGAAATTTCGTCGAAAGGGTGCCCGAGCGAGGCAGCCGATTTCGTGCCCAAACTCATCGCGCTGAGGAGCACGCTTGCGATCAAGCTGTTTGTCGCTGGGGCGTATCTGTCTGATGGAAAACATACGAACGGGAATCAGTGAGGCGGACCCGCGACCACATGGAAGCGGTCCGGTCTAAGGAACATGATTTAGAATCAGGAAAATTAAGTCTGTAAATCAAAATTATGTTGTTTTTATTGGTGCTTTGTGATTTTTATTATTGGGAACAGAACTGAGCGTGTGTTTCGTGCTGGTTCGATATGAAAGGGGACTAGGAGAAAAATGGGTATTTTACCTGACGAACGAAATGCACAAAGTTACAAAAGAACAATAAATGCAAAAAAATCAATAATTAAATATTTCAGTATCTTTTTATACTACCGTCTTCTTCTTCTTCTTATTGGCATTACATCCCCCACTGGGACATTGCCGCCTCGCTGCTTAGTGTTTATTCAGCACTTCCACGATTATTAACCAAGGTTTCAACCAATTACCATTTGTATTCGCATATCATGAGGCTAACACGATGATACTTGTATGCTCAGGAAGTCGAGACAATTTCAAACCGAAATTGCGTAGACCGGCGCCAGGAATCGAACCCAACCACTCTCAGCATGGCCTTGCTTGCTTTATAGCCACCTTGGGTTTATTTTTAACTTAAAACTGAAATTTGAGAAAATTTTAGTCAACTATTATGATCATTTGAAAAACAAATTAAATCGAAAAATTGGAACAAATATTAAAAACAGTAATCGTCGATAAGGCGAAGCACCCACAATACACTTAGCTCCCCCCGCTTAGAAGTTCTTACTCGGTTTAGGTTCATAAGTGATGTCGGTCCGCGGCGCGGTGGCGATGTTTTGTAGTTGCTCCGACTTGTTCGAACACAGAAACAGAAACGGCCGCGTGTGTTCAGGGCCGGGAGTGAGTTATTGAAGCGATTCCGATGGCACGAGACTCGTAAATTGGGTATGATGGAGTGAGCAACCGAATTGACTAGAGAGCTAGCGGACGTGTATCAATTAGGCGGGGTTTTGTGTGGCTTTAGAACTACTAGTTATGGAGATTTAGGTAACGTTATTAGCTTGTTGGGCGATGTTACTGTTTCGTCACATGCGTTTGTGCCGTTATTGCTGATAAATGGTTTCGCTGATTGATGTGGGAATCGGAGCAAGTAGCTAAGGTCGAAGTGTACTAAAATAGAACCTGTTCGTTATATTGTTTTAGCTGGAGCAATTTGTCAGAGTACCGAACTTCGTGCTGTTTAATTGCAGCATTGAGTTCTATAAATAAGACCATCTACTCTATACTGTAATATTTTGAACAAACCTAATAGGCATGGCGGACTGAAGTTTGAAGCTTACCGTCGTGCGGGGCTTCTTTTGACTCCGGGGGCTAGTTTGTATTTTTGTTTTCTAAAACTAATTGAAAAAATACCAAATTTGAAACAGAAAGTTGCCATCCAACTATCAACAAGACATCCGAATGGTGATAATGGCAATTTGAGAGCGCCCCGCAGGACGGTATCCAATATAAGAAGAACTTATAATTTTCTCAAAATTGCTTATGGGAAGCAGTGTTGGTAATAGCATAATAAATTCTCAACATTTATTGTAAGTAATTTATATAATTTGTCAAGTACCTAAACATGTGAAAATTTTCATAGAAATGTAAAGAAGTTTTTTCAGTTGAACAAAAACCCCAATGAGTAGAAGCTTTGTTTTTATAAATAACTAGCCGACCCGACGAACTTCGCTTCGTCTAAAATTGATTTATTCTCTTATAAGTTCTCGAGTTATGCAGAAATTTCTGTTTCATTTGTATGGTCGCCCCTTTTCCAAAGCGGGAGGGTATGACCATCTCAAGTACCTCCCGGCCCCAAAAATCTTGGCATAAATTTTCGCGAATCGTTTAGTAATTTCCGAGTTTATAAGATTCAGAAAGACAGAAATTCATTTTTATGTATATAGATGAAGAAGATTATGTTTATTAGTGTTAGGGGAAGGGTCATTTGACTGAAACCCATTCGGCCGAAAGCCATTTGGCCGAATGCAACTAGACCGAACAGACCATTAGGCCGAAACCCATCTGGCCGAAAGTCATTTGGCCGAAAGGTCGTCTGGAAATGGTCGTTTGGCCGAAAGGATCATTTGGCCGAACGGGTCATTTAGCTGAAAGGGTCATTTGGCCGAAAAAGTCCGTGAAAAGGGTTATTTGGCCGAATAGGGCATTTGGCAAAATAGTTCATTAGAAAATTGAGAAATTAGGAATGAAGAGAAACGTCTACTTCTCACCTCTCATTTCCTCTTCTCACTGTAAAGTGAAACGAAATGAGTGATGAGACGTTTCACTACCCCCTTCACTTTCTTACTTCTCAGGTGAGAGTTTGAAATGGGGAAAGAAGTGAGACGTCTCACTTCTCATTCCTCTTTATCAATTCTGCTGCAAAAGTGAGTAGCAAGACGTCTCACTCTCCTTCGCACTTCTCACTTTTACAGTGAAGTGATAAATAAAGAGAAGTGAGACGTCTCTTCTCATTCCTAACTTCTCATTTTCAAATGAACTATTCAGCCAAATGACCTATTTAAAAATTACCCTTTCGCCAAATTCTTCGGCCAAATGACTCTGCAAATGACCCTCAAACAAATGAATTTTCGGCCAAATGACACTTTCGACATATTCGACCCAATGGCCCAATGGAATTCGGCTAATGACAATCGACCTAGTGGCATTCAACCAAATGGCCTTTACTAAAATGACTTTCAGTCAAACAATGCAGAAAGTTGTTTAGCCAACTGTTATTTCTGAAAACCATTGGACCGGAACTCATCTGGCTAAAAATTTCATTCGACCGAAATGAACAATTGTTAACTAGTCATTTGGTCAAAAAGATCGTTTGGCCGCATAGGTTATTTGGCCTAAAATGCCGATTGACAGAAAGGGCTTGGTTGAAATGGAACCCTGCCAGAAATGTCGTTCGGCCGAACTGGTCCTTTGGCCGAAAAGGTTGTTTTGTAGAAAAAGCCACTGTCGTAGCTGATTAGAAAGGACCATTTGACTGAAAATGTTGTTTGGTGTTTAGCATTAACATTTACGACCGTAGACCAAATGAACATTTGCCAAACGTTGGTTTTGGCTACATGAGAATGAGACGTCTGGGTGATTCGACCAAACGACCTATTAAGGCTAACTGCTTTTCGACCAAATTACAAGTTCGGCCGTAGATTGCTTTGTAAAATATGTTTTCGGTTAACCTGATTTCAACCTATTATCAATTTCGGTCAAACGTTCAACTTGCCGAATGACTCTCTCTCATTTGATTGTTCCTCTTTTTGAACAATTTCCGGTGGCATTTCCGAACAATACAAATAATTTTCTTATTTTCTGTAATTAAAAAAAAATCTTTGAAATTAAATGAATCTCGTACAAATTCAAAAAAAATCCTGTGAAACTTCTTCTTAATAACTTCTCGTTGAAATCCAAGAGATTCTTCCACATTCTGAACAATTATCCACGAAAACTCCAAATATTTCCTGTGATTCCATAACCTTTCTCGAAAATTCCGAAGAATTTCATGTGCAAGTTACAGAGAGTTGCCCGAAGATATTGCAAAGAATTTTGTGTAAAAATTCCGAAGCATATCCTTTGCTAATTCCGCAGAACTATCCGCGGAAATTCTGAATAATTTTTCGTTAAAGTTTCGAACAATTTTCCGTTGAAATTCGAAGAATCTCCACTGAAATTCTAAATAATTTTCCGGATTCAACAGTTCAAAAATGAAAAAGAAAAAAAATGAAAAATGAAAAAATTGTGAACGAAGGAAGCTATTAATCAAATATAGTGACAGAACATTTGTGAAAATCTGCGAAAAAAGAACAAAAAGGGCAAAAAAAATTCATTTACGCAGAAGCTAAGAATGATTTGGCGTGCGATTCAAGGCAAAGCGGTTTGTTTGGAACACAGAAAATTGTACGAGAAATTGTTAATCGTTTTGTGAAACCGATACTTTTCGACCCAGGTGGAACTGATAGGGTAATAATTTGTAGGTGAAGTTTAGAAACGCGTAAAAGTCCAGTTAGTTGCTAGTTTCACGGGTGGGAGTGTTGCGTGATGTTTTGATAAATTGTGTGAAACTGGCAGCACTGGCAATTAAATAACTTAACTGAAAAACTAGTATTTGATAAGAATAGTTTAGAGTGGCCTTCCTTAACCGTGCGGTAAGACGCGCGGCTACAAGAACCATGCTGAAAGTGGCTGGGTTCGATTCCCGGTGCCGGTCTAGGCAATTTCGGATTGGAAATTGTCTCGACTTTCCTGCATAAAAGTATCATCATTGCTAGCCTCATGATATACGAATGCAAAATGGTAACCTGGCTTAGAAACCTCGCAGTTAATAACTGTGAAAGTTAATAGAACACTAAACTGCGAGGCTCTGTGTCCCAGTGGGAGGATGTAATGCCACTGAAGAAGAAGACCTATCCGACCAAATGTCCTATTTGGCCAAATGTTACTAAGCCAGACACCTCAAATTACCCTTTCGCCAAATGACCCTTTCGGCCGAATAATCCTGGTCAAATGACCCTTTCAGCTAAATGATCCTTTCGGCCAAACGACCTTTTCGACCAAACGACCCACCAAACAACCCTTTCGCAAAATGACTTTCGCCAAATGAACCTTCCGGCCAAATAACCCCTTTCGCCAGACGACCCTTTCGGCCAAATGACTTTCAGCCAGATGGATTTTGGCCTAATGTTCTTTCGGCCTAGTGGCATTCGCCAAATGGCTTTCGGCAAAATAACCCTTCCCTTTGGTCAATACATTTTCGGTCAAACCGTTTTCGACCTATTATCAATTTCGCAAACGTTCATATTGCCGAATGGCTCTCTCCCGAATGATTCTTCCTGTTTTTGAATAATTTCCTGTGGAATTTTCGAACAATACAAATAAAAACTCCAAATACTTCCTGTGACCTTTTGAGCCTAACGACTCTTTCGACCAAACAACCCCTTCAGAAACCCTTTCGAAAATGACCCTCGTCAAATGACCCATTCGCCAAACGCCCATTTGCAAACGATCCATTCGGCCAAACAACCCTTCCGGAATGAATTCGCCAAAAGACCCATTCGGCCAAACGACCATTTCCGCCAACTAACCCTTTCGGACAAACGACTCTTTCAGAAAAACGGCCAAAATGACTTTCGCCGAATGGGTTTCGGCCTAATGTCTGTTCGCCTAGGCATTCGGCCAAATCTTTCGGCCAAAAGACCCTTCCCTTTGGTCAAATGCATTTTTGGTCAAACCGTTTTCGACCTATTATCAATTTCGGCCAAACGTTCAACTTGCCGAATGACTCTCTCCCATTTGATTCTTCCTCTTTTTGAATAATTTCCTGTGGAATTTTCGAAAAATACTAATAAAACTCAAATACTTCCTGTAGTTCCGTAGAACCTTTCTCGAAGATTCCGAAGAATTTCTTGTGAAAGTTACAGAAAGTTGCCCGCAGATACTGCAAAGAATTTTATGTGAAAATTCCAAAGCATATCCTCTGCTTATTTCACAGAACTATCCGCGGAAATTCTGAATAATTTTTCGTTAAAATTTTGAACAATTCTCCGTGGAAATTCTGAAGAATCTCCCACTGAAATTCTAAATAATTTTCTAAAAGTTTTTGTTGGAAACTCTAAATAATTTTCCGGGAAATTATAAATAATTGCTAAGTAAATTTTAAAGAATATGTGAAAAAACGAATATTTTGGAAAATTTAGAGTAATTTTCCAAGAAAGCAAATTCTATTTTTCCGGAGAAATACAAATGATTTTCCGAAAAATTATGAAGATTCTATGACATTTGTTAGTATCAATACGCCAGAAGGATTTTTGCCAGAAACCCATTCTCCAAAATAGACCATTTGCCAGAACGCACCATTATTCCTCAGAACTGGTCATCTCCTATTCCATGCACGCGTTTGTCCAGTATCTTCTTTAAAAGCAGGCGCTTTCCCGATTATGCAATGTGGATGTAATTCCTTTTTCAAAAGTAGCGCTTGCGATTAAGGCAATGGTGCATGTGTCTCCTATTTCTAAAAGCAGCCCTAGCAGTACAAATCTTTCATATGGGCTACTGCAACTCATATATGACCGCATTCAGTCACTATCAAGTTTGTGCAACCATTTTTATCTGCTCGGGAGCCGCTTGTCCGGATTAACGCAATGGTGGATGTGATCCCTTCTTTAAAAGTAGGTGATTGCCAGGATTGAAGCAATGGTGGATGTGATTCCTTCTTTGGATTAATATAATAGAAGATGTGATCCAGTATGTCGGATTAAGGCAATGGTGGATGTCCTTCATTGAAAAAGGCGGTTGCTAGAAATGAAGAATGGTGGACATGATCCATATTTTAAAAGATAAAGGAGGCGAGGTAGATGTTATCCCTTTTTAAAGTAGGTGTTTGTCCGTGCCGTTATGAATATGAAAATTGTGGATGTGATTCCTTCTCCAAAAGTAGACATGTTGCCTAGACTTTTGTTTGGTTTTACACAAATTTGTATTTTTTTTTCGATATAGTACCATCTTTCTGAAAATTGTCTAATATGTTAAATAACCCTCTTTATGAAAATTAATTATACCGAAAATCCTATCATTAATAAGAATGAATCCTATCACTCACCACTGCCTTAATTCGGCGACGCCTACTTCTAAAGAAAACATATCACCATTACATTAATCCGGAAAACACCTCTTTTGAAGAAGGATCACATCCACCTTTGCCTTAATTTTGATAGTTTTAAGAAGGGATTATATCAGCATTTTCTTTATCCGGTAGCGCCAACTTTTAAATGGGTCGAAGCAAGTGCGATCTTTAATAGTTTGCAGTAGCCATCGTGCAAGCAAGTTAAGTGCGAGTTCTCATCGTCTGAAGTAGTTGAGATATCAGACCAGTCTTCGACTAAATACGTTAATCACGCGTTACTTTTTTTCTATATCATCTAAATATGGCGTCGTTAAAAATATAGTCCCTTACCAAGGCGGTTTCCAATAGATTTCTCTCCAATTAACATTATTTCTTTTCCAGTGCGCTCATGGAGATGCAGAGGATTCCTCGGTCTCTTATAGAAATAGGTGTCGTACTTATTTTCCTCCCTTTATCCTAATTGAGTGAGGACGTGGTCGGAATCGTTATTGTTCTTGAAAAAAAACTCCAAAGCATGAACGTGAGAATAGCTTTCTAGCGAAAACTATTCAATTGGTGAACGGTGCATTATTTGTTGTTTGTCGGCCAATCACGACTAGCAACTACGACGTGTATAGTCAATCAATCTAAGCTAAGCTAAGTGAGAGCCAACTTTTGAAGAAGGATTAATATTCACCATTATGTTTATCCGGGCAAACATCATCTTTTAAAGAACTGGTCACTTCCACAATTTCCTTAATCCATGCAAGTGCCTGCTTTAAAAAAAAGGGATCACATCAACCATTGCCTCATTTCGGGCAAACGGCTACTTTTAAAGAAGCTCTCATCCACCATTGCCTTAATCCGAGCAGCGCCTACTTAAAAACAATATAACAGAAACCATTGCCTTAACTTGGCAAAAGCTTACTTTTAAATAGGGGATCATTCAGCATTGCCTTTATCTGGGTAGGTGCCAACTTTTAAAGAAGGGATCATATCCACCATTACCTTAATCCGTGCTACCGACTACCTATAGCCGACTTATGTATGCTTTCTACATCATGCGAACTTACAAAAATAAGTATTTCCTATTGAACGAGCAAACGCCTTTTTCCTGCTTAGTACGAGAAGAAACCGAAAACACATATTTGCGCTCATGTACTCTCACATTCAAACTTCCAAATTAAAAAATTAGATTAACCAAAATTAGATCTAGTGAATGGTGCATTCTGGCGAACGACTTTCTGGGGAATGATCCATTTTGACAAATTCATTCTGGAAAAACTTCTGGCACAAGTCATACAACCTTTTTGAAAACTTGATTAAAATGTATAATAGCAGAAATGTAATTCATTTCATTGCCATTCATATAATAAATATTGATATTTTCAGCCATAGCGTCCTCAGTTTATATTTTTCCGTTTTCAATGGTTTTACTATTAAAAAAAATCTATTAGGTAGAATAGATCAAATTTCTTCACCAGTTATTAGCTTATGCATATGAGCTTCCATTGGTATTCAAAATCACCACTTTGAAACCGAAATTCGTTGTCAGTGACTGGTACACACATTTATAAAATTATTTTTAACGGCAGTGAACCATCTTGAAATTCAAAATAGCAGGGTTTGCAGAAATCGCTCTCAATAGTTAATGAAAACAGATAAAAGAAAGACAAAAACTATTCCGAATCATAACAAGCCATGATCACAAATTTATCAAACTTGTACAAGTGCTAAAATACAGAATTTGATTGGCCGCCCCAACAGAGAAGTAACGATTCTGGCTTTGTTCTCGCTCATTTTGTGTTGGTCCAGCTGTGTAGAACAAGTTGAAATGCATAATCAGAGCCAGTGCTCCCCGCGTTTGGAGCTTTTTAAAAGAAATTTATCAAAAGGTATATCATCCCGAATCAGTTCTTTATCATGACAGCTTGCGAAAAAGTCTCTCATGGTATGCTACATATCGTAGAGTAGAGTGGGGCAAAAATGCGCGTGGGGTAAAAGTAAGTTTTCGATTTCTTGAAATAGTAATAAAATATAAACTAGCAACACTGCATCAGTTTGACAGGTATTCGGACCAACTATTATCATTGTAATTGTGAATGATTTGAATAAACAACAAGGAAGATAAGTAGATAAATAATGTTTTGGTCATTTTGCTAAAAATAATTGTGTTTTCGCAACTAGTATTTCATTACCATATATAACGTACTATCAGGTGAACATTATACCATTTCGATAACCTACCAGTTTTCCGAAGGCGGTACTTTATAGCTTGCCTTCAGGTTAGTATCTGATTTAACATTTGTGAGAGTCAATTGTACCAACCGCTCCGAGCATTCTGATTAATGTGGCATATAAGAAGGTGTTGATTGAGTGAATTCAAGCCTCCATATACATTGATCAAAATTCGAACAGTGATCAGTTGACCTCTTCAAATAGCTAACCCGCGAACAACGGTAACCATTACCATAATATTCAGAACCAATCCGATTGGTTTCAAGAAATCAAAACTATCCTTGAATAAATTTGGGGACTGTGGAAGTACGCAGGAACGGGTGGGGCAAGGGTACGCATGGTAATTTCAGGTTCTGTCTCAAATCCGGCCGAAATAAGACTACTTCCAAAGCGTAAAGATCCTCAACCATAGAGTGTAAAATAATCGAAATTATTTGGTGAAGCCAACTTTCTTCACTTATCAGCTCACTTCCAGCAACATTCATAGTTGGCTCTGGACTGTCAATATTCGTTGATATACATTTAAAACGCAATGCGGAAAGCGAGGAAGGAATTAATCGAGCCCATATTTTGCACAGTTGATTGGGGTCTCATAACGATTCAGAAAAACTTTGATCTCACTTGATTGGATGACGTTTTCGTTTTTTTTTTCGTACAACTGCGGGGCACTCAGTCAAAAAATATGTCAATGAAATCTCCATTATATAAGACAAGATGATGAAGTTTTCTTAAAAAAATGAAAGGTGCACATATGTCATAATACAGAATTTAGACTACTCTAATGGGGTCCATTAAAAACCGCTTATCCTCAGCTAAACGTTGTTTAAAAAGACAGACAGACGTTCGCTGAACCGGAATTGTCTCTCACACACCGGAAAGAAACGAGCGCTGTACGAAATAAATCAAATTTATTTCCTTTTCATGGGGACATGGATTTTCATTTTTATATCTTTTCACTGACCCTGAAGCAACCGGAGCCGCACAACCGCGAACGTGTGTTGGAATAAGTGAGACACTTTGTTCAACAAATCGCCTGCGAGGACGACGACGGAATGGTCGCCGTCTTCGTTGGTGGTGAATGTGGAGCCATACGGTTAGATGTCAAAAATGTTGTGAAATTTATTTGTTTTCCAAGCGCATGCCAGAATCCCCAGGATCATATAAGGAATTATCACCCACGTGTGCGGGACGTCACCGTTTTGCAGCAAAGATGTTGGGTTATATTGCTTGAGAGCCGTCCATTACGGAATGATCGCAATAGGGATGATATGAATTGCTGTCGGATGAGTATCAGCAATGAAAAACAGAGACAGCCATGTTCAAAACATGAGGTCAATGATTCTTTTTGCATTTAGTTTTACTATACAATATATTTTTTCCAATAATGGACCAGATCAGGTTATTCATTCCATCCGGTTAATTCTATCATCATCCTTAATTTCCACTCTATGGACTTGTTTGCTGTACTTTTTATTTTTTTTCTTCCGAATTCAGAACATCTATTTTATTTACTCTTCTGTGTTTTACATCCTTCTCTAAGCTTGCCTTTCTTTAAATACAGAAAGCAATTGTGTTCAAACATCTTTCAGTATTCTTTTCGTCTGAATTCCGCAAGTAGGTGCATAAACCAAAAATCCATTGCAGGCAGGAGGAGATAATTCGGAAAATAAATACGAGCAAAACGCCTTCGAATATCCCACCGTTCTTCGTCATCACTGTTGGATGCTTCTGTTTGCGATCCTGTGGTGCAAAGATTTTAAATCGAATTTCAATCCGTTTTTCACTGCCACCACCGCCGCACCGTCGGTAGTTTCAGCTGCAGCATTTGCTCGGATCAGCCTGAGACCAGCAACAGTACACGTTTCGCAAACAGCCAGCGCTCCTTGGCACTGATCCAATAAAATGCAACCCGTTTTCTGCCGGGGAATTCCATCATATTCCGGCGCACCATCATCACACATCGCCCTTCGGTTGGCCTTTGATCTCCGATTTATCGCTGGGTAGCGAGCGCTTGAAATCGATGGCTGCTGGGAATGTTCGTTCATTCATTTCGGGGAATGGGAGGTGAAAATCTCGAAGATGCCGACACCGCAACCGAGGAACCTTGGTCGTCGGGATGCCAGCGAGCTTTGAAAATAGCGTGCGAAAAAACCCGGAAGCGGAGCTTGTCAACGGGAGTGGATATAACGTGAATGGAAAGCGATAACCCTCTTTTTATCTTTGCCGCGTGGAAGTAGAGCTTTCATGGCTCGAAGCAATCTTGGTTCGCAGTTAATCCGAACGGTTTCGGATAAAATGGGAAGAAAATATTTGGATTTTTCTTCTAATCGAACAAATTATGCCCCAACTGTGGAATCATGTGTATCGAAACCAGAATCTTCTGGTAATTGGATTTGGAATTTGAACATGATACCAAGAAATCCCATCAGTATTTCATGAAAGTTATTTTTCTATCTTTCCAGCCAACGAAAGTAATCGAAAATGACAAATTTATTGACTCATCTGAGCTGGTTGGTCATCCATGATCGTAACGCTTTCTTGTCTAAGCACCCACAAGAAAGCTGAATAATATAAGAAAATGGCGCAAGGATTTGTGAATTTGAGAAAAATATGAACATAATAACAAATATGAACTCTGATAGTTCACAGTGATTAGGAATAATGAATGATTTCTTTTGGGAAATTCAAAAATGTTTCGTGGAGGAATTTAACAATTATTGTAACATGATCCTATGAGGAAATGAACCAGAATTCCAGCAAGAATCCGAACAGGATTTCCAAAAGGTGTCTGAACTGAGTAACTGAGACGAATCAGGTCATTAGGATACTGCAAGAAAGAGTTTTCAAGAAGTCGAACGTTGCGAAAACAAGGCAAATCTTGAAGAATCATGAAGAGGATTTTCCGATATTATGAGTCTGAAAGATATCATAAAGAAAGGTTTCCATGAGGAATCTGAAGGGGAATTTGATTCCAAGAGTGTGAAAAGAGAGAGGGAATCCAAATGAATCGAAAAGTGGACCATAAGTGGCTTCAGTTCTCTTATCGAAGCAGGCCGTTCAAGCCAGTTAAGTACACATTACTTTCTTAGAAGCTTAAGAGAGAAGATGCGTGTTTTGTCGAAAGATCATTCAAGAATACATTTGTATGGGCCCTATCGCAATGCCTAATCTATGGCAATGAGAACGCGGACTCGCTAGCAATGGCAGGCGCATAGGAAGAAGAAGTCTATGACAGACAAATCAAGAACAAGTTTTCTAATTAGTCCGTCACAGTACTCTTCAAAGTTGACAAATTATTTGGACACACAATGAACTTCTTGGACGGTACATGGTTTTCCATAGTTCCTAAAGTTTCTGCGCGAGCATGGTTCTGAGATGAAGACCTAAGCCGAGGCTTCATTTGTGTGATGACGAGACTTACAGTGATACACTAAACGCAAATCGCTACAGAATAAACCTTGTGGATAGCAACCATGAGAAATCCGACAAGGATTCCAGAATGAACCCGACAGGGATTCCAGAAGGAATCTTGACAGGGATTCCAGAAGGAACTGACAGGATTCCAGAAGGAACCATGACAGGATTCCAGAAGGAATCTGACAGGATTCCAGAAGGAATTCGACAGGACCCAGAAGGAACTGACAGGGATTCCAGAAGGAACTGACAGGATTCCAGAATGAATCTGAGCAGGATTCCAGAAGGAACTGACAGGGACCTAGAAGGAATCCTGGGACAGGATTCCAGAAGGAATCCGACAGGGATTCCAGAAGGAATCCGACAGGGATTCCAGAGAGGAATCCGACATGGATTCCAAAAGCTGAATCCGACAGGGATTCCAGAAGTTAAATCCGACAGGGATTCCAGTGGCTAGGAACCCGACAGGGACTTCCAGAAGGAACCCGACAGGGATTCCAGAAGGAACCCGGACAGGATTCCAGCAATAATCCGACACGGATTCTGCATGAACTGACACGGATTCCAGAATGAATCCGACACGGATTCCAGAAGGAATTCTGACACGGATTCCAGAATGAAAATCCGACACGGATTCCAGAAGGAATTCGACACGGATTTCAGAAGGAATCCGACACGGATTCCAGAAGGAACTGACACGGATTCCAGAAGGAATCCGACACGGATTCCAAAAGGAATCCGACACGGATTCCAGAAGGAATCCGACACGGATTCCAGAAGGAATCCGACAAGGATTCCAGAAGGAATCCGACAAGGATTCCAGAAGGAATCCGACAAGGATTCCAGAAGGAATCCGACAAGGATTCCAGAAGGAACTGGACACGGATTCCAGAAGGAATCCGACACGGATTCCAGAAGCTGAACTGACACGGATTCCAGAAGGAACTGACACGGATTCCAGAAGGAATCCGACAAGGATTCCAGAAGGAATCCGACACGGATTCCAGAAGGAATCCGACACGGATTCCAGAAGGAATTCGACACGGATTCCAGAAGGAATCCGACACGGATTCCAGAAGGAATCCGACACGGATTCCAGAAGGAATCCGACACGGATTCCAAAAGGAATCCGACACGGATTCCAGAAGGAATCCGACACGGATTCCAGAAGGAACTGACACGGATTCCAGAAGGAATCCGACAGGAATTCCAGAAGGAATCCAACAAGGATTCCAGAAGGAATCCAACAGGGATTCCAGCAGGAGCCCGACAGGGATTCCAGCAGGAACCCGACAGGGATTCTAGAAGGAATCCGACAGGGTTTTCAAAATAAATCCGACAGGGATTACAGAAGAAATCCGACATGGATTCCAGAAAGAATCCGACAGGGATTCCAGAAGGAATCCGACAGGGATTCCAGAAGGAACTGACAGGATCTCCAGAAGGAACTGACAGGGATTCCAGAAGGAACTGACAGGAGTTCCAGAAGGAACTGACAGGGGTTCCAGAAGGAACTGACATGGATTTCAGAAGGAATCCGACAGGGAATCCTGAAGGAATCCGACACTGATTCCAGAAGGAACTGACACGGATTCCAGAAGGTGATCCGACAGGATTCCAGAAGGAATCCACAGGATTCCTGGCAAGAATCCGACAGGGACCAGAAGGAACTGGACATGGATTCCAGAAGGAACTGACAGGGACCAGAAGGAATCTGACAGGATTCCAGAAGGGTCTGACAGGGACCCAGAAGGAACTGGACAGGACTCCAGAAGGAACTGACAGGATTCCAGAAGGTTGAATCCTGCCAGGATTCCAGAAGGAACTGGACAGGATTCCAGAAGGAATCCGACAGGATTCCAGAAGGAATCTGACAGGATTCCAGAAGGAATCCGACAGGGAATCCTGAAGGAACTGACAGGGTTTCCAAAATGAACTGACAGGGTTTCCAAAATGAACTGACAGGGATTACAAATGAACTGACATGGATTCCAGAAAGAATCCAACAGGGATTCCAGAAGGAATCCGACAGGACCCAGAAGGAATCCGACAGGATTCCAGAAGGAATCTGAACAGGATTCCAGAAGGAACTGACAGGATTCCAGAAGGAATCTGACAGGATTCCAGAAGGAACTGACAGGATTCCAGAAGGAACTCCGACAGGACCAGAAGGAACTGACAGGATTCCAGAAGGAACTGACAGGGATTCCAGAAGGAACTGACAGGACCCAGAAGGAATCCGACAGGGATTCCAGAAGGAACTGACAGGACTCCAGAAGGAACTGACAGGGATTCCAGAAGGAATCTGACAGGACCCAGAAGGAATCCACAGGATTCCAGAAGGAACTGGACAGGATTCCAGAAGGAATCTGGACAGGGATTCCAGAAGGAACTGACAGGGACCAGAAGGAACTGGACAGGATTCCAGAAGGAACTGACAGGGACCAGAAGGAATCCGACAGGACCTAGAAGGAACTGACAGGATTCCAGAAGGAATCTGACAGGGATTCCAGAAGGAATCCGACAGGATTCCAGAAGGAACTGACAGGATTCCAGAAGGAATCTGACAGGATTCCAGAAGGAACTGACAGGGATTCCAGAAGGATCCGACAGGACCCAGAAGGAACTGACAGGATTCCAGAAGGAACTGACAGGATTCCAGAAGGAATCCGACAGGGATTCCAGAAGGAATCTGACAGGATTCCAGAAGGAACTGGACAGGGATTCCAGAAGGAATCTGACAGGATTCCAGAAGGAACTGACAGGGACAGGGATTCCAGAAGGAACTGACAGGGATTCCAGAAGGAATCTTGATCGGATTCCAGAAGGAATCTTGACAGGATTCCAGAAGGAATCCGACAGGGATTCCAGAAGGAATCCGACAGGGATTCCAGAAGGAATCTGGACAGGGTTTCCAAAATGAACTGACAGGGATTACAAATGAAACTGACATGGATTCCAGAAAGAATCCAACAGGGATTCCAGAAGGAATCTGGACAGGACTCCAGAAGGAATCTGACAGGGACCCAGAAGGAATCTGACAGGGATTCCAGAAGGAATCCGACAGGGATTCCAGAAGGAATCCGACAGGGATTCCAGAAGGAATCCGACAAGGATTCCAGAAGGAATCCGACAGGGATTCCAGAAGGAATCCGACAGGGATTCCAGAAGGAATCCGACAGGGATTCCAGAAGGAATCCGACAGGGATTCCAGAAGGAATCCGACAGGGATTCCAGAAGGAATCCGACAGGGATTCCAGAAGGAATCCGACAGGGATTCCAGAAGGAACTGTAATGATCCTGAGCCAGGACCTGTGGCTGAACTGACAGGGATTCCAGAAGGAACCACAGGGATTCCAGAAGGAACTGACAGGATTCCAGAAGAATCCGACAGGATTCCAGAAGGAATCTGACAGGATTCCAGAAGGAATCTGGACAGGATTCCAGAAGGAATCTGACAGGATTCCAGAAGGAACTGACAGGGATTCCAGAAGGAACTGACAGGATTCCAGAAGGAATCCGACAGGATTCCAGAAGGAACTGACAGGGATTCCAGAAGGAACTGACAGGGATTCCAGAAGGAACTGGACAGGGATCTCCAGAAGGAACTGACAGGGATTCCAGAAGGAACTGGACAGGGATTCCAGAAGGAACTGACAGGATTCCAGAAGGAACTGACAGGATTCCAGAAGGATCCGACAGGGTTTCCAAAATGAATCCGACAGGGATTACAAATGAAACTGACATGGATTCCAGAAAGAATCCAACAGGATTCCAGAAGGAACTGACAGGATTCCAGAAGGGATTCCAGAAGGAATCCGACAGGGATTCCAGAAGGAATCCGACAGGCATTCCAGAAGGAATCCGACAGGATTCCAGAAGGAATCCGACAGGGATTCCAGAAGGAATCCGACAAGGATTCCAGAAGGAATCCGACAGGGATTCCAGAAGGAATCCGACACGGATTCCAGAAGGAATTCGACACGGATTTCAGAAGGAATCTGACAGGGACCCAGAAGGAATCTGACAGGATTCCAGAAGGAACTGGACAGGATTCCAGAAGGAACTGACAGGATTCCAGAAGGAATCTGACAGGATTCCAGAAGGAACTGACAGGGATTCCAGAAGGAATCTGACAGGGATTCCAGAAGGAACTGGACAGGATTCCAGAAGGAACTGACAGAGATTCCAGAAGGAACTGGACGGGATTCCAAAAGGAATCCGACAGGGATTCCAAAAGGAATCCGACAGGGATTCCAAAAGGAATCCGACAGGGATTCCAGAAGGAATCCGACAGGGATTCCAGAAGGAATCCGACAGGGATTCCAGAAGGAATCCGACAGGGATTCCAGAAGGAATCCGACAGGGATTCCAGAAGGAATCCGACAGGATTCCAGAAGGAATCCGACAGGGATTCCAAAAGGAATCCGACAGGGATTCCAAAAGGAACTGACAGGATTCCAGAAGGAATCTGACAGGATTCCAGAAGGAACTGACAGGGATTCCAGAAGGAATCTGACAGGATTCCAGAAGGAACTGACAGGGATTCCAGAAGGAATCCGACAGGGATTCCAGAAGCGAACTGGACAGGATTCCAGAAGGAACTGGACAGGACCCAGAAGGAACTGACAGGGATTCCAGAAGGAACTGACAGGATTCCAGAAGGAACCTGGACAGGGTTTCCAAAATGAACTGACAGGGTTTCCAAAATGAATCCGACAGGGATTACAAATGAAATCCGACATGGATTCCAGAAAGAATCCAACAGGGATTCCAGAAGGAATCCGACAGGGATTCCAGAAGGAATCCGACAGGGATTCCAGAAGGAATCCGACAGGGATTCCAGAAGGAATCCGACAGGGATTCCAGAAGGAATCTGACAGGGATTCCAGAAGGAATCCGACAGGATTCCAGAAGGAACTGGACAGGACCCAGAAGGAATCCGACAGGGATTCCAGAAGGAATCTGACAGGATTCCAGAAGGAACTGGACAGGATCCAGAAGGAACTGACAGGGATTCCAGAAGGAACTGACAGGATTCCAGAAGGAATCCACAGGGATTCCAGAAGGAACTGACAGGATTACAAATGAAAACCGACAAAGATTCCAGAAAGAATCCGACAAGGATTCCAGAAGGAATCCGACAGGGATTCCAGAAGGAACTGACAGGGCTTCCAAAATGAACTGGACAGGGATTACAAATGAAATCCGACATGGATTCCAGAAAGAATCCAACAGGGATTCCAGAAGGAACTGACAGGATTCCAGAAGGAACTGACAGGATTCCAGAAGGAATCCGACAGGATTCCAGAAGGAACTGACAGGATTCCAAAGGAATCTGACAGGATTCCAAAAGGAACTGACAGGATTCCAGAAGGAATCCGACAGGATTCCAGAAGGAACTGGACAGGGATTCCAGAAGGAATCTGACAGGATTCCAGAAGGAATCTGACAGGGATTCCAGAAGGAACTGGACAGGATTCCAGAAGGAACTGACAGGGATTCCAGAAGGAATCCGACAGGGATTCCAGAAGGAACTGACAGGGTTTCCAAAATGAACTGACAGGGTTTCCAAAATGAACTGACAGGGTTTCCAAATGAATCTGACAGGGATTACAAATGAACTGACATGGATTCCAGAAAGAATCCGACAGGGATTCCAGAAGGAATCTGACAGGATTCCAGAAGGAATCCGACAGGGATTCCAGAAGGAATCCGGACAGGATTCCAGAAGGAACTGACAGGGATTCCAGAAGGAATCTGGACAGGGATTCCCAGAAGGAACTGACAGGGATTACAAATGAACTGACATGGATTCCAGAAAGAATCCGACAGGGATTCCAGAAGGAATCCGACAGGGATTCCAGAAGGAATCCGACAGGGTTTCCAAAATGAATCCGACAGGGATTACAAATGAAATCCGACATGGATTCCAGAAAGAATCCAACAGGGATTCCAGAAGGAATCCGACAGGATTCCAGAAGGAACTGACAGGGATTCCAGAAGGAACTGACAGGATTCCAGAAGGAATCTGACAGGATTCCAGAAGGAATCTGACAGGGATTCCAGAAGGAACTGACAGGATTCCAGAAGGAATCTGACAGGATTCCAGAAGGAGTCCGACAGGGGTTCCAGAAGGAATCTGACAGGGATTCCAGAAGGAACTGACAGGGATTCCAGAAGGAACTGGACAAGGATTCCAGAAGGAATCTGACAGGGATTCCAGAAGGAATCCGACAGGGATCCCAGAAGGAATCCGACAGCGATTCTAAAAGGAATCCGACAGGGATTCCAAAAGGAATCTGACAGGATTCCAAAAGGAATCCTGACAGGGATTCCAGAAGGAATCTGACTGAGATCACAGAAGGAATCTGACTGGGATTCCAGAAGAAATCCGACAGGATTCCAAAAGGAATCCGACAGGGATTCCAAAAGGAATCCGACAGGGATTCCAAAAGGAATCCGACAGGGATTCCAAAAGGAACTGACAGGATTCCAGAAGGAACTGACAGGATTCCAGAAGGAATACGACAGGGATTCCAGAAGGAATCCGACAGGATTCCAGAAGGAATCCGACAGGGATTCCAGAAGGAATCCGGACAGGATTCCAGAAGGAATCCGACAGGGATTCCAGAAGGAATCCGACAGGGATTCCAGAAGGAATCCGACAGGGATTCCAGAAGGAACTGACAGGATTCCAGAATGAACTGAGTGGGATTCCAGAAGGAATCCGACAGGATTCCATCCAAGGAACTGACAGGAATTCCAGAAGGAATCCGACAGGGATTCCAGAAGGAAATCGACAGGGATTCCAGAAGGAAACCGACAAAGATTCCAGAAAGAATCCGACAGGGATTCCAGAAGGAATCCGACAGGGATTCCAGAAGGAATCCGACAGCGATTCCAGAAGGAGTCCGACAGCGATTCCAGAAGGAATCCGACAGCGATTCCAGAAGGAATCCGACAGGGATTCCAGAAGGAATCTGACAGGGATTCCAGAAGGAATCTGACAGGATTCCAGAAGGAATCTGACAGGGATTCCAGAAGGAACTGACAGGATTCCAGAAGGAATCCGACAGCGATTCCAGAAGGAATCTGACAGCGATTCCAGAAGGAACTGACAGGGATTCCAGAAGGAATCCAACAGGGATTCCAGAAGGAATCC
This sequence comes from Armigeres subalbatus, assembly GCF_024139115.2. Taxonomy (NCBI): domain Eukaryota; kingdom Metazoa; phylum Arthropoda; class Insecta; order Diptera; family Culicidae; genus Armigeres; species Armigeres subalbatus. The sequence continues at coordinate 238,084,087 of NC_085141.1, read as the reverse complement.
GACAGGATTCCAGAAGGAATCCGACAGGGATTCCAGAAGGAATCCGACAGGGATTCCAGAAGGAATCCGACAAGGATTCCAGAAGGAATCCGACAAGGATTCCAGAAGGAATCCGACAAGGATTCCAGAAGGAATCCGACAGGGATTCCAGAAGGAACCGACAGGGATTCCAGAAGGAATTCAACAGAGAATCCAAAAGGAACCCGACAGGGATGCCAGAAAGAATCCGACAGGGATTCCAGGAGAGTTTCGATAGGGATTCCACGCTGGTCGGCCACAGTTGAGGCAGAACGGGGTCTCGTCGTGACGGACTATATTTTTACTGTAAGGTGTATCTAGCGAAACCCCGATTTTTTTTAAAGAACAGAAATTTTCTTCTAAAATTGTTGATTCTGCGGAGGGAGGGGATATATTGGGATATTGATATAGCTAAGTGTAAAGATCAACAGTCTGTACGAATTATTCGAAGACGGTGTTAAATAAATAAATAAATAATATACTCAATACCTTACATCATATTGTGCTTCATTTTCCAACATAATAAACAAAATTATCGCTTCTAATAATTTATATCTTCTTTCTTTTGCAGGTAACTTTTCGATGGATGTGGTAACTATGGAACACCATGACTAAGTGAACTCTTCATCTGCAAATCAATATTGTCTGCTACAATCCTCAACCTAGAAACAGACTTCATTTCGACGGTAATGCTGTCACCAACATTAGTAATCCTCTACAATGAAGTGGCGCTTTCAACAAACCCACTTCATGATCATTGATTAGTCACGCTTAAATATAGCGAACCCAAGTGGCCTTTTCCCCATTTTCCTTACGGCGCAAACTGACAAAAGTAAGGAAATTTCTGATCTTTACAAGGTAAGATATTACAAGACGAGGAAACGTTTAAGACAGCAAAAAAACAATC